>NW_027397067.1:559580-642304 GCF_003265705.2 Callorhinus ursinus
GAGAGAGAGAGAGAGAGAGAGAGAGATTTCCTGCTAAGGTAGAACAGAAACTTGCAAAGAACGTGTTCTATACAAAATTGTGCTAGTTAATATTTTTATATCTCAAATCTTGAAGAAAGAGTTGATATTAGGAAGAACATTTTTAAATATAAGTAGTAGATATCTTGTTAAATGTGAAGCATTCCAGAGTTACAAATTTATCTTACATAATTATAGCAGTTTAATCAGTGATTGAAAGGAACAGTGCAAAAGGCTTAATTTCAGGTGTATATTTAATTTACTTTTTTCAGTTTCTCCAGCTATCTATAGTTTGAAAAGTACCTTCCTGAAATTCTGTGGACTAGCCTTGGAAAATGTTATTCCCTGGATTTATAAAGTATTTGTGGGATATTCTTAGTGGAGAAATGTCTCTGTGGTCAAAATGCCTGATTTGATGCCCTTGCTAGCTACGCAACCTAGGGGTTGGTACGTCCCAGCAGGGGAATGGCTAGAGGGCTGTGTGAGTACGTGTGTACAGGTGCTGAGGTCCGGGCCCAGCTAGCGGTACATTTGCAGTGAATACAACCATCCCAGCAGTATTACTGAAAAGCTGTTTTATAGTATGCATTCTGTTGTTTTCAGTATCTTTCTCATCACCAGAAAAGGTTTAAATCTGAAGTCATTCCTTGAAATTCAGCCATCAGTCAGAACAGCCTATTTCAAAAGCTGTCCATGTCTTTATATAGATGTTTAGGTAAACTCAGGTGAAAATGATGTCTTTTTCTTAGTATTCATGTTCTCCTTAGCTTCCATAAGCACTGGGCATCAGCACACATACAGCCTCTATCTCAGAGTTCATGGCAGACCTGTGCAGGGTCATGGACTCACTCCCATGGGTCAGCAGCATGCCTGGCTCACCTGGGGTGTGGGGGCGCCAACAAGGGGAACACAGAGCTAGTGCCACACATCCTGCCTGTCTTGACTTAGGAAAAGGAAGAGCAGGCATTGTAAAAGAAGGGTGTTAAGGATTGTCTAGCTTTGCCTAGCATCTCTCTCCTCTTTTCTCCCAGCCCTCGTACTGCTTATTGGGTCCCGTGTAAGCTTTCTAAGTAGAGATGACAGCATCACTGTTTGCAGAAGTCCCCAACCTTTGGTTTTCTGGAAGTTTTTATATTCGTTTGGGTGAGAGCTTCTAGGAAAGGGAAGAAAGATGATGTTTGTAGCAAAATCATTAAGCAGAACTGAAGAGGATGTAACACTGGACTTATTTCAGGTCAGGGTTGGAGGTCTCCTTGCTGGAGATCCTTGTCTTAAGTTAGTTATACTTTTCAAATATCAACTTTATTGAGATTCTGTTTTCACACCATAAAACTTACCCTTCTAAAAGTATACAGTTTAGTAGTTTTTATATTCACAAAATGTGTGACCATCATTACTGTCTCATTTCAGAACATTTTTATCACCCCAAAAAGAAACTCCATACCCATTAGCAGTTGCTTCCTATTCTCTCCAGCCCCAGACAAACACTAATCGCTTTCTGTCTCTGGATTTGCATATAGTGAACACCTCATATAAATGGAACCATATATTCTGTGGTCTTTTATGCCAGTTTTTTGTACTTCGCATAATGTTTTTGTGGTTCATCCATGTTGTGTCATGTAGCAGTACTTCATTCCTTTTTATGGCTGCCTGATACTCCATTATATGGATATACCAGATTTATTTATGTATTCATCAGTTGATGGACATTTGGCTTGTTGCCACTTGCTGACTATCATGAGTAATAATAACTGCTGTGAACACTCATATACAATTTTTGCTTGGACCTAAGTGCTCAGTTCTCTAGGGTAGATTCCCAAGATCAGGATTGCTGGGTCACTGCCAAACTATTTTCCAAAGTGACTGCCCCAGGTTACCATCTCACCAGCATAATGATACATTTTAAATCACTGGTTATCTAATCTTATTAGGATCTCAAGGTTTCCATGGCTCCTATCAATTTGTTAAGGATCTCCTGGGCCATCTAGTAATGTCTTCTCTAGTAGACCAAACCCTTTTTGAAGGAAATACATTTCAGTATCATAACAAAAGCTTATTTAATTCAAAGTTCTCTTTTGAGTGTAATGAAGATGACATAAAAGGACACAAAGGGATTTAAGCTACCTTCTGGAAGACAGTCTTTTTTCTTCTTAAATTATGTTAAAACTGTATTTATGACTAGCAGAGTCTGATACTAGATTAATTAAACAAGTGTGATTAGACAAAAGAAATTTAGAAACCATAGGTTTCTTAAAAGGAAAGTCAAGGCTTATGAAAAATTCTCAAATGGAAGAGAGAGGGAGAGAGCACAAGCGGGAGGAGTGGGAGAGGGAGAAGCTGGGAGGCTTAGCAGGCTCAGCAGGGAGCCGGACGTGGGGCTCCATCCCAGGAGCTGAGCCACAGGCAGACACTTAACTGACTGAGCTGCCCATGTGCCCCTCATTTAGCTACTTTCAAAAATTTCTTTCTGTGACTTCTTTGACTCTTTAGTTTCACTTTTTTTCTCTCCAGACCCTCATTCAAGTGTAGCCTCCCCTTGCCTGGTTGAGGAATGCCTTGGGGATGAGACCAGTGTCCCCAAGTGTGTATGCACACATCCCTTCTCCCAACCTCTCCAGCACACCTTCCCAGGCAGGACAGGCCAAGGGGCTCTGCCCATGAGGGAATTCCCAGCTTCTCTCCAGCACAGCTCTCCTAGGGCTCTCCTACTACCATTCTGACTGCCAGGATCTACTCGGGTGTTGTGATGCCTGTGCTGTAGTGAATAAGAGATAACTTTGACCCAGATGATACCCAGTCATGAGAAAGTTTTAAAATGTCACCAGATCCTGTTGGGGTGGTTTGATATGGAGTTGGCTTCAGCCTCTTGCCGCTTACTGGTGGTGGCCCCGGAAACCTCTGTGCTCTCCCATGGTGTGGTGTGGGTGTGGCATGGACCCTCTGTAGGAGGTAGCAACACTGCAAGAAAGGGAGCCAGCCCTGCAAGACCACAGGCACCTGGCCATAGGCAGTGGAGGGCACATGTTGGCTGTAAGGCCTCTGAAGAAATACTTTCTTTTTACCTAAGTCTAAACTACCATGTGTTACTAGAAAGGGTAACCTTAAACAAGTCAATTTATTTGCTGTGATTTTTTTTTAATTTTTTTTATTGTTATGTTAATCACCATATATTACATCATTAGTTTTTGATGCAGTGTTCCATGATTCATTGTTTGTTCATAACACCCAGTGCTCCATGCAGAACGTGCCCTCCTCAATACCCATCACCAGGCTAACCCATCCCCCCACCCCCCTACCCTCTAAACCCTCAGTTTGTTTTTCAGAGTCCATCATCTCTCATGGTTCGTCTCCCCCTCTGACATACTCCCCTTTTCTTCCTCTCCTGTTATCTTCTTCTTTTCTTTTTTTCTTAAAATATGTTGCGTTATTTGTTTCAGAAGTACAGATCTGTGATTCAACAGTCTTACACAATTCACAGCGCTCACCGTAGCACATACCCTCCCCAATGTCTATCACCCAGCCATCCCATCCCTCCCACCCCCAACCACTCCTATTTGCTGTGATTTTTATCTGTACAAACAGGGTTGTGATGAAACTTAATATATGTAAAATGCTAAAAACAGTCCTTGGCCTATGATAAAATTACCAAGTAATTATTGGTAGCTGTTATTATGCTTATATCTGGATTTTCAAGAGGGAATACCTTACTAGAAAAGAGGATTTGTTGCCTTCTGGGATTCATAGAGTAGTTTTGATCATCTACAAGTGAGACTCCTCTGCTTATTCTCACACCTGTATTCTTGCACAAATGTTAACAATGGGGGCACCTGGGTGGCTCAGTCGTTAAGCATCTGCCTTCGGCTCAGATCATGATCCCAGGGTCCTGGGATGGAGCCCTGCATCCGGCTCCCTGCTTGTGTTCCTGCTCTCCCTAGCTCCCTCTCTCTCTGTCAAATAAATAAATAAATCTTTTTAAAAAAATGTTAACAATGGTTCTTGCAGGAATAGTCTCCTTAAGACTGCTTCACCTTTGCTGTTCTCTTTGGTACTGACAAGTCATTCACAGTGGTAGTACGGGCAGTTCCTAGAGGTGGGCCTCCTCTCTTGGAGCAAGTGTGCACCCCCCAGCTGCTCCCATCCCCAGGAAGACATCTTCCTCAGGATCCCCATAGGTCTTTCTCAACACTGCCAGTTGGCCTGCTTCTAGAACTACTATATTCTTGTTGAGTGTTGGGCCACAAGAAAGTATAAAGTGATGAGAATTATTATATTACTTATAAGTAACCAGACGCATTGACCTAATTTTACAAAGAATAGAAAGTTGTCTTTACAACTAAAAATAATATTCCTGTCTAAGTTGAACACTATTAGTAATGATTCAGGAATAAGGAAGATACTCTTTCTTAGACTGCACTGTGATTATATCTAAACATACAACTTAAGAGAAATGCCTGAAGCCTGTTATCTTCTTTTTCTTTCTCCTTTAGCTTGTTGTCTTCTGATGGGTAGGAGTTCAGGCACATAGAGCCAGTGCTGTGTGAAGGAAGATGTACAGCCTATGTCTTCTAATGGCAGGTGGCCATCATCCAGTGCATAGAGAAAGACAGACAGACATGAAGGGAAAATGGTGAAGTCAGTCTTAAGCAACATTAAGGCTTAAAGAACAGTTCCAACTTCTTGGTTGCAGAAGCCCTTTATACTCTTCAAAATTAATGAGAACCCAAGGAGATTTTTTTAAATGTGGCTTATATTAATATGTACCATATTTGAAGGGTGCCTGGGTGCCTCAGTCAGTTAAGCATCTGCCTTTGGCTCAGATCATAATCTCAGGGTCTTGGGATAGAGCCCCACATGGGGCTCCCTGCTCAGTGGGGAGTCTGCTTCTCCCTCTGCCCCTCCCCCTCCTTGTGCTCCTGCTCTCTCTCAAATAAATAAAATCTTTTTTAAAAAAAGAGCCTATAGGGGCCCCTGGGTGGCTCAGTCGGTTAAGCGTCTGCCTTCAGCTCAGGTCATGATGCCAGGGTCCTGGGATCAAGCCCTACATCGGGCTCCCTGCTCCACGGGGAGCCTGCTTCTCCCTCTGCCTGCCACTCCCCCTGCTTATGCTCTCTCTCTCTTTCTCAAATAAATAATCTTTAAAAAAATTTAAAAAGAGTCTATAGAAATACTTAGCATATTTGAAATTAAAACTGAAAAAAATAAATATTTATTAGTTCACCTAAAAATCCCAATAATAAACCCATTAAATAATAACATAAATAGCATTTTTATGAAAAATATTTTCTAAAACAAAACTACTTTAGTGAGAAGAGTAGTATTGTTTTATGTTTTGCTGATCTCTTTAATGTCTGGCTGATTAGAATACAAGGGAGTATCATTTTTGCCCTGCGTTCAAACTGTTGTAGTATTATGCATCCTGTGGCCTCTGGAAATCTCCCCTGTGCACTCATTAGAAAGGAAAATAAGGTCTTAGAAAATAGTTCTGGCCTTGAGGGCCACCTGAAAAGGTGTCAGAGACCTCCAGGGGTCACCAAGCCCCACTTTGAGAAACATAGGTCTGAAGTATTCCATTTTTCAGATAATCTGTGTTGCAGAATTCTGAGTACTACTATCATAGTAGGTATGGGGAAATTACCAACTACATGACAAATTTGAGGAACATTTTATACCCAAAATATATGCTTGATTAAAAAAAAAAAATCTCTCTCAGTATGAACTAACTCAGTGGACCATGTTGCTTCTTTACATGTTGCCTTCCTATTATAGTTGACAGCACCACTGGGGTTTAAATCTCCTGGAGCAAATTCCACTCTATCCACACCCAAAAGAAAGTGGTTCAGGCAGTGTTAGATTACCCAGTGAAGACTTGGGAGTAGTAGTTAGATAATACAGTATCAGATGAGGAAAATAGCCACTAAAATAACTCAGAAAACAGGCCTAGCAAGCATGTAGTATCAGTTAATCTAGTATGCAGAGGGAAAAACTTGCCACCTTTACCTTCTTCCAGTGTTCTGGAGGCCATGAACATCTTAGTTTCCCTTACTTGAGTAGTTGGTTTTCCAAATGGCATTAATTATCTACCAGTCAAGATAAATAAGATTGGAGGGTGCCTGGGTGGCTCAGTTGGTTGAGCGACTGCCTTCAGCTCAGGTCATGATCCTGGAGTCCCGGGATCGAGCCCCGTATCGGGCTCCCTGCTCGGCAGGGAGTCTGCTTCTCCCTCTGACCCTCCCCCCTCTCATGCTCTCTCTCTCACTCTTTCTCTCAAATAAATAAATAAAATCTTTAAAAAAAAAGATAAATAAGATTGGATATAATAAGACCAGAGGAAGTCAATCATTCATTGCACCAAAGAATTTATAAAATTCGTGTAAAAATATATAAACTTAGCATTGTTTCAAATGGCAGTGAGCCTGGAACCCCATTTCCTTCCTCATCTATTTGTATATATTTCTGAAAGTCCTCTTTAATATTGTCCCCAGTCACAGTCCTTACTCTCACAGCCTCCTTTCCAATGCCAACCAGAGGGCCTGCTGTTGCTGCCCCAGGACTGACCCCAGTCCTGTTTAACTCGTCATATGACTGAGAGCATTGTGAGTCAGGGGCCAGAGATCTGCCATTCTCAGCCAAAAGTTCTCTAAGTGGATATACCCATTTGGTGTTTTCTGAGCATGCATAGCTTATTCAGTTCAGTGCACCATTCTTGTCCTAGGTTGGGGCACCTTCACTCTTATTAACCCCAAGAGAGGCATCTGAGTGTTGACACCATTTCAGATTCTTATGCCAAATTTATGAGACTTTTTCTGGAGATGCCCTCAAGTTGGTCCCCTCTCGCTGTAACTCTTGTTAGAAAGAGAGGAAGAGTTGGAAACCATTTTTTTTTAAGATTTTATTTATTTGAGAGAGAGCAAGAGAGTGAACATGAGCAGGGGCAGAGGGAGAGGAAGAAGCAGACTCCCCTGCTGAATAGGCAGCCTGACGTGGGGCTCGATCCCATGACCTGAGCTGAATGCAGACACTTAACTGACTGAGCCACCCAGGCGCCCCGAGTTGAAAACCATTTTAAAGGAAATCTCTGATCCCACATCCTGCTTGTGCTTTTGGTCACAGGAATAAGTGTCTTTGAAAAGAGTACATTTTGCATTTATGAGTAGTTGTATCACTAGCTTATTATATGCTAGTACTTTACACACCTAGACTATTTATAAGAAAGTGACGGCTACACAGGATCATCTCTCTACTATCTTTACAACTTTCTGTGAATCTATAGTTAGTTCAAACCAAGTTTTTTTTTAAATCAAATGAATTGCTGATTAAATAGTTTTAAAAAAGCAGTAATAGTTAAATAACTGTGAATTAAATGATACTACTTTTTTGGAAGTTTATTTGAAAGTACCTAAAAATACCAATAATAGCAATAGCAGTTGCCATTTATGCCACACTCAGGCACAAAAGATACATTCTCTCTAGTCCCCACAACCACCCTGGAAACATGTCCACAGCCCATGGCTGGGGGGGTCACAACTAGGCTTAGACCAGACCTGTGTGTGACTAAAGAGGATCCTCTTTTCACTCTAAGACACTTCTCTCCAGTGATTACCACTGTTTTAACAGAGCCCTAACTTTTTGGTTTTCAAGATGGATAATAAAAGTAATACATGTTCTTGGGGTGCCTGGGTGGCTCAGTTGTTAAGTGTCTGCCTTCAGCTCGGGTCCTGATCCCAGGGTCCTGGGATTGAGTCCCGCATTGGGCTCCATGCTCTGCGGGAAGCCTGATTCTCCCTCTCCCACTCCCCCTGCTTGTGTTCCCTCTCTCACTGTGTCTCCCTCTGTCAAATAAATAAATAAAATCTTTTAAAAAACAATAATACATGTTCTTGTTAAAATTTCAGTGTCCAAAAGGCATAAAAGTGAATGTAGGAAAAAAATACTAAGAATTCTTTTTTTTTTTTTTTAATTCATTTGAGACACAGAGATAGAGAGAGAGCACAAGCAGGGGGAGAAGCAGGCCCATGGCGGAGCAGAGAGCCCGATACAAAGTTTGTATCTGGAAGTTACCTTCCAGATGCAAAGTTTCATGTTTCCAAATTTTAGAAAATACATTTATTTAACTTGAAAGCAGAATTGGATTTATAACCCCCCACATTGTTGGGAATGTAAAATGGTACAGCACTGTGTACAGTAGTTTGGCAGTTCCTCAAAAAGTTAAACACAGAATTACCATTCGACCCAGCAAATCACTCCTAGGTTATCTACCCAAGAGAACTGAAAATAGATGTCCACACAAAAACTTGTACATGGATGTTCATAGAGGCAGTTTTCATAACAGCTGAGAAGTAGAAACAACCCAAATGTCCACAAACTGATGAATGGATAATATCCATACCATGGAATATTATTCAGCCAAAAAGGAATGTAGTACTGACACATGTCATAACATGGATGAACCTTAAAAAAATTATGCTAAGTGAAAGAGGCCAGACACAAAAGACCACAAATTATGTTATTCCATTTATTTACAATGTCCATAAAAACAGCGAGTAGATCAGTAGCAAGAGTGACTGCTAATGGGCACAGCAGGGAGTGTATCTGGGATAATATTGGCATGATAAAACATTCTGAAAGTAGTGGTGAAAGTTACACAACTCTATGAATACACTAAAAATCAGTGCACTGTACACTCGAAAAGTATGAATTTTTTCATTTGTGACATATCTCTTTTAAAAATGGGGTTTATACCACCTTCTATGTTCCTATGGTACAGTAAAGAATTTGGGGTGTTCATATTGCATCACATCTCACACAGAAAGGATACCCCTTTTTATGAACTATCAACAGTCCCCGGAGACCCCAATCAAAATACTACTTATTTTTTGTGGTAAATATAATTTTTTACTGTGGTAAAAAATATATATATAATGATATGTACATAACAAAATGTACAAAATGTATTTTAAGTGTGCAGTTTGGTAAATATAATTTTAATATGTGCATGTATCAATGTCTTCCCATTTAAAAAGTACATCTGTTACTATAAATAAAAATGTAGCTATAGAAGCTGCCTAATTTTCTGAGATGTGACCCAAATTTTTCTGCAGATTCATTTCATGTAATCTATAAATTAAGATATATCCTAAGAAATTTATTCTGGCAAAATGACGTTTTCAGATTTTTTAAATCATATTTATAAACCTAATGACTTTATATGTCCTTTTTCTCTATTTTAATTAAATATTTATTTTGTAAACTTTTTTAAAAATTAAAATATAAACTTTTGGTAGCCTCTACCCTGTCAGGCAGCTTGTTTGTTGTTTTAAACAGATTTTAAAAGGATGGCTTTTTTTTTTTTTTAAAGATTTTATTTATTTAACACAGAGAGAGAGAAGGCAGGAACACAAGCAGAGGCAGTGGGAGAGGGAAAGGCAGGCTTCCCACCTAGCAGGGAGCCCAATGCGGGACTCGATCCCAGGACCCTGGGATCATGACCTGAGCCGAAGGCAGACGCTTAATGACTGAGCCACCCAGGCGCCCAAAGGGATGGCTTTTAAGAATGAGTTTCCTATGCAACAAAGTGAAACCTTATGCAAAAATGAATGGTAGGGAATGAACTGAAGTGGGAAGAACAATACACTCTAACTGTGCCAAAAGTTAGCTTCAGCACAAAGTCTGTCCCACTCAGAGGCTGGAGTCATTTGGAGGAACGTGTGTCTTGCCCAAGACAAAGGTTCTAGTTCATAGAGCAATAACAGCCATCTGAATCATATCTATTTTCCACGACAGGAGAGAAGCTGATTTTTTATAAGACTAAGCTTTTTATTTAATGCATAGGGATCCTATATATAAGAGTCTACATTGAAATATAAATTTGTAACCAGTACAAACTTTAAAAAATTAGCCATTAGTAACATCCTCTAAATTAGCATCATTAAATTCAAATAGAACTTTTCTAAGAATATGTTCGTAGTACAGCACTTCTCAAAGATAATTCCAAGGGAACACTGATTTCTTGGGATATTAATAGTGATTACACCAAAAAGGATTTCATGGTTATAAACTGAAGAAACTTCCATTTGTCCAGATTTTACATGTGTCTTTTACACAAGGTTTTCCAGAGTCTACCACTCCAGGGTGTTCTGCTAAGCCACGGATATGCTGCACACCGCAACCCTAACTAACCACAGAACCCTGTCACCATGGTGTTTATGGGACTCCACACAACAGAAACATGTATTGAGTACTTATTCTAAGCATAGAAACCCTCGTAGATGCTGTGCATGCATTATTTATTTCACTCCTAGCAGTAACAGCAGTTACATACTGATCTCTCCCAGTTTTAGAGAAGAGGAGACAGAAGGGCCAGGAATTAAGCAACTTTCTTAAGGTGTCAAAGTACATAACCAGCAGAGCTAGAGCGAGACACAGGTCTGACTCCAAGGCCCATGCTGCACCCACTCCCCGTTAAACAAGGGGCTTGAGTAACATCTTAGCTTTATCTTAGAAATGTAGTCAGGTCTAAGGTGAGAAACACGTTATTTATTGGTGTAGAAAATTGCTGTTTACACTAGAACATTGCATTTCTCAGACTTACAAATAGGAAATGAGCATATCAAAGGTGCTAGGTCTGGGGCGCCTGGGTGGCTCAGTCGTTAAGTGTCTGCCTTCGGCTCAGGTCATGATCCCAGGGTCCTGGGATAGAGCCCCGCATTGGGCTCCCTGCTCAGCGGGAAGCCTGCTTCTCCCTCTCCCACTCCCCCTGCTTGTGTTCCCTCTCTCGCTGTGTCTTTCTGTCAGATAAATAAATAAAATCTTTTTTAAAAAAAGATGCTAGGTCTGATTTCTGCAATGAAGTATGTAGGCACTTGTGATAGTGGGTGTCAGTTATTCATTCACCAAACCAAGTCTTTTTGATCACTTTGTATGAACTGGGCACTACTCTGCAGCAGTGGAAATGTAACTGGGACAAATCCATGCCCATCCCCCGGGGAGCTCACATCAAACAGTGGGAGGATGGAGGAGGAACACGAGTCAGGAGGCATGCTCAGTGAAAAGAAAGGAACCAAGCCGGGAACAGGAAGTCCCGGGCACATGGCAGACAGGGAGCAAGTGGACAGTCCGTGTCCTGTTCTCCCTCCCCCTCACCCAGAGGCACAGTGGACCCACCCAGTTCCTTAGTCTTGGGGAAGGGCAGTGAGAGGTCAAATGAGCTCACCTCCAAACCTTCCCTGACAGCCTTTCCTGACCTTAGTTGGCCCTGGGTCACCCAGCCCTGTCCATCACTCACACAAATAGCTGCAGCAGTGTACTTCTCAGAAATAATCAAGAGGGGAACACCTGGGTGGCTCAGTCAGTTAAGTGTCTGCCTTCAGCTCGGGTCATGATCCCAGGGTTCTGGGATCGAGCCCCACGTCGGGCTCCCTGTTCAGCAGGGGAGTCTGCTTCTCCCTCTGCCTGCCACTTCCCCAGCTTGTGCTCTCTCTGTGTGTCTCTCTCAAATAAATGAAATCTTTAAACACAAAAACAAACAAAAAAAACGAGAGGAAGAGAGTGAATTTTCACTAGGCACTCCTTTTTTAATTCCCTGCCTTTGCTTATTTTTTGTGCTTGATTTTGAGCCAGAACCTGAAAATTCACAGGAATGATACTGAGCTGGGTCTTTGTCACAGGCCACACTCTCCGTGGGCTTCTTCTATTGTAAGTGGTGTAAGAAACCAAAAGGAGGTGGAGAAGTGCTTGAGTCTTGTTCTAGTACATGATTTTCAGGTTCTGAGTTGTTCACTTTTGTTAACTGCCAAATCCTAAGCACCTAAAACAGTACTTGCTATTAAACACTGAAAGAAATAATAATATGTCACATTAATTATTAAGGACACAAGCTTTTTAAAAAGTAAACAACATATTATATATTAATATTGTTGAAACTTAGAGTAAAATCTAAGAAGCCTTTGTGAGCTATTCGTGTATGTGTGCGTACACACACTCATACCTATAGCAACTAAAACAGGATTTTCTCATTGTGGTAAAATGTACATAACACAAAATTTTCCACCTTAACCATTTTTAGTGGCATTGAGTGCATTCAAACTATTGTATATCCATCACTCTCATCCATCTCTAGAATGTTTCCATCTTCCTAAACTAAAACTCCAAACCATTAAACATTAACTGCGCATTTCCCATTCCCTCAGCCCCTAGCAACCACCCTTCTAGTTTCTTTCCCTGTGAATTTGACTGCCCTAGGAACTTCATGAGGTGAATCAAAATATTTGTCCTTTTGTGTCTGGCTATATTCTTTATTTTAGATAATTTGATAAATAGATAATTTTCTTCTTATGTGGGTAACACATACCTGTTTTGGAAAAAGGAAACACATAAAAGCCCAGTGAAGAAAGTGAATATCACTTCTAAGCTCTACTCAGATACCGACTAAAATCATTTTTATATCTTTCAGTCTCCTTTTCCTTTGGCTTATTACATGTGGGTGCATGCGTAGATATACACATAAAGACATTATAATTTGTTGCCTGCTTTTCACTTAGCAAGGTATCAAACATTTTTCCATGTCTTTAAATATTTTCTATGTAACCATTTCAGTGGCTGTATAATACTTCATTGGGAGATGGATCATAATTTAATGAACAATATCCTTCCTGTTTTTGTGCAGTTTCAAAGGCCTGTTGGTCTGTGTGACACTGTCTTCCCCATCTGAATCACCACGCATCCTGAATGGTATCTCCTTGGCATTAGGAATGGTGTCTGTTAGGCAAAACTGCATATGACCAGATCATAAAGAGGCACTTAAGTGATGAATACTATGGACAACATCCTTTCTTTTTCCAGGACAGCAGGGCTTTTCAGTTTGATCGATACCATGTGGCCTCCAGTGATGCCTCTGAAAGCACCTGGCCATGGCCGAGCCTGTGAAGAGGTAAGACACCATCGGAAGAGCTTCCCCTGGTCACTACCTGCTCTGCCCGCTGCTGAGCCAGGCCCCACTCATAGTCCACATCCCTGAAAAGGGGAGGTCCAGGGACTGAGAGCCAGGAGGACAGAGATTCAGTCTTGCTCACCTCACTCCAAAGTCCAAACTCTGGCTGCTTTCTCTGCCTATGCCATTCCATTCTTCTTGTGGTTAATTTACGGCGATGTTTTTAAGCCACAGCCATTGCATGCCATTGCAATAATTAGGGTCTTAGCCTCGTCCTAATTAAGACACAGGATGTTTTCCCCACCACCTCCCAATCACTATTAGAACCAACACTCAGTTACCAATTAGAGCACAAACTCACATAACCTAATAAATAAACTCTGTGGATATTCTTTCAACCACCAGGTGAGCCAGGGATTTCCATTTTCCTGCGGCATCAAATTGTTTATGGTAGTTGCTCACATGTAGCAAAACCGATCAAAATGTGTCCCTTCTTCTTCATCCTTAGTTTTATCCAGCAGACTGACTAGCAGCTGCTTTGGGCCATAGCTCCCAAAGCTAAAAACGGGGAGCTGTCTTGCTTGTGTGGTAGCTGACTTCCTAGCAGACTGCTAAAACTATGACTCTGTACAGTACTAGACCAGGAAAATAGTTGTCAAAAATGCCCAATTCCAACTCTGAGAAACAAACTGAGGGTTTTAGGGGGTGCAGGGGGATGGGTGAGCCCAGTGATGGGTATTAAAGAGGGCATGTACTGCATGGAGCACTGGGTGTTATACGAAAACAATGAATTGTGGATCACTACATCAAAAACTAATGATGTAATGTATGGTGACTAACATAACATAATAAAATTAAATTAAAAAAATAAAATAAAATAAAAATGCCCAATTCTAGATTATTTAAGAGGGAAAAGTTTCTAAATGGTTTTTTCAAGAATACTCTAAAGAATTAATTTTTTAAATGAAGTCTTGAATCCATGGTAAATTCAAAAAGTATCAAAGTTCTTATGCTTGGTCCTAGAGATAAACAACATAATCTATTTCTTATACAACTTTCCAGAGAAATAGAATGCATCTGTGAATAAATACCTATATATTAAAGAGTAGATTTTAATAGTGTATTTGAATCTTTTACTAGCATATTTACGTTCTACCTTTGCCTTCGTTTTAAACAGGTAAAAATTCATGTGCCTCCTCCTAGCTTCTGTTACATCCTCACTGCTCATCCAAATGTGGGACAAATTGAAATAATTGAAGAAGACCCCATTTCTAAGCTTTACCAGCCTCCAGTTCCCCGCTTCTTAAGAGAAATTTTCCAGGTAATATCTGTGTTTCTAATAGGGTCTTTAATTATTTTTACTGTATATGTGTGCTCTGTGGGGTGTTCTAATCATTTTCAATGCCTTTCCAGACTAATGATCTTAGTACCCGTTGCAGTTTCTATGCCAGAGTGATTTATCAAAGACCACAGGTAATTAATCCCTCTTCCTTTCTCTTTCTGATAAGGTGCTATAAAGTTTATTAAAGGATAACCTCTCACCGAAATTAATGGGGTGCTAAATAGAAAAGCATTTTAAAAATCCATTTATGCATGATCCATGCTGAGGCAATTAATCCATTCCTTGTGCAGGTGCAGGCTGCCAGCCACTGTGGTAAGTACTGTGTATGAAACAACCTAGGCATAGCTCACCTGAAAGTTTCTCAGCCCAGCACTGTGAGTTCCTTTCTGGCACAGAGATTGTAGAGAGGAAAGAAAGGAGAGGGAAGAAGGAATCTCAGGACTGAGCTTAGCCCCTGTCAGAACTGTCCAACAACTCTGAGCCATCAATAGGGGAAGGAAGCCCTGCGGCCTCTGGGAGGCCTCAGCAGTGCTGGGGAGCTGCAGCCTAGAGGAGCTGCTAGTTTGCTGCCTTCCCACTCAACAGATCAGCAAGAAGCAGACGAGAGAAAGGGATGTTTTTGGCAAGCTGAACATTTGGTATAAGTTCTGCAAGAAAGAAACCTCTGGTTGACCTTAACTCAGAGAGGAACGTCCATGCAAATCTGTCACCTGAGGTATACAAAACAACCCATTGTTCAATCCTTGTTTTCCTTTTCTCTGTTCACCTTTTAGTGAATTGGTACATCTCCTGAGGAATAAGAGAGTGATTGACATTAGTCAGTCACAGTGCTTCCTGTGAGCCATCCCAGAATGTGGCTCAACAGGCGCAGGGACAGGCCCATAGTGAAGAGGAGGTTCCAGGCACCCGAGGTGTCTCTTACCTTCCAACCCTGAAGCAAACTGAAGGCTGACTGCAAACTCCCTCCCACCCTCACCGTCTGCAGAACGCTCAGTATGTTAAGACATGCTTGGCATCTGGCACACTCCCATTATTCTAACACACATTCCAGGTTGTTGGGCTGTGACATCAGGCAGTGGTTCACTGTGCAGCCGCCATTTACTCTGCAGATAGAATACTGTCCTCAGGGGCAATATACCCCGTGTTCCTGCCCACAGAGCCTCGCCTGCTCAAAGCCCCAGCTGACAGCAGAGTAAAGTAAAAAACAGGTGTCAGATACACCACTGCCCGTCTTGACAATAGCCCCAGTGGAGGGGAGCCCCAGGACAAAGACAAACTGCAGATCATCTGCCTCACTGGATGAAGGAAGCCTGCCTTGTGGCTGGTTGAAAACACTGATACCCTCCTGTCCCAAGTTTTCTGCCAAGAAATATGCTTCCACTAACATAGGTGCAGCCTGCCAGCAAGTATGGGTTTCGGTGGGTGTATGTACCAAAGAATTGGTGGTACTTAGGAAGTGTAGGGGCTTGGAAGCCAATGGAACAGATTCCTCAGTGCACTAAAATTTTCTACCTCCTGTATTCTGTTTTTGTGGAACAGAGAATCACCAGAAACCAACTTCCTCAGGGAGAAATTGAAATAAGCTAAGTCCCAGGGCCACTGTGTGGTCAAGTCAATCACCTATACACTCTACAGTAACAGTTGACTTTAAGAATGGCACAGTGAGTCACTGCAAGAACCTGAGTCATCAAAGAAGATTCCGTTGTATTTCCATTATACAAATGGCTAATCATGCAAGTGAAAGACATATTTTTTGTATTTAACTTTTTTTATTTTTTAAGTTATATTTTATTTTATTATGTTATGTTAGTCACCATACAGTACATCATTAGTTTTTGATGTAGTTTTAAAGATTTTTAAGTAATCTCTACACCCAGCCTGGGGCTCAAACTTACAACCCCGAGATGAAGAGTTACATGCTCTCTACTAACTGGGCCAGCCAGACACCCCCTTAACTTTTATTTTGAATACAATTATTCTAACTTTTTAGATTCATAGTAATTATAGATTCACAATAGACTTCAAAGAAATATATAGTGTACACCGTCTCCCATACTAACACCCCATGCCCACAATAGCCACCATACAACACCCAAACCAAGAAACTTGACATCAGCACTGATCTGGTGTCATCATTATAATTATGTTATTTCGTGATTGTTACACAAATGAAACCATGCAGTATATATCAGTGTTGTTTCCTAGGCCAGCTGCACAAAGTACCAAAAACAAGATTGCTTAAAACAACAGAAATTTATCATTTCACACTTGTGGGGGCTAGAAATCTGAAATCAAGGTGTCAGCAGGGCCATGCTCTCTATGACAGCTCTGGGGAAAATCCTCCCTTGCCTCTTCCAGCTTCTAGTGTTTGAAAGCAATCCTTGGCCTTCCTTGGTTTTATATATACATCACCCCAGGCACATGGCCATCTTCACCCTCTGTGTCTTCATGTGGTCTTACCTCTGTAGATCAGTGTCCAAATTTCCTTTTTTATAAGGACACCAGTCAGATTGGATGAGGGCCTGCTGTCATGGTTTCATCTTGACTTGGTTAAATTTGTAAAGACCTTATTTCCAGATTAGGTCACATTCTGAGGTACTAGAGTTAGGACTTCAATTGATCTTTTTGGAGGGACACAGTTTAACCTGTAACAGCTCCTTTGGGAGCTATTTGGTTGTTGTTGTTGTTGTTGTTGTTGTTGTCTTTAGAGATTCATCTAGAGAACTAATGATGTTGAAAATCCTTTCATATATTTATTTGCCATCTGTATAACTTCTTTGGTGAAAGGTCTATACATGTCTTTTGCCCATTTTCTGTTTGAATTATTTTTTTGTTTACTGCTGAATTTGGAAGTTCTTTATATATTCTATATACAAAGCCTCTGTCAGATATATGATTTGCAAATATTTTTCAGGGTCTGTAATTTGTCTTTTCATCCTTTCAACAGGGGTTTTGCAGAGCAAAGTTTTTCATTTTTATGCAGTCAAATTTATTAACTTTCCCTCTTACAGATCATGCTTTTGTCATAAAGGCAAGTCAAGCCTTTTTGCCTAGTTTTAGGTCCCAAAGTTTATCTTTTATGTTCTTTTCTGGAAGATGTATAATTTTACATTTGAGTCCATGCTGCATTTTGAGTTGATTTTTTTAATAAAGTATGTAGTTTAGGTCAAGGTTCCCTTTTTTTGCCTGTGGATGTCCAGTTGTTCCAGCATTATTTGTTGATAGGCCGTCCTTCCTCTGTTGAATTGCTTTTGCAACTTTGTCAAAATTATTGGGCATTTTTGTGTGGAACAGATCTATTTTTAATAAAATTTTAACAATTAGATTGGTAGCACTGCTTTGAATTAATTGGTTATTTGTGTCTTTTTACAGAGGATAACCCAATGGTAAAGATAATTTGATAGTTAATTTAAAAGGAAGTTAGACCATTTTGGCTCATCAAGAGATTGAAAAAGAGATAGTAAGGGGCGCCTGGGTGGCTCAGTCGTTAAGCGTCTGCCTTCGGCTCAGGTCATGATCCCAGGGTCCTGGGATCGAGCCCCACATCGGGCTCCCTACTCAATGGGAAGCCTGTTTCTCCCTCCCCCACTCCCCCTTGTGTTCCCTCTCTCACTGTCTCTCTCTCTCTCTCTCTCTCTCTGTCAAATAAATAAAATCTTTAAAAAAAAGAAAAAGATAGTAAAAATCCAGGGTATTTACAAAGAGTATCTAAAATCTTTGAAGATTGTCAGAAAAACTCCCAACTGCAGATAATCTTGTAGAAATCTTTGCCCTTCCTGAGATAGCTACCATTTTTTAAAAATGTGATTTTGCTAGTTGTTCCCCCCAAATCATTTATAACGTCACAGTCCAATACAGTATCATGCACTGCACTTAGTTGTCATGTCTCTTTCTTCTTCAAATTGAATATTTCTGCATCTTTGCTTATCTTTTATGACCTTGGCAGTTTTTAAGAATAGAGATCAGTAATTCATAGAATATCTCTCCATTTAGATTGGCCTGATGTTATCTCATGAATAGATTCAAGTTACGCATCTTTGTCAGGAATACCACATAAAAATACTGTCTTCATATCAGGAGGCACAGTTGATTTGTCCCAGTGCTGTGGTATTTTATCAATTGATTAAGATGGTGTTTTCTAAGATGCTCAACATCACTCATTGTTAGGGAAATACAAATCAAAACTATAATGAGGTACCACCTCACACCTGTCAGAATGGCTAAAATTAACACAGGAAACAACAGGTGTTGGCAAGGATGCAGAAAAAGGGGAACCCTCTTACACTGTTGATGGGAATGCAAACTGGTCCAGCCACAATGGAAAAAAGTATGGAGGTTCCTCAAAAAGTTAAAAATAGAACTACGCTATGATCCAGCAATTGCACTACTAGGTATTTATCCAAAGGATACAAAAATACAGATTTGAAGGGGTACATGCCCCCCGATGTTTATACAGCTATCAACAATAGCCAAATTATGGAAAGAGCCCATGTGTCCATCGACTGATGAATGGCTAAAGATGTGGTCTGTATATACAAATGAATATTACTCAGCCATCAAAAACTATGGTATCTTGCCATTGCAACAATGTGGATGGAGGGAGCTAGAAGGTATTATGCTAAGTGAAATAAGTTTGTCAGAGACAGACAAATACCATATGATTTAACTGATATGTGAAATTTAAGAAACCAAACAAGCAAAGGGGGAAAAAAAGAGAGAGGCAAACTAGAAGAGACTTTTTTTTTTTTTTTATTAAAGCATGGGGACAGGACCCATGGCAGAAAGAGCTGCCTAGAAAACACTCTTAACTATAAGAAAGAACTGAGAGTTGCTGGAGAGGAGATGGGTGGGGGGATGGGCTAAATGGGTGATGGGTATTAAGGAGAGCACTTACAGTGAACACTGGGTATTGTATGTAAATGATGAATCACTAAATTGTACACCTGAAACTAATATTACACTATGGAATTTAAATAAGAACTTGAAGGGGGAAAAAAGGTGGTGTTTTCTAGGCTTCACCACTCTAAAGTTAAGTAATAAGTATCTCCTACTTACAAATTAATAACTATGTAATAAATATTTTATAGGAAGATGCATTGAGACTATCTTGCCTGAATTATTACTCTGATAGTGGTCAAATGGTAGTTTTCTAAGTCCAGCATACCTTTTACATTTAGTAGTTGGCATTCAGCTCTACTTATGTGCTTATTTCCCTATTTATGTATTCACTGTTTATATCAGTATGGACCAGTGGATTCAGTTTTGTTCAATGGATTATAATCTCACTTTTGTTTATATGGATGTTCAAATTTACCGGATTCAAGCTGCTTCATGAGCCCTTTGGATGTGTCCCTATCATTCTTTAAGTATTTCCTTACTTTCTGACACAGTAAGATGTTTCAGACTCATCTGTGCTTTATTCTGGAAACAGCCATCTCTTGAAGGAGCCATGGCTGATTTTAATGGAGAATGATATTTAGAAGCAAAGGTCTGGGTACTAGATGGGCTCACTGCTATTGGGAGGTTATTGTCTCTAGGCCCTCCCAACAGATAGAGCAAAGAAGTATATGTGTGTAAACTCATGCACATATGCACATAAATCCATACCTATTTCTTTCCATCTATTCACCTATATCTGAAATCATGATTTTATACCAGTATCTCCAGTTGTAGATCATCACCACAGAATTGACTCTACGTTTCTGTATTTCCATATTTATAACTCCCTTATCCAACAGTGAGAAAACGTGGCTTTCATTTTCCTCAATATAATTCACTCTAATTTCCTATCTGTAATCAACCTCCCAACCATGTGAGCTACCCCTTTCACCCCAACCCACAGTTCCTCACCATGCAAGTCACTTTCTCTGCCCAGTCCTGTCAGCCAGCCAAATGGAATCCTCAGCCTGATTATGCCATCCACACCAGTAGCACCAACTGAACCTCAGACCAGCCAGCTTCTCATGGTCCAGCCCTGCTGACTACAAGGGTCTTCCCAGGCAAATCATTGGCCCCATTTGGATATACTGAATCCTAAACCCTGACCAAGGGGAAAGAGCAAAAACCATTATAATGAACTTAAAATGGCATTACAACTTTTGTAGATACAAGAAAATTATGATAAAAAATAAAGAATAAAAGAGAAAGATTACTGGAGTTAAGATGGCAGAGTAGTAGGGGGACACTGAGCTTCCTCATCCTTGGAACACAGCATCCAACTATTTTGAACAACCAGGAATATGATTTGAGGATTAACAAAAGTCAGAGGGAAAGAACATGGCAGATGTGAAGCTTATAGTTTTTTGTCTGTTTGCATTTTTGTTGCTTTTCCTTTTCTAGGATCATCTGTTTTTTTTTCTTCTTTTCTTTTCTTTTTTCTTTCCTAGGCTTATCTTGACAAACAAATCAAAGCACATCTAGTTAAAGGTACAAACACTCTCCACTGCAAGCAGGGAAGAACACTGTAGTGGACGGGCTGGTGGGAAAGAGCAGCCAAAACACAGCAGCAGAGTACACAGCATACACCAGAAACACTTTCTAAAGTTGTTGTTATTGATATGTTGTTTTTGCTGGTTTTTTTCTTTTTTTTTTTTCTTCTCCCTTTCGTTTATGGACAAAGTGACATGGCGGAGAAATTCACCCCCAAAAGAAAGAAGAGGAGTTAGTACTCACTGCCACAGATCTAATCAATATGGATATAAGTAAGATGTCTGAACTAGAATTTAAAACAACATTATAAAGATACTAGTTGGGCTTGAAAAAAGCATAGAAGACACTAGAGAATCCCTTACTGTTGACATAAAACAACTAAAATCTAGTCAGGCTGAAATTAAAAATGCTATTACAGAGATTCAGTCCCAAGTGGTGGCCATAAAAACGAGGATTAATGAATCAGAAGAGAGAATCAATGATATAGATAATAAAATGATGGAAAATAAGGACATTAAAAAGAAAAAGGAAAAAAAAACTATTAGATCACGAAGGGAGACTTAGACAAATCAGTGATTCCATAAAGCAAAATAATATCTGTATTATATGGGTCCCAGAAGATGAGGAACTGCAGAAAGGGGCAGAAGTTTTATTGAACAAATTATAGCTCAAAACTTCCCTAATCTGGGGAAGGAAACAGGCATTCGAGTGCAGGAAGCACACGGAACCCCCCTCCAAATCAACAAAAATGGGAACATCTTGACATATTACAGTGAAGCTTCCAAATTTCAGAGATAAGGAGAATATCCTGAAACCAGCTCAGGACAAGAGGTCCTTAACCTACAAGGGTAGACACATAAGACTAACAGCAGACCTATCCACAGAAATGAGGTAGACAAGAAAGGACTGACATGACATATTCAACATGCTAAATGAGAAAAATATGCAGCCAAGAATACTTTATCCAGCAAGGCTGTCATTCAGAATAGGAGAAGTAAAGAGTTTCCAGGACAAAAAAATACTAAAGGAATTTGTGAACACTAAACTAGCCCTGCCAGAAATATTAAAGGGGATCCTTTCAGCAAAGAGAGACCCCAAAAGTAACAAACACCAGAAAGGAACAGAGACATCTACAGAAACAGTGACAACAGATAATACCATGGCACTGACTTCATATCTTTCAAGAATTACTCTGAATGTGAATGGACTAAATGCTCCAATCAAAACACATAGGGTATCAGAATGGATAAAAAAAAAAAAAGACCCATCGGTTTTCTGCTTAAAAGAAATTCATTTTAGACCCAAAGACACCTCCAGATTGAAAGGGAGGGGATGGAGAACCATTTATCATGCTTAATGGACATCAAAAGAAAGCTGGGGTAGCCATCCTTATATCAGACAAACTAGATTTTAAACCAAAGCCTGTAATAAGAGATGAGGAAGGACACTATATCGTAATAAAAGGGTTGATCCAACAAGATCTAACAATTGTAAATATTTATGCCCCTACCTTGGGAGCAGCCAAATATATAAACCAATTAATAACAATTAAATTAAATTAAAGAAACTCATTGATGGGGCACCTGGGTGGTTAAGTGGGTTAAGCATCTGCCTTCAGCTCAGGTCATGATCCCAGGGTTCTGGGATTAAGCCCCGCATCAGGCATCCTGCTCAACGGGAAGCCTGCTTCTCCCTCTCTCACTCCCCCTGCTTGTGTTCCCTCTCTTCGCTGTGTCTCTGTCTGTCAAATAAATAAATAAAATCTTTAAAGAAAAAAAAAGAAATTCATTGATAATACTGCAATAATAGTAGGGGACTTAACACCCCACTCAGACCAATGGACACATCATCTAAGCAGAAGAACAAAAACAAAACAAGGGATTTGAATGACACACTGGACCAGATGGAGTTCACAGATATACTCAGAGAATTTCATCCTAAAGCAGCAGAATCTTCTCGAGTGCTCATGGAACATTCTCCAGAATTGATCACATCCTGGGTCACAAATCAGGTTTCAACTGGTACTAAAAGATTGAGATCATACCATGCATATTTTCAGACCACAATGTTATAAAACTTGAAGTCAACCACAAGAAAAACTTTGGAAGGACCACAGATATATGGAGGCTAAAGAACATTCTACTAAAGAATGAATGGGTCAACCAGGAAATTAAAGAAGAATTTAAAAAATACATGGAAACAAATGAAAATAAAAACACAACAGTTCAGAAACTTTGGGATGCAACAAAGATGGTCCTAAGAGGGAAGTATATACCAATACAAACCTTTCTTGAGAAACAAGAAAAGTCTCAAATACACAACCTAACCCTACACCTAAAGGAGCTGGAAAAAGAACAGCAATCCATACTAAAGATTAAAGCAGAAATCAATGATTTAGAAATCAAATGAACAGTAGAACAAATCAATGAAACTAGGAGCTAGTCCCTCAAAGAATTAATAATATTGATAAACCCCAGCCAGACTTATCAAAAAGAAAAGAGAAAGGACCCAAATCAACAAAATCACGAATGAAAGAGGAGAGATCACAACCAATACCAAGGAAATACAAATAATTATAAGAGAATATTATGAGCAATTATATGCCAACAAATTAGGCAATCTGGAAGAAATGGAAGCATTCCTAGAAACATACAAACTACCCCAACTGAAACAGGAAGAAATTGAAAACCTGAACAGACCCATAACAAGCAAAGAAATTGAATCAGTAATCAAAAATCACCCAACAAAGAAGAGTCCAGGGCCAGATGGCTTCCCAGGGAAATTCTACCAAACATTTAAAGAAGAATTAACACCTTCTGAAACTGTTTCAAAAAATAGAAATGGAAGGAAAACTTCCAAACTCATTCTGTGAGGCCAGCATTATCTTGATCCCAAAACCAAAGAGCCCACTAAAAGGAGAATTACAGACCAATATCCCTGATGAACATGGATGCAAAAATTCTCACCAAGATACTAGCTAATAGGATCCAACAGTACATTAAAAGGATTATTCACCATGACCAAGTGGGATTTATTGCTGGGCTGTAGGGGTGGATCAACAGCTGCAAATTGATCAACGTGGTACACCACATTAATAAAAGAAAAGCCAAGAACCATGTGATCTTCTCAATTGATGCAAAAAGCATTTGACAAAATACAGCATCCCTTCTTTATTAAAATTCCCCACAATGTAGAGATAGAGGGAACATACCTCAATATCATAGAAGCCATATACAAAAAACCCACAATGAATATCATCCTCAATGGGGAGAAACAGAGCCCTTCCCTTAAGGTCAGGAACACGACAGGGATGTTCATTCTCAGCATGTTTGTTCTGCGTAGTACTGGAAGTCTTAGCCTCAGCGATCAGACAGCAAAAAGATGTAAAAAGCATGCAAATCAGCAAAGAAATCAAACTTTCACTCTTCACAGATAACATGATACTCTCTATAGAAAACCCAAAAGACTCCACCAAAAAAATTGTGAGAACTGATACAGGAATTCAGCAAAGTCCCAGGATATAAAATCAATGCACAGAGGTCAATTGCATTTTTATACACTAACAATGAAGCAGAAGAAAGAGAAATCAAGGAATTGGTCACATTTATAGTTGCACCAAAAACCAGAAGATATCTAGGAATAAACCTTAAAGAGGTAAAGAATCTGTACTCTGAAAACTATAGAACACTTATAAATGAAATTGAGGAAGATAGAAATAGAAAAACGTTCCATGCTAATGGATTGGAAGAACAAATATTGTTAAAATGTCTGTGCTACTCAAAGCAATCTACACATTCAATAACAATCTATCAAAATTCCATCAGCATTTTTCACAGAGCTGGAACAAACAATGCTATAATTTGTGTGGAAACAGAAAAGACCCCAAGTAGCCAAAGGAATGCTGAAAGAAAAAAACAGAGCTGGAGGCAACACAATTCTGGACTTCAAGCTGTATTACAAAGCTGTCATCATCAAGACAGTATGGTACTGGCAAAAAAACAGACACATAGATCAGTGGAACAGAATAGAGAGCCCAGAAACGGACCTCAACTCTATGGTAAACTACTCTTCAACAAAGCAGGAAAGAACATCCAATGGGGAAAAAAAAAGTCTCTTCAACAAATAGTGTTAGGAAAACTGGACAGCCACATGCAGAAGAATGAAACTCGGCCACTTTCTTACACCATACACAATAATAAAGTCAAAATGGATGAAAGACCTAAATGTGAGATAGGAATCCATCAAATCCTAGAGGAGAACGCAGGCAGCAACCTCTTCACCTCAGCCATAGCAACTCTTGCTAGACGTGTCTCCAAAGGCAAGGAAAACAAAAGCAAAAATGAACTGTTGGGACTTAATCAGGATAAAAAGCTTTTGCACAGCAAAGGAAATAGTTGACAACACTAAAAGGCAACCTATGGGATGGGAGAAGATATTTGCAAATGCCTTATCATTTAAAGGGCTAGTATCCAAAATCTATAAAGAACTTATCAAACTCAACACCCATAAAACAAATAATCCAGCCAAGAAATGGGCAAAAGACATGAACAGATATTTCTTCATCCAAATGGCCAACAGACACATGAAAAAATGCTCAACATCACTCGGCATCAGGGAAAGACAAATCAAAACCTCAATGAGATACCACCTCACACCAGTCAGAATGGATAAAATTAACAACTCAGGAAACAACAGATAATGCCGAGGATGTGGAGAAAGATACACTGTTGGGAATGCAAAATGGTCCAGGCACTCTGGAGGTTCCTCCAAAAGTTAAAAATAGAACTACCCTATGACCCAGCAATTGCAGTTATCCAAAGGATAAAAACATAGTGATCAGAAGGAGCACTGGCATACCAGTGTTTATAGCAGCAATGTTCACAATAGCCAAACTGTAGAAAGAGCAGTGTCCATTGACAGAGAGATGGATAAAGAAGATGTGAGGTATAATATACTATGCAATATTACACAGCCATCAAAAAGAATGAAATCTTGCCATTTGCAATGATGTGGCTGGAACTATAGGGTATTATGCTAAGGGAAATAAGTCAGTCAGAGAAAAACAAATATATGATTTCATTCGTATGTGGAATTTAAAAAACAAAACAGATGAACATCGAGGAGGGAAAGGAAAGGAAAGGAAAAGGAGGGGGAAGGAAAGGGAAGGAAAAATAAAATAAGATGAAAACAGAGAGGGAGTCAAACCATAAGAGATTCTTAACTGTAGGAAACAAACTGAGTGTTGTTGAGGGGAGGTGGATGGGTGGATAGGGTAACTGGGTGATGGACATTAAGGAGGGCACTTGATTTTTTTTTTTAAAGATTTTATTTATTTGACAGAGACACAGCGAGATAGGGAACACAAGCAGGGATTTGGGAGAGGGAGAAGCAGGTTTCCCGCCGATCAGGGAGCCCAATGTGGGGCTCGATCCCAGGACCCTGAGATCATGACTGAGCGGAAGGCAGACGCTTAACGACTGAGCCACCCAGGCGCCCCAGGAGGGCACTTAATTTAATGAGCACTGGGTCTTATATGCAACTGATGAAAAACTAAATTCTAGGGCGCCTGGGTGGTTCAGTTGGTTAAGCGACTGCCTTCGGCTCAGGTCATGATCCTGGAGTCCCGGGATCAAGTCCCACATCGGACTCCCTGCTCAGCGGGAAGTCTGTTTCTCCCTCTGACCCTCTTCCCTCTTGTGCTCTCTGTCTCTCATTCTCTCTCAAATAAATAAATAAAATCTTTAAAAAAAAAAACCACTAAATTCTACCCCTGAACATAGTAATACAGTATGTTAACAAAATTGTATTTAAATAAAAAAAGAAAAAAAAAGTAAATTTGCTATAGATACAACAAATATTTTATACCTGCTTTATATCAGAGCCCTATATAAAATTTGAGGGCAAGTAACAAGTATTCCTGTCTCAGTTTAGGTTGCTATGGCAAAATTCCATACACTGTGTGGCTTAAACTGCAACAGTTTATTTCTCACAGGTCTGGAATATTAAAGTCTGAGATCAAAGTGCCACCAGGTCAGGTTCTTAGTGAGCGCTCTCTTGGTTTACAATAGGAAATCTCCTTGTATCCTCACAATGTGAAGGGCAGAGTGAGGAAACAAACTCTTGTCTTAGAAGGACAGGAATCCCATCTTGAGGGCTCTACGTAGGACCTAATTACCACCCAAAGGCCCCACCTACCATTATCACACTGGAGGTTAGGACTTCAGCATATGAATTGGGGACTTAGGGGTGGATATAAACATTTAGTTCCTAACAATCACTGATCCTTAGGAAACTTAAATCTAACAAGAAAGAAGAATGTGTATGGACTAAATATAAAACAATGTGGTAATTAACATTCTGAGATCTGGAGGAAAAGAACAATGAAATCTCCCTGAGTAGTTCAAGGACAAGTACAGTAGTGCCAGGGAAGGGCAGACTGTATCCCTAACAGGTACAGGGTTTGCACTCTCAGGACACAGCCATGTCAGTGGGGACTAGTGACGAAGACCTGCAGAGTCTATTGTATATTTGAAAATAGTTGTTGGAATGATAACTAAAATTGTTAGTAATAATCATCTAACATAATGCTTTTTTAAAATTCTGGATAATGGAACACTACATCAAAAACTAATGATGTACTGTATGGTGACTAACATAATAAAGTACACACTGGATTTTGAAGATTTAGTACAAAAAAACAAGAAGATAAAATATCTCTATTGTTTCGGGTGCCTGGGTGGCTCAGTGGGTTAAGCGACTGCCTTCAGCTCAGGTCATGATCCTAGAGTCCCTGGATCGAGTGCCGCATCGGGCTCCCTGCTCGGCGGGGAGTCTGCTTCTCCCTCTGACCCTTCCCCCTTTCATGTGCTCTCTCTCTCTCAACTAAATAAATAAAATCTTTAAGAAAAATTGTTTTAAAAAATACATATATCTATTGTTTCTATTTATTATATGACAAAAGTATATTTTGGATATTTAGATTAAATACATTAAAATTAATTTTAAAAAATTAAAAAAAAATTTGGATAGTAAGAATAGCTCTTAAAGTTAATAGACTTGACTGTGTCTTTGAATTGTAGGTAAACAGTTTGCTTCCTCTGCAGCAAAGGGAGATTTGGCTGATGGTGACTGATGTCACCCTGCAGATGCAGGATGAGAATAACTCTGGCCTCCCCAAAACCATGCCAGTCTGTGTGGCCCCCTCATGTGTGTTGAGCCAGGAAGTCCTGAAAGCGCTCACCGAGGCTGTCTCTCACAGCTTTCTCTTCAGGGATACTCTCCGAGCCCAGGGTATGCTTTCTTCTTCCTAGCTTTGACCCAGTGGTGACTGATAGGTGCCATAAAATGGCATTGTGGGCTTTGCCTTACTCTGGAACTGCTGGCCCCTTCATGAAGCCAACTGTGGACATGGCACATGGAGTGGAAGAGACCCATGATACCAGCCCTCAGCTTTCACTAGCCCCTGTCATGGGGCTAGAACCTTCACAGAACCAGAACCCCTGCAGTACTGACACTCCCTTGAAAGATGCCATTGGTTACTCAAGGATTGTCTCTTGGTGGCACACATTACAGGTACAGAAGCCACTTGAAGTCATTGCCTGGAACATCACTTTTTAAAACAAACAAAAAGCTAGAACATTATAAATATACACTTAGATCAGTTAGCTCTTTTTTGCCAGGAATCAAACTAGAATCCTGCCCAAACTATATTTTTATTTTATTTTGTTGAGATATAATTTGCATACCACAAAATTCACCTTTCTAAAATGAATTTGAATCTAGTTTTGTGTGCTTTCCCCACTTAGCACACCTGTGACTTTAGCACTTCTTTCTGTACAGTGCATGTGTCATTGGATACAATGGATGGACCTCAAAACTGTGCCCTCTGCCCACAGTGGGGTTGGCAAAGGACACTGTCTTTACTGGCAGGAGAACTCACTTTTTTCTTCAGTGCTTCAATAATCTGAAGTGTCTCTGTTGGCAGGTCGGATTGTTTGTGTTGAACGAAGTGTCCTCTTGCTTCAAAAGCCCCTTTTGGGTGCGGACTCCGGTGCTTGCTCCTGTGAACTGACTGGCCCTGTGAAGCTCAATGAACTGGATTCTTTCACTCAGGTCAACTCCGTTTGCAGCGTTCAAGGTGGGTAGTCAATCCTGGTGGAAATGGTATTTATATTTTTTTAAATACCATACTTCATATTCATTTCATTTATTCAACAAGTTTTTATGTTTGACATGTTCCAAACTTTGGATACCTAAGAAACAAAATCAGAAGAGGTTCTTGCCTCTTAGACTTCTAGTGGGTATAGAAGACCTCAATGAGCTGTGCACACAATCACGTATAGAACTACAATGTTCCAAGTGCTCCATGTGCTGATTGCTGGGGCCTCACCTTGTCAGGGAGCTCACTTAGTCTCCTCAAGGACAGGAGCCTTGTGCTGAGATCTGAAGGATAGGAAGTAGCCAATTAGGTGAATGAGTAGGGGCAGGAAGGATATCTGACAGAAAAAGAATAGGACATATAAAGGCTGCTGACAGGGTAGAGTTGGGGAGCACCATCTGGATGGATGGAATGACCGGAGATTAGGCTGAAGGGCCCAGCCACTGCCCAAGTCAGTGGCCCTAGCAGGAGTGCGCTCTGTCATCGACAGAGAGACGGGTTCTCCAGGTTTTGTCTCTGCAGAGCAGAGTGGAAGGGCCAGGGCCTGGGGTGGTAGCAAGTGGGAGGGCAAGCACCAGTCCAAAGATGTGAGACAAGCGAGGAAGCAAAGTAAATCTGGAAGTGGGTTTAGTTGGGGGAAACAGACAGGTTGGGTAGTGAATTCAGTACAGAGGGAGCAAGGTGTAGATGGAGGGTGGGAATGTATGTGATGACCTCTGAGATTCTAGCTTAGGCAACAAGGCAATGGTAGAGCTGTTCAATGGA
The DNA here is from genome assembly GCF_003265705.2 of Callorhinus ursinus. NCBI lineage: Eukaryota > Metazoa > Chordata > Mammalia > Carnivora > Otariidae > Callorhinus > Callorhinus ursinus. Next base: position 589,218 of record NW_027397067.1, read on the forward strand.
GTAGGACATGGTGGAAGAGGCCAGCTTTGAGAGAACAATCTTAGCTCTGTCTTGGAGAGCTTAAGTGTTTTTGATACATCTGAGATGTTTCAGTAGCTGATTTCAGGATCTTAGGGTTCATATATTTTTTAACCAACTTTTTTGAGATATAACTTACATCGCTACAATTCACTCATTTAAAATGTTTTAGTATATTCAGAGTTATGCAACTATCACCACATTGTCGGGACACCTGGCTGGCTCAGTCAGTAGAGCATGCAACTCTTGATCTCAGGTTGTGAGTTTGAGCACCACATTGGGTGTAGAGATTATTTAAGAAAAAGAAAAGAAATCTTTAAAAAGAAACATTGTCATCATCCAAAAAATATACCTCATGCCCATTGTCAATCACTCCCCATTATGCTCTCCCACCCCAGCCCTTACCCTGGTCTTAGGAAAGCACTGATCTACTTTCTGTCTTTATAGAATTGCTTTTTCTGGATATTTTACATACATGGAATCACACATTATATAGTCTTTCAAAATTGGCTTCTTTCACTTGGCATAATGTTTTCAAAGTTATCCATGATGTACCAGGTATCGGCACTTCATTTCTTTTCTTTTCTTTTTTTTTTTTTAGAGATTTTATTTATTTATTTGACAGAGAGAGAGATAGCGAGAGCAGGAACACAAGCAGGGGGAGTGGGAGAGGGAGAAGCAGACTCCCGCCGAGCAGGGAGCCCAATGCGGGGCTTGATCCCAGGACCCTGGGATCATGACCTGAGCCAAAGGTGGACGCTTAACAACTGAGCCACCCAGGTGCCCCAGCACTTCATTTCTTTTTATGGCTGAATATTTCATTGTATGGTTGCACCACATCTTGTTTTATCCATTCATCAGTTGATGGACATTGGGTTGTTTCCACTTTTTGGCTATTGTAAACGGTGCAGCTGTGGATATTTATGGACAAGTTTTTGTTTGAACAACGTGTTTTCAAATTTGGGGTATGTATCTAGGAGTGGAATTGCTGGGTCATATGGGAAACCCTGTGCTTAGCCTTTTTGAAGAAATGTGTAAGTGTTTTCCAAAGTGGCCACACTATTGGTGTATCCTTAATATTAAAAGATATTAATTTCCAGAAAGCATACAAAAATTCACATTTCCAAAAGTAATTTCTAAGAAGGCCTATTTCCTCCAGCCTTGCCCACTGCTAGATTTCTGAATCTTTATAATTTTTATGAATAGCAAAACTCTGATCCTATTCTTGTTGCTTTAATTTACATTCCCCTGCCTGCTTGTGAGATTGAGCACTCATTCATTGTGTTGAGGCCATTTGGATTTTCTTTTCTGTGCATCTTCTTTTAGTGTTAGTACCAAAACATAACTAAGATTGTGATTTGAAATGAGAAATGAGAGCAGTATAGCCTAGTGGTCCTGAAGAAAGCAGACTCTTAACAAGCCACCTGTCATCTGGGTCTTCTATTTTCTCATCTGTAACACAGGGCTAATAGAATACACCTTAAAGCACTGTTGAGGATTAAATAAGATAATGCACATGAGGCTTTGGGGGCTTGGAGCACTCACAGAGTAGTGGAGAAGGATGACATCTCAGTGCTTCCACTTCTACAGACCAGGAGGGCTGGCTGAGGGCAAGAGCCAGTGAGGCAGTAGGTAGGTGGCCTTGGGACTGTTAGGATTTGTCAGACAGAGTGGTGAAGGTCTTCCAGACAGATGAAGGCCATATGGAAAACCCACAGAGGTGCCAGGGGCAGTTGTAAAAGCTTTATGTGCTGGAGGAGGCAGGGCCTTCTTGGGATGGAGTTGGCTCTGTCTTGTTCTGCTATTCCCAGAATGCTAAGGAGGTTGTATGATCAATTTGTTTTCTTAAATGAAGCAATTCTGTCACCATAGATAGACTATGGTACAAAGCTGGATTCATTGCTGACAGGCTGTTTGGAACTGTGCAGGGAAGGAAGGACTGAGAGTCTGCAGAGGCTAAGTGGACTGTGGGGGTTTCCAAGAATTGGCTCTGCTGGGCCCCTGGGCACAGGCTGTGAGGACAGGGCACAGGCTGTGAGGACAGCGCACAGTGCAGACACACGCCCTGCAGCAGATGCTCTGTGCACCTGTCCTTGTCACTCTGCCCACAGCCTGCTACCGCCTACACATCTCCACCAACTCCAGGGGCCTCCCTTCCACCTTCATTTTCTTCACTGGCTGCCATCTGTTCTCGTCCCACCCGTCACCTCTCTCAGAGCCCAGGATTGGTCAGGGGCTCAGAAGAGAGAGAAGGGTGTGGGAACAGTCTCCCAGCAGTGTTCTCTGCCCCACATTTGAGAGGGACCACCACCCATCCACACTGCTTAAGCTGCATGGGACCCTGGAGCACTTGGATGGCTCAGTTGGTTGAGCATCTGACTTTTGATTTCGGCTTAGGTTGTGATCTCATGGGTCGTGGGATCGAGCCCTGCTTCAGGTTCAGTGCTCAATGTGGAGTCTGCTTAAGATTCTCTCCTTCTGCCCTGCCTCTCTCTCCCTCTCTCAAATAAATAAATCTTAAAAAAAAGAAGCTATATGGGACCCTGTTAATTATAAGACCATAAGAATCACCACCACCCATAGCACCGTATTATGAGAAAATATGTACCTGAAGAGTTTGGCTTCTAAAGGAGGGTTTGAAACCTAACCCATTATCCATAGCCAGCGAATGCCACAGAGATGCAAAAAGAGGAAAACGTGTAGATTCTTGTGGGGAAAGAGAAGACCTAATTTTTCTAGTTTCTGAAGAACATATTTTTTTTAAATAATAATTTATAGGTGGGATTTATAAAATTATAACCATTTCAAAAATTGTCCATACTACCCAAAGCAATCTACAGATTTAATGTTATCTCTGTCTAAATACCACAACATTTTTCACAGAACTAGAACAAACTCTCCAAAATTTTGTGTGGAACCACAAAAGACCCCAAATGGCCAAATCAGTCTTGATAAAGAAGAACAAAGCTGGAGGTATCACAATCCCAGCTGTAGGTATCTACAAAGCTGTAGTTATTAAAACATACTACTAGCACAAAATACTAGCACAAAAATAGACACATGGATCAAGGGAACAGAATAGAGAGCCCAGAAACAAACTCATGCTTATGTGGTCAATAAACCTATGACAAAGGAGGCAAGCATACACAGTGGAGAAAGACTCTCTCTTTAACAAATGGTGCTGGGAAAACTTTCTTATACACAAAAGTAAATTCAAGTGGGTTAAAGACCTAAATGTGAGACCTGGAACCATAAAACTCCTAGAAGAAAACATAGGCAATAATTTCTTTGACATTGGCCATAGTAACGTTTTTCTAGGTATGTCTTTTCAGGCAAGGGAAACAAAAGGAAAAATAAACTATTGGGACTACACCAAAATAAAAAGCTTTTGCACAGCAAAGGAAACCATTACCAAAATAAAAAGGCAACTTACTGAATGGGAGAAGATATTTGCAAATGATATAGCCAATAGAGGGTTAATATCCAAAATATATTAAAAAACTTATATAACTCAATACCAAGAAAACAAATAATCCCATTAAAAAATGGTCAGAGGACCTGAATAGACATTTTGCCAAAGAAGACATCCAGATAGCCAAAAGACACATAAAAGATGCTCAACATCACAAATCATCAGGGAAGTGCAAATCAAAACCACAATGAAGTATCACGTTATACTTGTCAGAATGGCTAAAATCAAAAGTATAAGAAATAACAAGTGTCAGTGAGGATGTGGAGAAAAAGGAACCCTTGTGCCCTGTTGGTGGGAATGCAAATTAGTGCAGCCACTGTGGAGAACAGTACGGAGATTCCTCAAAAATTAAAAATAAGGGGTGACCAGATGGCTCAGTCAGTTAAGTGTCCAACTCCTGATTTTGTTCGGTTCATGATCTCAGGGCCATGAGATTGAACCCCACATCGGGCTCTGTGCTCAGTGGGGAGTCTGCTTGAGATTCTCTCCCTCTCCCCCTCCCCTACTTGTGCGCATGCTCTCACTCGCTCTCTCTAAAAATAATAAATCTTTTTAAAAATTAACAATAGAATTACCATATGATCCAGTAATTACACTATTGGGTATTTATCCAAAGAAAACAAAAACACTAATTTAAAAAGATATATGCACCCCTATGTTTATTGCAGTATTATTTATAATAGCCAAGATATGGAAGTAACCCAAGTGTCCATTGATAGATGAATGAATAAAAGAAGATGTGGTGTATATATATATGGAGTAGAATATTACTCAGATGTAAAAAATAATGAAATCTTGCCATTTGCAGCAACATGAAAGGACCTAGAGGGTATAATGTTAAGCAAAATAAGTCAGAGAAAGTATATGAGATAGCATATGATTTCACTCATACATAGAATTTAAAAAACAAAACAAATAAACAAAGAAAAAAAGAGACCAAAAAACAGACTCTTAAATGCAGAGAATAAACTGGTGGTTGCCAGAGGAGAGGCGGGTGGGGTATAAGTGAAATAGATAAAGAGCATCAAGAGTACACTGATCTTGATGAGCATTTGGTAACATATAGAATTGTTTTTGTTTTTAAGATTTTTATTTATTTGGAAGAGAGTGAGAGAGCACAAGCACAGGGAGGGGCAGAGGGAGAGGGAGAAGCAGACTCCTCACTGAGCAGGGAGCCCGATGCTGGGCTCAATCCCAGGACCCTGAAATCATGACCTGAGCCAAAGGCAGACACTTAACGGACTGAGTCTGCTTGAGACTCATATGTGTACAAAACTAAAGGCACTGGTGCCCCAACACATAGAATTGTTGAATCAGGGGCGCCTGGGTGGCTCAGTTGGTTAAGCGTCTGCCTTTGGTTCTGGTCAGGTTCCTAGCATCCCGGGATCGAGCCCCGCATCAGGTTTCCTGCTTAGCAGGGAGCCTGCTTATCCCTCTCCCTCTGCCTGCCTGTCTGCCTCCTTGTGCTCTCTTTCTCTCTCTCGCTGTCCCTCTGTCAAATGCATAAATAAAATCTTTTTAAAAAAATTGTTGAATCATTATATTGTACACCTGAAAGTAATATAACACATAAGTTAATTATACTTAATTAAAAAATAATTTTAAGTGAGCAATTCAGTGGCATTTAGTATATTGACAATGTTGTGCCACTATCTCCTATTTTATATTTTGTCTTTTGCCAACTCAGTGGCTTTGAAAATGAAGTTGCATTCTATTTTTTTTTTAAGGTTTTATGTATTTATTTGACAGAGATAGACACAGCGAGAGAGGGAACACAAACAGGGGGAGTGGGAGAGGGAGAAGCAGGCTCCCCGCTGAGCCCCGATGCAGGGCTCGATCCCAGGACCCTGGGATCATGACCTGAGCCGAAGGCAGACGTTTAACGACTGAGCCACCCAGGTGTCCCGCATTCTATTTTTTAATAACAGCTTAATTGAGATGTAATTCGCATACCATGAAAATCACCCTTATAAAACAACTCGGTGTTTTTTAGTGTATTCATGCAGTTGTGCAAGTATCCCCACTATTTCCAGAATATTTTTATCACCCCAAAAAGAAACCTCATGTCCATTAGCAGTCACCACCCACTCTGTCCAGCCTGTGGCAACCACTAATCTACTTTCTGTCTCAGTGGATTTGCTTCTTCTGGACAATTCATTTGATAGAATCATATGTGTTATTTTTGTTTCTGGTTGCTTTCATATAGCAGAACATTTTCAGAATTCAACCGGGTTGTAATATTTATCAGCACTTTGTTCCTTTTTATAACTTAATAGTCCATCACATGGATATACCAAGTTTTGTTTATCCATTCATCAGCATCAACTGTTTTTAATATTATGCATAATCTGGGTAGTGTTAGTCCTCCAACTTTGTTCTTCAAAATTGTCTTGACTATTCTAAGCGTTCTTTTCTCTTTCCATATAAACTTTAAAATTAGTTTGTTTATATCCATAAAATAACTTGCTGGGATTTTGATTGGGATTGTGTTGAATCTGTAGATGAATTTAGGAAAAATTTATATCTTAACCCATTGAGTCTTTCTATCCCTGAACATGGATATCTCTCTATTTAGATTTGACTTCTTTCAGCAAGTTTTTAAGAAGTTTTCTTCATATAGATCTTGTACATACTTTGTTACATTTGCACCTAAGTATTTTACTTATTTTAGTGTTGATGTAAATGATGGTGTGTTGGGGTTTTTTTTAATTATTTATTTATTTTAGAGAGAGAGAGAGCATAAGCAGGAGGGGCAGAAGGAGAGGGGAGAGAATCTCAAGCAGACTTCACGCTGAGCACAGAGCCCTATGTGGGGCTCAATCTCAGGACTCTGAGATCATGACCTGAGCCAAAACCAAGATTTGGACAATTAACCGACTGTGCCACTCAGATGTCCCAATGGTGTTGTGTTTTTGTTTTTTGGGGGTTTTTTTGTTGTTGTTTTTGAGAGTAAAAGGTTTATTGGCTCCAGGAAAAGGAGCAATAGTACCTAGCTCTCAGGTAACCCCTCGCTCTATATACAGGCCGTATCCAGCCCAAGGTCCACTGGCTCCTTCAATTTGAGGGTCCATCCAGTGCCTCCCTTCCCGGGGTTGGGGAGGGCTAGCTGCCTGATGGTGAGGTTCTGGACTCTTCAGCAGCAACCCCTGACCCAGCTGAGGCAGCCTCGTAGTCTGCGATGCAGCCCTGTACCAGAGCAGGCATGAGCTGCACATAAGCGGCCATGAGGCGGTGGTTGGAATGGATCAGCTTCCCTGGTGTTGTGTTTTTAATTTCAAATTCCATTTGTTTATTGCGAGTGTATAGGAAGGCAGTTGATTTTTGTATTTTAAGCTTGTATCCTACAACCTTGATACAATCATATTTGTTTTTTGGTTGACTCCTTGGATATTCTACATAGAAAACGATGTCATCTGTGAACAAGGATGGTTTTTTCTTTCTTCCTAATTTGTATACCTTTTATTTCCTTTTTGTGTCTTATTGTATTAGCTAGTACTTCCATTATAAAGTGAATAGAAACAGTGCGAGGGGATTTCCTTGCTCTATTCCTGATCTTAAGGGGAAAGCATCTACTTTCTCACCATTAAGTATGATGTTGGCTGTAGGGGTTTTGTTTATTTGTTTGTCATTCTTTCTGCTAAAGATAGTATCTCTTCATTCCATATTTTGAAAGAAAAAGTGTTAGTTCTTCAGCCCTTCTTTTACTCTACTCTTTCTTTCCACCTTTCTACAGTTGTTTCTGTACTTTATATTGTCAAGATTTATATTCTTTTCTATAACCATAATTAAACCTGAACACTTTGTCTACAGATTTTTTCTTTTTTTTTAACAGATTTATTTTCAAAGATGAAAATAAATAAGTGGTATTTTTATTATTGTGATTATATAAATATTTTCACTGAACAGGAAACTAATATAATGCACTTCTATTTCCTTTCTTGTGTGATTTCTCACAAATTTATATTGACTTTTATTTTCCTTGCATTGCCTGCAGTACATCTTTTTTTTTCCAAATCTCCAAAAATGGTGACAAATCATTGGAGTTTTCCTCTGTAATTTCCTCCTAGAGCTTTCTGTCCCTCCAAACCAATCTGGACTAGTTGCTCTACTCTCAGCTATCTTCCTGGGACCCTCATATTAATCATTTAGGTTTAATTCACTGTTTCCTACACAAGGCTTCTTTATTGGTTTATTCCATCTGTGGGTTTTTGTACATATTCTTTACCAAATTGAGGAAGCTCTTCTCTGTTCCTAGATTGCGGAGAGTTTTTATCATAATTGGATGTTGGATTTTATCAAATTATTTTTCTACATCTATTGATAGGATCATATGATTTTTTTCTTTAGTCCATTAATATGATAGATTACATTAAGTGATTTAAAAAAAAAATACTGAACCAGCCTTGTATACCTGGAATAAATCCCACATTTGGTCATGGTACATTTTTTTTTATATATATACTGGATTAGATTTGCTAATATTTTGTTAAGGACTTTGCATCTATGTTCATGAGAGATGTTATTCTGTAGTTTTATTTTCATGTCTTTATCTGGCTTTGTATTAGGTTAATGCTGTCCTCACAGAATGAGTTTAAGTATCCCTTATGCTTATATTTTTCTGAAGAGATTTTAGAGGATTGATATCATTTCTTCCTTAAATGTTTGGTAGAATTCGCCAGTGAACCCTTCTGGGCCTGGTGCTTTCTGTTTTAGAAGATTATGAATTATTGGTCCCATTTCTTTAATAGATGTAAGCCTATTCAGATCATCTAGTTCTTGTGTGAGTTTTGGTAGATTGTGTATTTCAAGGAATTGGTCCATTTCACATAATTTAGCAAATTTGGGGGCATAGAGTTGTTCATAACACTATTTTATTATCCTTTTAATTTCCATGGGATCAGTAATGATGGCCCCTCTTTCATTTCTGATAGAAATAATTTTTTATTCTTGATTAGCCTAGCTTGAAGTTTATCAATTTTTATTGATCTTTTGAAGGAATCAACTTTTGGGTTTCTTGAATTCCTCTACTGAATTCTTGTTTTTAATTTTATTGATTTCTGCTCTAATTTTCATTATTGCTTATATTCTTCTTGCTTTGGTTTTAATTTACTTCTCTTTTTCTTTTTTTCCTAAGATGAAGACTTAGATTATTGATCTTAGATATCTTCTAGTATATGCATACAGTGCTATAAATTTCTAAGCACTGCTTTTGTAGTTTTGATGTGTTTTTATTTTCATTTAGTTCAAAATATTTTAAAATTTCTCTTGAGATTTATTCTTTGACCCATGTATTACTTAGAAGTATATTATTTAATCTCCAATTATTTGGGAGTTTTTCAGCTATCTTTCTGTTATTGTGTTTAATTTCATTATTGTCTAAGAGCATACTTAATATGATTTCTGTATGATTTCTATAATTTTAAATGTGTTTTATGCCCCACTTTATGGTCTGTCTTGATGGATGTTCCATGTGAGCTTGAGAAAAATGTTTATTCTGCTGTCATTGGATGATATATTCTATAAATGTCAATTAGATCCAGTTGATTGATGGTGCTCTTCAGTTCAACTATGTCTTTATGATTTTTTGCCTTTGGATCTGTCAGTCATTTATAGAAGGGTATTGATGTCTCAAAGAATAATAAATAAAATATAATGATGGGTTTGTTTATGTCTCCTTGAAGTTCTATCATTTTGCTTCACCTATTTTCACAGTCTGTTGTTAGGCACATACACATTAAGGATTGTTATATCTTCTTGGCAAATTGACCCCTTTATCATTATTTAATGTTCTTCCCTATCTCTGATAATTTTCCTTGATCTGAAGTCTGCTCTGCTTGAAATTAATTTTAACTATTTTAACTCTTATTAGTGTTAGCAGGATGTATCTTTTTCTATAACTTTACTTTTAATCTTTATGTGTCTTTATAGTTGAAATGGGTTTCTTGTAGACAAGATAGAGTTAGCTCTTGTTTTTTGTCCACTCTGATAGTCTCTTTTAATTTGTGTTTTTAGACCCCTCACATTTAAAGTCAATACTCATGGGGCACCTGGGTGGCTCAGTCCTTAAGTGTCTGCCTTTGGCTCAGGTCATGATCCCAGAGTCCTGGGATCGAGCCCCACATTGGGCTCCCTGCTGGGCGGGAAGCCTGCTTCTCCCTCCCCCACTCCCCCTGCATGTGTTCCCTCTCTCGCTGTGTCTCTCTCTGTCAAATAAATAAATAAAATCTTTAAAAAATAAATAAAGTCAATACTCATATATAATTGGATTAATATCAGTCATATTTATAATTGTTTTCTGTTCATTGCTCTTGTTTCTTTTTTCATCTCCCACCCCTTTTCTGCCTTTTCTCATTTTAATTGATCATTTTATGATTCTATTTTCTCCTCTCTCTCAGCATATTAACACTTTTTTTTAACATTCTTTAGTGGTTGCCCTAGATACACTTACAACCAATCAAGTCCACTTTCAAATAACACTAACCTCCTTCCAGGGTAGTACAGGTATCTTACAAGGATATTCTCAGTTCTTCCCTCCCATCCTTAGAACATTTCTGACATTCACTTCACTTATCCATAAGGTATAGTCACTGAATGCATTGTTGTTATTATTACTTAAATAAACTATTATATTTTAGATAAATTTAGAATAACAAATGTAAAAGATTTTCTTTTACCTTCATTTATTCTTTCTCTAATGCTCTTCCTTTAGTTTATGTAGATCCAGTTTCTGACCTATATTATTTTCCTTCACATGTTACCATTTCAATGTAGAGTTCCCTGTGGGTCTCTCTCTCAAGCTGTCCTGCAGGCCTGTGGGTGGGTCAGGTGGATATGTAAACACTGCTATCATGGTGCTGCCAGATCCTCTGATAAGAACCAGTCAACTAAGGATTAAGAGAAAACAAAACCCCAGCTGCAAAATAGCAAATATTGGCCCAGCCTTCCATGCAGGAACACCCCAGCCAACGCAGAGGCTGGGGCACTGACCATATCCCACGGACAGACAGAAAGGCACAGAGGCTCCCTGCCCTGCTCTCCAGCCAGCTGTAGGCTCATCCAGATCCCACTCCTCTCTACTTTGTGAAGTAACAATAGTAGACACCCCCTTCTCAGAAACTCAGCCTTGCCCTACTCTGTCCATCCCTGTCCCAGAAAGTCCAGTGATGGCTTGTCCAAGGATAGCCCTAAGCAGGCTCTTTAATCATCTGTAGGAAGTCAGTGCTGGGAGTTGGATAGCTCTCTGCAGCAGCTAAATCAGCTGGGCGTCGGGGTCTCCAGCAACGGTGTGGACATTGTAGAACACTGAGCATTTTCCTCAGGCAGGGCTTGCACAAACTCAGAGTACAGCCCTGTGAGTCAGTTGGTCACTGAGAAATAACATCTGTCCATCTGCATAAGTGCTTCTAGGAAATGGAGCCTCCGCGAGGGGATAGTGCTCACTGCTTCCCTGGGTGTTCAGGCCTTCTCATCTCATTTCCCGAACATCAGCATCCAGACCATGCAAAGACTTCCTCCCAGTTTATTTTTTTAGGATGACAGAGTTTTGCAGCATTGACTTTTATATCTTTGCATTGCTTGCCACTTATTTATACACCCCTTGCTAGTGGGTGGTGGTCTTGCTCACCACCGTGGGCATGAACTCAGCAAGTGCACATTTGTACTGTCTCCCTGGGAAGGCGTGGCCAAATCCTGTCTTCAAACCAGGCTTTGGCCTCTAACTAGAAGGAAACACTTCTGAGCCCCAACTTCTTTCCGTCAGAAAAAAAGTTTGGAGAGGAGGGTGTGGCGGAGAGTTAAATGTCACTGAAGAAAATACCAGAGCATGTAGATGCTATGTGCCCTACTAGAAAGGAGCCACTGCAGTTCCCAGGAAGGAGCCTTTGAAAAAACCTTTTTAAAAAGATGCTTTAATAAATACGTGATATACCTTTCCCAAGCCTAATTACAAGAGATTTCTGTAAATAAGGAAAGTAAAAGCTTTCAATAGCAGACTGCAGCCTAATGATGAGTGTGATGTCAAAACCATCAAACTCTAACAAAATTTTTTTTTCCTTCTGATGTTCATATAAATGAATGCTCTAGATACTAACAGTTTAATAGTACACTTCCCAGTAATCCCTTAGAATTTATTTAGAGTTACCAGAAGGCATTTCCAGTGGTGTGTAGACCCTAGATAAAATAGATTTCTTCAACTGTGTCTTGTTCCCTACTGGAAAGAAATTGCTTAATCCCATCTAAATGTAAATGAAGTTAACACCCAAAGATATCCTAGGATAAAAAGGAACTTCAGTTGGTAGCAGTCTTCTTTTTATTAGTTCATGTGGCAGACACTAAGTACTGCTGGGCACACACACCCATGGAATGGGAGCCGCTCATCCTGCTTGGCCCTACTTATGCCTCTGCCTGTTGTGAATTGGTCAACACTGCTTTCCGGCCGTATTATAAGCCATTATTGACTTTACTTTTAATCCCTTTGACTCAATCTTGATTAGATTTGCAAGGACAATGAAATTAGCTGGGACAGCCTTTCCAAAATCAAGATCTATTATTTTCATTTTTAAAAAGTCATTCAAGTGGGCATTGCATGAATGCATTTTAGTAAATCAAGCCTACTTAGTTGTAACAATTGTTTTATCCTCTACAGATAAATTTTTTCCTTATGCTTATTCTAGTGGGGAATGAAATTCTTTGCTCCAGGAGTAGGAGGGATGACTCTTCTATTTTTCTGGAAACTTAGGTCACATCTTGCTTGTTTTCAATGTCTAATTTCACCACTTTTCAACAGGAATGGTCTGTGATTTGCCAGCATGTCTAGATGATATCTATAATGCTTCACATTTCAAGAAAGTAGAACATCTCAGTCTCCTGTTTAAAATTCCTCACTGGCTTCTCATGCCTTCCAGGTCTAAAATCCCCAGCAAGACCCTGGATGACTTGGGTCTCCCAACCTCACAGCCATGTCACTTGCCTTTCCTTCATGCCCCTTTGGCCTCCAGCCCTGCTTCAATGTGCAGGGTCAGCCTATGCCCTCCACTCCACCTGCAGCCCCACCTCAAGTCTCTTCTTTTGGGAAACATTCTCTGACCTCAAGCTAGCATGGAGGGCCTCTCTTCTCTACCTCCAGGGGCCTTTTCCATTTCTCAGTTTAGCATTTATTTCATGGTATTTTTTAATAGACTATTTTTAGAGCAGTTTTAAGTTTACAGCAAAGAGATTCCCCATACCCTACACATGCGCTTCGTCCCCCACTATCAACATCCCCCACCAGGGTGGTACATTTGTTATAGTTGATGAGACTACATTGTGACATCATAATCACCCAAAGTCCAGAGTTTACATTAGAGTTCACTCTTGGTGTTGTACATTCTATGGGTTTAGACAAATGTATGACATGTATCCATCATTATGGTATCAACAGAATGGTGTCACTGACCTAAAATTCCTCTGCTCCACCTATTCATCCCTCTCTCCCCCTTAACACCTGGCAACCACTGATCTTTTTATGTCTGTGTAGTTTTTTTTTTCTGACTGTATAGTTTTGCTTTTTCCAGAATGTTGTATAGTTGGAATCATGTAGTATATAACCTTTTCAAACTGGTTTCTTTCACTAAGCAATGTGCACTAAGTTCTTTCCATGTCTTTTCATGGTTTGATAGCTCATTTCTTCGTAGTGCTGAATAACATTCCATTGTCTGGAGGTACCACAGTTTTATCCATTCACCTACTAAAGGACAGCTTGGTGGCTTCTAAGTTCTGGCAATTAAGAATAAAGCTGCTGTAGGGGCGCCTGGGTGGCTCAGTCGTTAAGCGTCTGAGGTCCTGGAATCGAGCCCCACATCGGGCTCCCTGCTCCACGGGAAGCCTGCTTGTCCCTCTCCTACTCCCCCTGTTTGTGTTCCCTCTCTTGCTGTGTCTCTGTCTGTCAGATAAATAAATAAAATCTTAAAAAAAAAAAAGAATAAAGCTGCTATAAACATCTTTATATAGGTGTTTGTATGGACGTAAGTTTTCAGCTCCTTTGGATAAATACCACCAAGTACAATTGCTAGATCATATGGTATGACTATGTTTAGTTTTATGAGAAACTGCCAGGGCGCCTGGGTGGCTCAGTTGGTTAAGCGACTGCCTTCACCTCAGGTCATGATCCCGGAGTCCTGGGATCGAGTCCCGTATCGGGCTCCCGGCTCAGCGGGGAGCCTGCTTCTCCCTCTGACCCTGTCCCCTCTCATGCTGTTTCTCTCTCTCTCAAATAAACAAATAAAATCTTTAAAAAAAAAGAAAGAAAAAGAAAGAAACTGCCAAAATGTCTTCCAAAGTAGCTATACCATTTTGCATTCCAACCAATCAGGAATGAGAGTTCCTATTGCTCCACATTCTTACCCAGAATTTGGTGTTGTCAGTGTTCTGGATTTTGGCCATTAAAATAGGTATGGAGTGTTGTCTTATTAATGAATGTTTTTTTTGTTTGTTTTGTGGGGTTTTTTTTTACTTATTGAAGTATAGTTGATTCACAGTGTTACATGAGTTTCAGGTGTACAACATAATGACTTGACAACTTTATTCATTATGCTATGCTCACTGCAAATGTAGCTACCATCTGTCACCATACAGCTCTACAGTCTCATTGATTATATTCCCTGTGTTGTAGCTTTCATCCTCATTACATTCATTCCATAACTGGAAGCTTATATCCCCCCCACTCCTCCCTCCTCTGGCAACTACCACTTTGTTCTCTGTATTTATGGGTTTGTTTCTGCTTTTTGTTTATTTTGTTTTTTTAGATTCCACATATGAGTGAAATCATATAGTATTTGTCTTTCTCCGACTTATTTCACTTAGCATAATACCCTCTAGGTCCATCCATTTTGTTGCAAATGGCAAGATCTCATTCCTTTTTTATGGCTGAATAATATTCCATTGCATGCGCGTGCGTGTATGTGTGTGTGTGTGTGTGTGTATGTGTGTGTGTGTATACCATATCTTTTTTATCCATTCATCCATGAATGGACACTTGGGCTGCTTTCATAATTTAGCTATTGTAAATAATATTGCTATAAACATCGGGATGGATATATCTTCAAATTAGAGTTTTTGTTTTCTTTGGGTAAATACCTAGTAAGGGAATTACTGGATTATATGGCATTTATTTTTAATTTTCTGAGGAACCTCCATATGCTTTTCCAGAGTGGGTGCCTCGGTTTGCATGCCCACAAACAGTGCACTAGGGTTCCTTTTTTCCGCATCCTCACCAATACTTTTTTTTCTTATCTTTTTTATTTTAGCCATCTTAACAGGTGAGGTGATATCTCACTGTGATTGTGATTTGTATTTCCTTGATGTTGAGCATCTTTTCATGGGTCTGTTGGCCATCCAAATGTCTTCTTTGGAAAAATGTCTATTCAGGTCCTCTGCCCAGTTTTAATTGCATTGTTTGGATTTTTTTTGGTGTTCTCCTTGTTTTAATTTGCATTTCCCTAGTCACATGATGTTTGACATCTTTCATATGCTTATTTGCCCTCTGTATATCATCTTTGGTGAGGCATCTATGAAGGTCTTAGGCCCATCTTTTAATTGGGTTGTTTGTATTGTTGAATTTTAAGAGTTCTTTGTATACTTTGGGTAACAGTCCATTACCAGATGTGTTTTTTTGTGAATATTTTCTCCCATATTCATGATGTTTTTCTCATTATGTGTTCATCTCGGCCAGACTATGGAGTTCACAGGAGTAGGGACTGTAGCTTTCATCGTTGCATTTTTTATGCTACACATATATCCCACACTAAGTAGCATTGTATACATATTTGTTGAATAAATAAGTCACAAAAGTTGAATTAAAAAAGAAATAAGGAAACCAGAGAAATCACGTAAGAGGAGATATGAACAAAGCAATAAGAATATTTCTCTTTCCTTATCAAGGAAGTGGAAACTAAGATAAGGAATTCCATTACACCTATTAAGGAGGCAAATACTAGCATGCAGCTCAGTGAAGCTAGCACTCTGTAAATGGATGGTGAAAGTGTGAATTAGAAAGTCCTTGTGGGAAACACCTCTGAAAGGGTGTTTCTGCATCTCCAATACTCATATTCTTGGCAGAGTGATTCTGCTTCCAGGAATCTATCCTAAGGAAGGTATCTCACTACAGGAAAGGCCTTATGTGGAAAGCTGTCCACTGCCTCAGACCTGTATGTCCAGTTTGGAGGGAACCGTGACACATCACCTAAATTGAATATCGATAAGACAGTCCTTACAACAGCTCTACAGCAACCTACAAAGTAGAATGAGACATTGCCTGACGGTTTGCTTATAATGATTTCAGTACGTATGCATCTGGAAAAAAAGACTAAAAAGATGAGGCAGAATGGAAATACTTGGTTGGGTAGTAATGTGGGCAACTTTTAAAACTTACTTTTTATTGTTGTAATTTTGTTTTTGCAGTACATGGAAATTATAAAAAGCTTGGGAACACTTACATAATCTCATAAGTGAGGAAAAAAAAGTCTGAGGAATCTCACGTTAACATCTATGTCTTGAGGGGCAAAGAGAAGTTGGGAGGGAAGACACTGCCTCTGGACTCCAGCTTTTGCTTTCTCTTGGGCCTAGGCACTGTGGTTGGTGTGGACGAGAGCACTGCTTTCTCCTGGCCCACTTGCGAACTGTGTGGCAACGAGAGATTGGAACAGAGCCCAGGAGACAGGTGAGGGTGCAGGAGCTGGCCTGAAAGACCCCGGGGCAGCCGCAGCCAGTCCGAGGGGCTCCACAGCCGCACTGCCTCGGGCCAGCTTCCCCTGCTAAGGCAGGGCCGCCACTGGGAAACCAAGTTCCCACGCTGCCGCTTGGAGGCCATGGCACTAGGTGTGTTTACTTCTTTGTAACAGGGATTTTTGCTGGTCCTTTCAGTTCCTCCCATCTTAAAAGAGAAAAGAGCCAGGTTTTGTACTCAGGTCCTTTATTATCAGCAGAGAAGAGAAAAAGGGCAAACCTGAATAAATGAGACAAACTTGGTAACTGTACAGCTTGTCTTTTGCAGGGGTGCAGACTTTTCCAGGGACCAGTGAACAGCTGTATAATCAGACATTCATTCCTTCCCCGACCAGAGTTACTGCATATCCTCCCTGGGGCTCAGGGAGCTGGGGCTGGGTATCAATGTCATTCTGAGCCAGTTCCCCAGGCTCCCAAGGTGACTTTGTCACCTGACAGAAAGGGGCATGCTCATTACTTTTCTGCTTCTTAATAACCAAAGCACAAGTGTTTTCTTGATGCCTCCTGGGTTGGTGGTCTTATGTATAAACAAGGCATCACTGGATCATTCTAGAGACAAGAAGAGTGTGTATCACAGGTTTACTTGGTAGCAATAAGGAGCATAGCTACTGGTGATTAGAAGTAGGTTTTCCTGTTCAGGCAGATGGGAAGCCCTGACTTCCCCTTGCTGAGCAGAGGGCCTCCACTTCGCTTCATGGGATGTTTGCTGTCATCCTCTATGCCCAGCTTGAATGAGGCTTCCCTGCCTGAGTGTCCCTTCCGTCCCCTGGGGCGTCAATTGCCCACGCAGCAGTTAGCCAGAAGCTGACGCTGATCCCTCAGAACAGGCTGAGCTTCTTCTGGCCTATTTCAGGAACTTGGTTTCTGAGAGTAAATCCCCCTTTTCTATATCAGCAAACACTCAGGTTCAGAAAAAAGTGTCTGTCTACTGCTAGACTCTTTTGATTTGTGCCTTTTCAAGTGTTATCTTCCTTGTGTGTTTCCAATCAACAGAGGCACCTTTTCCTGTGGGGACTGCTCCCGTGTGGTCACCTCTCCTCGCCTCAGAAGGCACCTGCAGGTGTTCCTGGACTGTCCGTCTCGACCGCAGTGCACAGTGAGGGTCAAGGTAGGAGCGGTGCAGGAGTTCATGTGCATCCTACCCCACCTCATGGAACTGCTCTGCCACAGTAGCCAAGAGGGCAGCATCTGTTGTTCCTGCCCTGGGGAGGGGATGGGAAGGACACCCCCTCAGGAGAACAGTCTTTCCACATCCAGGACTTACAGTCACATTTGACATAAGGCTCTGAGGTGGAAGCTGCTAAAGAAATGAAGGTGGTTTAGATTGAACATTACCCTCCATGCGTGGGCGTGAGCACTTGCCCCAGTCCTGGGATTTTAATCAGCCCGCCCCACTGTTATTGCAGCTGTCCCAGGCCAGTATTTCTTCACTCCTGAGGTTTGCCGCCTGCGAGGATGGGGTAAGTCCAGGAACATGCAGCCCAGGTGTGCACCCCTGTGTTCTTAAGCCCCGAGTTAGTGGATCATCTCCAGGTGAAGATCCTTGTCCCATGTACTTTCAATTACAACAAAGTGCCACAGTATCATTGGGTGCATGCTAAGTGTTTAGACTATACCAAGACATGCATATGTCTTACTGCAGTTAATAACTATACAATAGTCAATAATAAGTCTTACTCCCTGACAAATAGCTGTGTCTGTTCATGAGATTCTTTCCATTTTGGAATTGAGGTGATTTCCTGACCAATCTTGCAGTAGATACATGAATATGCCGCCCTGGCTTTGATTATAGTTAGACCAGGGACATTTCAAGTACTACTGCCATGATTCAGGTTAATAGAACAGAAATATCTGAGACACACATTTTGTGTTTTTTAATTGCTGGGTATTCCAGAGTCTGAGTAACTGGAAACTTAACCATTATTTCTCAGAACTCTTTTGCCTTCCCTGAGAGTTACTATGGTGTGAGGCTTATTAAAGTGGTGTGCTCCTCCAAGAAAACCACCACCTAAATATACATAACTTACAGTCTAGAGACAGTTTCTTCCTTGTGAAATTTAGCCCTCATAAACAAAAGAGCTCTGTCCTTGAGATGTCACCTCTGTCTTGTCAAAACCAATTAAAAGCACCACAAGTGGCTTCAGGAACCACTGAACCCCAGAGAAGAGCACTGAGGACTGACCCCACTGGGGTGATGCCAGGGCACAGCACCTAGGTCACAAAAGTTATCCATGGCCAGTGTTAGGGTCCACATCCAAGTAGCAGACTTGGGCCAGCTGGGGAGATTGTGGTGAAAAGGGGGCTGATCATCTACAGAACTTTCTGATGGGGTCCCATGGTCAAATTCCACCTCTGATTGCAGTCTGAATACAAGGCTGAATTTATCCATCCTCTGGAGCTGTGAGGGGCTTCTGCCCCTTAGGAAGGGCTGGCAGCATGAGGAGGCGGGGCAGCCATTTGCACTCATTCCTCAAAACCATGGCTCTCAAAGTTTGGACTCATTGGGTACGTGGATAAATCCATGGATAGGATCCTTGAGGATCACTGGTCTGACTGTGGTTTCCAACCCTGATTTCAGGGTGGAACTGCCTGCAGGGCTCTAAAAAGAGTTTCTGGCTCCGCCCCTGGGATAAAGCCCACCAGCCTGCGCATAGTTCCCTAAAGCAACTCCATGACACCCCCAGCCCAGCACCAAACCTTTATCTACAGGGCTCTTTCACATGTAGGGATTGATGTGTAGACCAGGCCGTAGGAGGGTTTATGAGCTAGTTATTCCCTGATTGTTTACAAGTAAAATGTAAGTAAATAACTCTAATGGACTAAGAACTATGCTCACAACTTTTCTCACACATTGCCTTATTTAATCTCTCCAACATCTCAGTGGTGCAGGATCCACATTTTACCACTGAAGAAACAAGAGTGCAGGGCTCACAGTCACGGTCTCTATTGGGTACATTGTTATCCCCACAAGTGACCACCTAACAGAGTGGGAGGAGGGTGACAGGGTCCTTATGTGTATGTTTCTATTCTTCCTGAAGTTTATATGTTTAATGTGTGACGAGACAGTGGTACCTGTTGGCTGATCCCTTGTCACCTCACCTCTGTCTTTGAGGTGGGGGTGGGGGAGGAGGAAGAAAGAAGGGTGTGATGCTGGGTAAGGCTGATGAATTGGAGGGATCTTTAAACAGGTGCTAAAAATGGCAGATCTAAGTTATCAGGGAAGATATTTCCATGGAAAAGGTTGAGGGAAAGTGTTGGGGAAAACTCCTGCTTAAGGAGAACACAGAGCGAATGAACCAAAACGCACAACCTAAACAAACAAAAACCAACAGCACTTGGGATGGCGCCTAGCTCCCTGTAGGTCCCACACAGCACAGAGGTGCAGTGCCTGCCCTGCAGTTCCTCAGGTGGCCTTGGCTGGGCCCTACCAGGCTCAAGCCTGATCTCGCGCTGGTTTCTCGCAGGCTCTCCAGGAGAGCAGCCTGGTGCTTCTTCTAGAAAGCCTCCAACCATGGACTGCCCTTGACTACCCTAACTCCCTGTAGGGACCCAGAGACCAGGAGGAGGCCCTGGCAGAAATCCTGCCTCTTCATTTGATTTCCTTCTGACTGAGGCTGACTTGTACCTCTCACACATTACACTTCTTAACTACAGTACGCCCGTAGGCAAAGCCCTAATTATAAAGAGCTAGGGCGTGTGTACAACCGTACGTGTGTGTGTGTGTGTGTGTGTGTGTGTGTGTGTAGGTGGGTTTGCCCATGGGTGTGCTTGAATGTGTGTATACACCTGTGTGTGCTCATGTGTACATGAGTGTGCCTGAGTATGTGCCTGTGTGTGCACATGTGCACTGGGTGAGGCACAGGGTGGCAACAGCCTCAGGTATCACCTTTCTGGGTGCTCTGTTATCAGAGCTGACGCCAGTCAAATTAGGGTAAATTGCAACCTGGAGGGACAGAAGCTCATTCCCCTCCTCCAGCTTTACTCACAGTGAATAATCAGGGCTTTACATCTGACCTGCAAGAAGCTGATAGCGGATGGGTACAAGAAGGACCTCGGTGTAGACACGAGGATGAGTTTTCCAGTCTGGATTTTGTCAGTTTTCTGGGTGAGAATGCACATTGGCCAAAATCCAAAGAATCAAATTAGGCTTTCCACGAGAACTCTATTCCCTGGAACACATGTAATGTTTCTGGTTAGGACACATGAGTGTTAAGTTTTATGCCGTAACTTTAATGTGTTCAAGCTACAGATGTGAAAACAATGGAGTTCGCCACTGTTGTACATGTCAGTTCTCAAAGGTCACATTACAGTAATATGAAATTTGGAGTTTGTTTCCTTACTTTCAGAAAAAGAAAAGTTAAAGGAAAATATAGTATGCCTTTTAAAAATAGAGACACGTTTTACACATTTATATGAACAGTGTGTTTGCATTTGCTGGTGTGATTTTTTTTTACCTCTCCATGTTAATTCCTCCCAAATATATTTATCATTTGATCTCTGTTTATAAATGATATAGTTATTATTGACTATGGTATAGTTATTATAAACTTTAGCTGTGAAACCTGACATTGTAAAAGGAAATGATCTGTTACTGACTTTTTTTCAAGTTAGAATTCTGTACTTTTACCCCAAGTGAGTGTAGGAGTGCCTGGTCCTTCTACTTCCCCACACACAAATGTGCAAGGCTAGCTAAAGTGGGAAGAGACAGCAAAGGAGTATCCAGCTGGCCTACCTCAGTCCTCCCAGACCTGGACGACAACGCCTCACTCTGCACGGCCCTGTGTGTGCCTTCCGCACCAGCATCCCCGTGGCTGTCTGGTCCTCTGCCATCTTTTCAGGGTCAGGCCCCTCATGGGTTCATAGCAAGCCCTTGATTAATGATCAAGGCAGTGAGCCATGAACCTGACATCTGTCACAGATGAGCTAAGCGGAGGAAGGTCTCAGCCATGGTTGTCCAGTCAGAGACTTATCCAGTTCCATCTCTTCACCTGTCTTGATTATGACTTCTACTCCCCTATCCCTCCATTAAACCACTCTGTTGACCTTACTCTAATTTTTTTTACTGAAGAAGCCTGAACTCTACAAATCATATTGAATATGCTTGGTGTTTCACACCATGCCTGACTTAAAAGACAGGAAAGCAGAATGATCACAGTGGTTTGGCATTAGAGCAGTGCTCACATCCCAGATTGATCCTGATATGTATTGCTTCAGAACAAACCATCTCAAAGCTTAGTGGCCTCCATACTTACTCTGCACACAGATCTGCAATTTGGATAGGGCTCTGCCGGGACAACTCATCTCTGCCCCGCAGGACATCAGCTGGTACCCCAAAGGCTGGGCTAGAGTCACAAAACGCCCTTCAGTCCCTGGCTGGCTCTTGTACTCCTGTTGCTTGGGACCTTCCCGGGCTCAGGCCAGATGCCACACAGTCTGGATTCCCTCATGGCATGTGTCTGGATCCCAAGAGAGGCAGGCAGAGGCTGGGCACCTTCCTGACCAAGCTCGGGACGCCACTCAATGTCCCTTCCACCACACTCTTCATAAGAAGCAGTCAACTGAGCCCAGCCCAGGAGCCAGGGTGACAGCAGTGAGGTGCCCACCTTTGATGGGAGGGCACCAAGGAGCCACAGACATGTGCCGACTTTGGCTGCGTTGTCGGAGCCCTCCGGCCTCAATCTCCTTTGCCAAGACACATTAATGATGGAATGGGTGAGCTAAAACATACTGAACTGAGCTACTGTAGAGATGTGTTAAGCCTCTTGCCCAGAAGAGTGAGGTACCCCAGACAGTACTCTGCAAGTGGCAGCAAAGGAGTCTCTGAAAAATGCATTACCCTCTAGGGCTTCGGTGTCTGGTAAAGCCACAGATCTGACTTATCCCCATGCTTTTGAGCTGCTCTTTATTTTCAGCCCCACCCCAGGAAGAAAATGTTCTGAGGTTTGAGACCACCGAGGCCCTGCCATACCTTCCTAGCCTAGTCATCTGGTACCCCTGCTGCCCAGCGCCCTGAGTTCTCACCTAGAGATGAAACCTGCCCAAGATTAATCACCATAAGACACTCATCAAACAATGTGAAGAAAAAGCTTTTTACAACGTAGACATTTTTGGCTCAGTGTTACTCTAGAAGAAATGGGATCCTAACTGAGGAGGGAGGTTTGGGGCAAAGTACCAGGAAATCCTTTGACCAGAAGTGTTGCTAGATTGGGGAAGTGTCCCAAAGGAAGTGGGAGACAGCTGCAAGCATGATGCACGCCCAGCCCCCAGCCTTCCTGCTAGAGAACAGGGCATATCCCTTAGTATGTCTGTCCCCAGTTCCTCTCATAGGCCAGCCAGCTGGGACACGCTTGTCGTTGCATCCACTAACAGCAGAAAAAAGGAGTTCCTTCATTTGCCATAGTAAATAGAGCTTTTATCAAGCCTTTAATTTTTTTCCTCCTTACCCATGTTGTTCTTACCATTTGAAAAGTGGAAGGTCACAGACTGAGGAAAGGACCTTATGCTCTGCTCTTTGGTGTTCTGTGTTTTTGGGAACAGAACGTCCAGGGCTAGCTCTATTTGCTTTAACCAGCATGCCTTCTATCACTGCAGAGTTATGAAGTGAAGAGTGTCCTCGGAAAGGAGGTGGGGTTGTTGAATTGTTTTGTCCAGTCCATAACCACCCACCCAGCTAGCTGCGTTGGATTGGAGGAAATTGAGCTCCTGAGTGCAGGAAGAGCCTCTTCCGAACACTGCCGGTTGCCGTAGGATTTGTGAACTTTGTGATGCAGTCGCAATGGTGGTGGAGGTGGTGGCAGCTTGGGGTAGTTATTTGTTAACTATGGGCAGAGCAAATGTATGATCTTGAAATGGAACTTAAGATTTTTCTGGGTCAAATGTTAGTAAGATGATTTTGTGAACTAAACATCAAAATACTTTTTTCTTGTTTTTGCAAATTTAGGAACATGTTATTAAAACTTAATAAGCCTGAGATATTCATTTTGTATTTCATCTTAGTCAATAATATTAAAACAGCAAGAAAAAAATTTCGTTCACTTGTAATTTTTTAAGTGTTTAAATTTTACCATGATCCAACGTTTTTCTTGTAGTTATTTAACACTGTCCCAAAGAATACTCTGCAAAGCTGAAACATTTGTCCTAAATTGTAGTATTACTGTTCTACACAGTACATGTCCAACTTAGGCATTTTGCAGTTTAATATTTTTTGGAAAATGTTCTGGTAAACTGTGTCAGAGGTAAAACTGTTACCCATAAAGTATAGATAAGTTACCTGGTGTGATTATCACCATACTGCACAGAGGTATAGATAGCTCACTCTAGATAGGCCTGTTTAATCTTGTGGGTACTGTGCACAGAGAGCCAAGATAACAGATTCAAGAAGAGTGATTGGTTATTGTTTGCTTTGTTGGCAGAGATTTAAATTAACATTAAATGATAAATAAATTATCTTTAGACAAAGATTGTTTCCTCCCTTGTAATAATATAATCATGACAGGCCATGGTTATTGATTACCTAATACAGACCTAGCAGCCCAGAGCAAGAAAAGGTGCCTAGTACCCACTTTAACTGGGAGAAAGGCAAACGGCTTTATTTGTCCTGATTAAGTTTTGAAACACTACAATGCCTGGCAAGATAGCTGGTTTTGAGTAGCTTTTTGACTGTCCTTTGCATCTACTACAACAGGACTATTTTGTACTTAATACCCACTTTGAGAAATGTATTCAAAGCAGTACATAAGACTGAGGAAAGTGAAAGCAAAGTCCCATGAAAGTCAAAGATTAGTCAGACATGCTTTTCGGATAACCAGAGCCCTCCACTACCCCCTCACCCCTCGAGCAGCCAACTAAAATTAGGGCGCCCTTCAGCTCTTCATAGAGCCCCTAAATCAGCTCAGGGATAGTCGGCCAGCCAGCCCCCTCCCCAACTCGGGCTACTTTGGGAGCACCTTCCACCAGAAAGCTGCTAGCTTAACATGAGCTTAGTCGTGCTTCGCCGATCTTAGGCAGATATGTAACATTTGTAGGTAGACTGTGGCTGGTTTCAAAAGCAAAGCAGACCCCCTTTTCTAGGGACCTTGGTTCCCCCTCATGTACACACACCTGGGTCCCGCGGCCTCCCCGGTGCCTTGCTGCATGCCCTTCCCCAGCGAGGTCCTGGGGGCTACCAGCGTTCAGGAGTCACTGTGAATACCGGAATCGGGTGGTTTTAAATGCTTCTTTATTCTTACAAATACTGTAAAAATTAATATAAAAAAAGTGAGCATGCTCAGTCTTTTCCTCTTATCTACAATACAAAGGATTTGTCTGAAAAGTCTTTTTTCTTACAAATGTACCTTAGCTGCATCAGTAGGAATAAGATGTAGAAAAGCTACCATTATAAAAATAATTTAAGGAAAAATAAACACGTATAGCTTCTCTCGAAGTTCAGTGGTGGTTAAGTCCAGGCTGTAGGTTCCTTCGTTCGCGCGTCCCAAAGAAACTGCAGCCGGCGCCGAGCGGCTCTCGCGGCGTCCGGGCGGGGCGCACTCCGCTCCCTGGCCGGTCGGGTCTGAGGTATCGGTCGTTGGTTGAGTCTCTCCCGCCCCCGGGGCGCGCGTTACCGGCAGTCGGCGGCCCCAGCGGCCGGCAGGAAGGGCGAGCTGGGCAGCTGCTTGAAGAACTGCCGGAGGCCGGCCAGGTCCCGCGTTAGCTGCTCCACGCGCTGGTGCAGCTTCTCGTTTTCGGCCGACAGCTCCACCAGTTTCTGCTGCATCTCCTGGTTGCGCCGCTTGGCCTTGTCGCGGCTCTTGCGCACCGCGATGTTGTTGCGCTCGCGCCGCTGCCGGTACTCCGGACTGCCGCGGTCCGGGCCCCTCTTCCCCGCACTCTTCTCCCGGGCCGGGCCAGGAGCAGGGCTCGGCCCGGGGCTGGAGCGCGGCGGCTCGGGGGACGTGGGTGGTGTGGGTTGTGCGGCCGCCGCCAGGCTCACCACGGTCTGCGCGCACGCGGCCACCTGCGCCGGCAGCAGCGAGCCGGGCGCGTCGCCGTCTCCCCAGTCGGGCTCGCGCTTGAGCGGACGCGGGGCAGCTGTGCCCGGGCCGTGGGCACGCGCGAGGGCGCCGGGCAGCAGCTCCAGGGCGCTGGCAGAGGCGCCTGCCGCGCCCGCCTTGTGGTTGCTGTTGAAGAGGTCGGCGAAGAGCTCGTCGTGGCACAGCTCCAGGGTGGGCACGGCGGCCATGGAGTCGATGTAGGCGCTAAAGTCGATGGCGCTCTCGTCGTCGTACATGGCAGGGGCAGCGGCGCCTGGCTCGGACAGGCTTCCCGGCTCGCTCCCGCGGCCCGGCTTGCCCGCCCGACCCGGCTCGTAAAAGGGTGCGGACTCCGCGGGCCAGGGCGCGCCGCGCGCCGGGCCGTCCAGGCTAAAGAGCGCGGCGCTCATGGCAGCGTCGGGCCGGGCTCCTTGTCCGAGCGCGGCTGTCACCTCGCTGGGCTGGGCCCCGCCGCCTTTTCTAGCCCGAGCTGACGCGCACGCTCCGCCCAGGCTCCAGAACCGCGGGGGCGCCCTGGGGCCGCGGGGAGGGGGGCCGCGGGCGGCAGCGTCCAGGGAGCCCCCGCCCCGCCCCAAGCACTGCGCCCGGCCCCGGAGCCGCCCTCAAACCTCCCCCCGCCGCCGCTGCCGTACTCTCCGCTGTTCCCGCGCCCCCACCCCCGGCCGCGCGGGAGGGGAAGGGGCGCTGCTTCCTCCCCGCCCCTGGCCCGGCCCGGCCCTTGCGCCTCTGCTGGGAATGACCCTCCCTCTGCCCGCACTCCGGCTCCTTCTCTCCTTCCTGTTTGTTGGGTTTGGAGGCTCTTCGCTCTCGCAGCCGGCAGTGAAATCAAAACCTGGACTTGGCCGCGGCGCGCGTGTCCCGGGCCGGTTCCCATCGTCAAGAGGAGCCCAAACGGGGAGGGCGGCTCTGGCGCGGAGGAGAGCTTGGTGACGTTCTCCAGCCACGGCTCCCGTCCCGGGGACCCTGGTCCGTGGCTGGGGCGGCGGGGAGGGCGCGGGGGGATGGGGCTGCTTCGCACGTTTCCAGGAATTCGGGGCGCGATTTGGCCCGTCTCATCTGGGTCGAAGGCCCTGGGGGTCAGAGCTCAGCGTCGCGGCTGGAAGTTCCAGGCCGCAGGGACGGGGAAGCGCAGCAAATGGGAGAGGAGTCACGACACAGGTCTGAGCCGCCGGCCGCCCTAAAAGCACCAGGCTCCAGCGCGCGCAGGCCTGACCAGGCCCGACGGCCGGCTGGAACCCGGCAGAGCAACGCTGACCCGAGGCCCCCCGCGCTCCCCGCGCGCTGACGTCCCTTCTAGCCCTTCTAAAGCAGTGCCATCTCGCGGCGGTGTCCTGCTCCAGTTCTATTTTTAAGTTTCGAGCTCTTTTTCTCCGCTCAGTATTCCGGAGAAGTTCTTTTGAATCTAAAGCAGTTGGGTCTTTAGGAGAAAGAGAAGATTTGTACTTGCAGCTCCGGTAGAGTATTAAATTGCTAGCTCTTCATACTGTAAAATGCATGAAAACACAGTATGGATTGATTTTGTTCATTACGTTTCCTGAAATTTGGAGCAAGCATTTCTGGTCAACTCCATTTATTAAATCACTGTCCCTATTCAAACATGGCCTCCATCTCACATCTATGCTTGGCTTAGGCTTCTCACTCACCAGACTTTATGTGCAAACACCTAATGCTCCACAAATTGCACCGGAGTTTCTGCAGTCAATTCCAGAGGTAATTTCTAATGATGTACTATGGATATTTAATAGGTTTCCTACAAGGACAAACCCGTTGGTTTAGAATTGCTTGGAGAGGGCACAGGGTGTTGATGTTACACTACTAATTTACTATGAAGGGCAAAGCCAAGTGACACATGTAGTGTGGGCTCATGCATACCCAGACTAATTTCTTAGTTCTTATTTATTTAGGAGCCCATAGAAACACTACTGAAGCCCCCTCCAATCACTTAGAGGATGTAAAATAAATAATAGGAACTATATTCTCATAAAACTTCAGTGAGATTAGTAGATTCAGATATCAGATTAGGATTGAGTTTGAAAGAGATGCTAGGCCAACATTTTTAAAATGTATTATGCACTAATAATCACTTTTAGATTTCAATATTTTCTTCCTTTTTCCAGAAGGATTTAAAGGAGAGGTCATAGGCCAGCAAAGTATAAATCTGTTGTGACATTTTAGGGCAAATTACTTTTTTAAAAATAATAAACAGTTTAGTTTTTTTGATGGTAGTTCATAGTCCGTTCTTGAAATCTCCACTTTCTGCCCTTTCTTAGCTCTACTATACATTTGTTCAAGATAAATACTGAGTTGTTCATCATTTCTCATTGTTAGGGATTTGTTTCAAGTAATTACTTAGCCTTCTTGAGTCTTTGGTATTCTGAGCAGAACTGCTGAAAGGAAGGCATCAAGTAAGAAAGCATTCCTGTAAAACATTGGAGCCTTTGGATTCCCCATGTTTATGAGGACACATCTATGTTGAGCACAGTTGAGATGTTAGATGAAGTCCACTCCCTATGGACTTTCTGAACACATCAGTCTTTTAGAAATCCAGGAGGCTGAAAATGCTTAAAATTTTCAGTATGCTCTAGTACACGGGTTTCCTCCTCCGTGTTCATAACACAGTGACCATAACTCAGTTCTAATGAGGGATCATTTTGCCACACTTCATATGGCACAAGATGTGAAACAAGAACAGGTCTCCTCCCAAATAAAGTCTAGTACAAATGTTTTGTGAACAGTGCTATCTAAAATGTAAAAATGAAGTTTGAAGAGGAAAGAGACTTGGCTGACTTTAGCACCCTATTCAGATTATTATTCTCAACTATCACATTATATATTTTGTTAACCTACCTTAGGGCTAATTTTAACTACATGGTATATTTTTTTGTGTTTTATGTTAGACAATAGTGCGGTTACAAATATATACTTTCTTGGATAAACCTTATTCCAAATGTATTAATTTTGAAAAGGCAAGGCAAGGGCCAACATAGTAACAACACAAGGTCCATGTGCGTTGGGGTCACATCCCTGGTGCTGTTAAATCCTATATATTTTATTAAAAGCCTACTGTGATAGGTAAACATTTCTGCATTCACTTCAGCCTCTGTAATTTGTGAGACTGAGCCCCCAGATTAAACAGTAGCCAGAGCTGAGAACAGGTATTTGATTATGTGGGTCAGTTGTCCAACCTGCCATATATTTGCTCACATTCCCAATAATGAAAACACAAAGGAGAAGTGGTTTGCCTTCCCAACTTGTCAAGTGGACTTATCCCCCAGTCAGCCTACACTTGTCAGTCTTTTCTCCCTCCTCCCTACCACAGCCCAGCTCCTCAGCCACCCCCTCGATGGTACTTCTGTCACACTTGCTCACCCACAGAGCCACAGATCTCACAATCTGTCCTCCACATGCAAGCCTTTCCTCACATGGCCTCCAAGAGATCTTTGAAGAGGAAGATGTCATCACATTACTCTGTTCCTCAGAATCTTCTGTAAAGTCCTTGGCCAAGACAATAGTGTTTCACTTTCCAAGCATGAGCCCTCCACTGCCCACTTCTTTAAATCCATTTCCTACCACAAGCAACTGACACGTGACTCAAATCTGAATATCTGAGAGACCTGCCTGGTCTCCTGCGTGTGATGCTGATGGTTCTGCTGACAGGGTTCTTCCACTACTGCTTGGCTGGCCGGATCCTTCCATCAACTCTCTAGCCCTCCCAAAATGGTGTTTTTCTGTTGCTTTCTGTGTCCCACATTAGCCAAATTAATCACTTCCTCATCTGGTCTCTAAGAAAAATACAACCCACATACTGCCAATTATTAGATGTATATTTCTTCATATTTTGTTGAAATTGGGATTCATATGACCGTCACCATTGGCCAATGTGTCAGTTATGATGTTTGTCATTGATTGTATATGGGTGTCACAGGCTGGGCGTGAAGTCCTGGGGATGACAGTAGAGAGTGCTCTTTTAAGAAGTTCTAGATCATAAACTCTCCAGGGGGAGCAGACAGCAGTGTTGTGTAGAAAGCCCAAACATCAAAGACTGAATTGAAAAGTGGTTCAGAGCAGGCAGGCAGTGAATGTGAAGTGTAGAAATATCTTAAGCAATATACCTGGCTTACATTTTCCTGTTTACATATGCATTGGAGTGATATATTATTAAAATCAGTATCTAAAGGAGACTGAGTTCTTTATATGAATACAAATTAGTAATTTTAAGAAAATGAGAGGAGCAAAGTCTCTAAAAATAGTGGCACAAGAACAACTGGCAAAACTGTCAGAATCAACCTTCACAGAATCAACCTTCACAGAAGTGTAAAATCTGGCCAAAAACTTACAACAACCTGAGAAAAGCATAATAAAGAAAGAAGCTCCTCTGCTGCAATAAGAGAGTGTTGTGGCATTTTAAATTTCCTGCTTACTGTCTCCCATTCTCTAGATTGCTGGCGGTCATGAAGACAGCACTATGAATTCCTGGTGCAGGTTGCTAGCGCCAGAGGGAGCAATGCAGACTCTATTCACAAGGAACTGAGGATGTGTGTTTGGATCTGTCCAGTGACTCCCCGAGGGAGTGGAGCAAGGAGGGGCATTTGGGCATTTGCCAAAAGCACATAAGAGCAAAACTGAGGGCAAGCAATAGAAAGACCAAAAACGTGGGGAAGGAAGACTTTGGAAAAGGAGAGAAAGTGGGGGAAAGGGCTTTTAAAAGCTCCTGCATATGCCAGGAAATCAAGAATTCCACGTGCATGCTCAGGATGGGTTGCATATTCAGAAAGGGCCATACAATACCCCAGTCTTTCACTTCTGGCTGTACTTCATGCTCCACTCATTCACGGATTGAAAGCTAAAGCGGAATTAATAAAAGCCTAGCTAAGCATCCAATCTGCAAACAACCAATCTGCAAAAAGTAAAAGTGTACTTTTTTTGGCAGGGGTATATATATTTTACTTTTGGCTTCAGGCATTTAAGGTAACTATTAAAACAAAGGCTATATTTGTGAATCAATCAACATGATACATCACATCAATAAGAGAAGGATAAACACCATATGATCATTTCAATAGATACAGAAAAAACATCCAACAAAGTACAACATCCAATCATGATAAAAACTCTCAACAAAATAGGTTTAGAGAGAACATACCTCAACATAATAAAGGTATAATAAAACCTGCAGTGAACATCATACTCAATGGGGAGAAACTGAAAATTTTTCCCCTAAGGTCAGGAATAAGACAAAGATGTCCACTCTCGCCATTTTTTTCTTTCTTTTTTTTAATTTTATTTAAATTCAAGTTAGTTAAAATATAGTGTATTATTAGTTTTAGGGGTAGAATTTAGTGATTCATTAGTTGCATATAACACCCAGTGCTCATTCCATCAAGTGCCCTCCTTAATGCCCATCACCCAGTTACCCTATTCCCCCACCCACGTCCCCTCCAGCCACTCCATTTGTTCCCTATAGTTAAGAGTTTACGGTTTACTTCCCTGTTTTCATCTTATTTTATTTTTTTATTTTATTTTTCCTTTCCTTCTCCTATGTTCATCAGTTTTATTTCTTAAATTCCATATATGAATGAAGTCTTATGGTATTTGTCTTTCTTTGACTGACTTATTTCACTTAGCATATTACACTCTAGTTCCAACCACATCATTGCAAGTGGCAAGATTTCATTTTTTCTGATGGCTGAGTACTATTCCATTATATATACCATATATATACCACATCTTCTTTACCCACTCATCTGTCGATGGACATCTGGGCTCTTTCCGTAGTTTGGCTACTGTGGACATTGCTGCTATAAACAGTGGAGTGCATGAGCCCCTTCGAATCACTATATTTGTATTCTTTGGATGAATACCTAGTAGTGCAATTGGTGGGTCATAGGGTAGCTCTATTTTTAACTTTTTGAGGAACCTCCATACTGTTTTCACTCTCACCACTTTTATTCAACATAATATTGGAAGCCCTAGCCTCAGCAATCAGACAACCAAAAGAAATAAAAGACCTCCAAACTTGCACTGTTTACAGATGACATGATACTATATAGAAAACCTGAAAGAGTCCACCAAAAAAGTGCTAGAACTGAGAAACTAATTCAGTAAAGTTGCAAGATACAAAATCAATGTACAGAAATCTGTTGCATTTCTATACACTAATAATGAAACAGCAGAAAAAGAAATTAAGTGCATTTGCAATTGCACTGAAAAGAATAAGTTACCTAGGAATAAACCTAACCAAAGAAATGAAAGACCTGTAGTCTGAAAACTATAAAACACTGATGAAAGAAATTGAAAATGACACCAAGAAAGGAAAAGACATTCCATGCTCATGTATTAGAAGAACAAATATTGTTAAAATGGCTATACTACCCAAAGAAACCTACAGATTTAATGCAATCCCTACCAAAATACCACCAGCATTTTTCACAGAACTGTAACAAACAATTCTAAAATCTGTATGGAACCACAAAAGATCCCAAATAACCAATGCAATCTTTAAAGAGAAAAACAAAACTGGAGATATCACAATTCCAGACTTCAAGTTATACTACAAACTTATAGTAATCAAAACAGTATGGTACTGGCAGAAAAATAGACACATAGATCAATGGAACAGAATAGAATACCCAGAAATAAACCAACAATTATATGGTCAATTAGTCTTTGACAAAGCAGAAAAGAATATCTAATGGGAAAAAAATGTCTTCAAAAAATGATGTTGGGAAAACTGGGCAGCTACATGCTTAAGAATGAAACTGGACCACTTTCTAACAACCCAAAATAAATTCAAAATAGATCACAGACTTTAATGTGAGACCTGAAACCATAAAAATCCTAGAAGAGAACACAGGCAATAATTTCTCTAACATTGGTATAGCAACATTTTTCTAGATATGTCTCCTGAGGTAAGGGAAATAAAAGAAAAAATAAACTGTTGGACTACACCAAATAAAAAGCTTTTGCAGAGCAAAGGAAACAATCAACAAAACTAAAAAACAACCTACAGAATGGGAGAAGATATTTGCAAATGACATATCTGATAAAGGGTTAGTATCTAAAATATATAAAGAACTTATACAACTCAACACCCAAAAAACAAACAGTCCACTTAAAAAAAATGAGCAGAAGACATGAACAGACATGTCTGCAAAGACAACATACAAATGGCCAACAGACACATGAAAAGATGCTCAACGTCACAAATCATCAGGGAAATGCCAATCAAAATTACAGTGAGATATCACCTCATACCTGTCAGAATGGCTAAAATCCAAAACCCAAGAAACAGCAAGTATTGGTGAGGATGTGGAGAAGAGCACTCATGCTCTATTTGTAGAAATGCAAACTGGTGCAGCCACCATGGAGAACAGTACGGAGGTCCCTCAAAAAGTTGAAAACAGAATACCCTATGATCCAGTAATTGCACTACTGGGTATTTACCCCAAAAAACACAAAAACACTAATTTGAATGGATACATAACACCCTTATGTTTATAGCAGCATTATTTACAATATCCAAATTATGGAAGTAGCCCAAATGTCCATTAATAGATGAATGGATAAAAAAGATGTGGACAGGGGCGCCTGGGTGGCTCAGTTGGTTAAGCAACTGCCTTCGGCTCAGGTCATGATCCTGGAGTCCCGGGATCGAGTCCCACATCGGGCTCCCTGCTTGGCAAGGGTCCTGCTTCTCCCTCTAACCCTCCCCGCTCTCATGTACTCTCTCTCTCTCTCTCTCTCTCTCTCTCACTCTCTCAAAATAAATAAATCTTTAAAAAAAAAAGATGTGGACACACACACACACACACACACACAATGGAATATTATTCAGCCATTAAAAGGAATGAAAGCTTACCATTTGCAAGGACATGGATAGAGCTAGAGAGTATAATGCTAAGTGAACTCAGTCAGAGAAAGACAAATACCATATGATCTCACTCATATGGGGAATTTAAGATGAAAACAAACAAGCAAAGTAAAAAAAAAGAGAGAGAGAGACAAACCAAGAAACAGACTCTTAACTATAGAAAACAAACTGATGGTCACCAGAGGGGAGGTGGGTGGGGGGAGGGGTGCAATAGGTGATAGAGATTAAAGAGTGCACTCGTTGTGCTGAGTGCTGAGTGATGTATGGAATTGTTGAACCATTATATTGTATACCTGAAACTAATATAACATCGTATGTTAACTATACTGGAATTAAAGTAAAAAACTTAATTTAAAAAAGAGCTACTGAGGGACCTGGGTGGCTCAGTTGATTAAGCATCCAACTCCTATTTCAGCTCAGATTATGATCTCAGGGTAGTGAGATTGAGCCCTGCGTTGGGCTCCATGCTTAGAAGTAGGCTTGGGATTCTCTCCCTCTGCCCCTCCCCCACTATGCGTGTTCCCTCTCTAAAGTAAATAAATCTTTAAAATAAATAAATAAATATTAAAATTAAAAAGGGCTACTGAGGAGTTCGTATTTGTGCTACGTGTCGCTGGTGTCTGAGCCGTTGGCTGGCAGGCATCATGGATCAGGTAATGCAGTTTGTTGAGCCAAGTCGGCAGTTTGTGAAGGACTCAATTCGGCTGGTTAAAAGATGCACTAAACCTGATAGAAAAGAATTCCAGAAGATTGCCATGGCGACAGCAATAGGATTTGCTATAATGGGATTCATTGGCTTTTTTGTGAAATTGATCCATATCCCTATTAATAACATCATTGTTGGCGGCTGAATACCTTTTTAGAAGAGTTTTTCATCTTGGGGATTGGTGAATAAGTGAGGATTTGAGAAGCTCATGGAGTAAAAATTTGCCTATGTTTTGTGTTTTTCTTTCATTTTTTTTTGTCTTCCAAGGTGTTTTGTATTTGTAAATTAAAACAATTCAAAATAAACTTATCTTTTTTCCATCATAAAAAAAAAAAAGGGCTACTGAGGGACACCTCGGTGGCTCAGTTGGTGGAACATGCAACTCTTGATCTAGGGGGTCATGAGTTCAGCCCCACATTTGGTGTAGATCCTACTTAAATTTAAAAAAAGGGGGCTACTGAATGGAAGAATATGCACATAATATATCCAATAAGTGGTTAATATCCAAAATATATAAAGAACTCACACAAATCAACACCAAAGAAACAGTCTGGTTAAAAGATTGGCAGAAGACCTGAACAGACACTTTTCCAAAGAAAACATACAGATGGCCAACATACACATAAAAGATGCTCAACATGACTCATCATCAGAGAAATGCAAATCAAAACTACAGTGAGATATCACCTCACATCTGGCAGAATGGCTAGAATCAAAAAGACAAGAAATAAAAGTATTGGCAAGGATGTGAAGAAAAGGGACCACTTGTACTGATGGTGGGAATGTAAAATTTGTGCAGCTACTATGATAAACAGTATGGAGGTTCTTCAAAAAATTAAAAATAGAACTGCAGTATGATCCAGAAATCCCACTTCTGGATACTTATCCAAAGAAAAGAAAAACACTAATTTGGAAAGATTCATGAACCCCTATGTTCACTGCAGCATTATATACAATAGCCAAGATATGGAAGTAATTTAAGTGTCCATCGACAGATGAATGGATAAAGAAAATGTATGATATATATATATATATATATATATACACACACACACACACACACACACACACACACACAATGGAATATTACTCAGTCATAAGGAGAATGAAATCTTGCCATTTGTGAATATATGGATGGACCTTGAGTTCATTATGCTAAGTGAAATAAGTGAGACAGAGAAAGACAAATACCATATGATTTCACTTATATGTGGAATCTTAAAAACAAATGTACAAACAAAACAGAAACAGACTCATAAATGCAGAGAACAAAATGATGGTTGGCAAATGGGGAGATGGGGGGAATAGGTGATGTTAAATAGATTTATGGTGATCATTTCATAAGGTATATAAATATCAAATCACTGTTGTACACCTGAAACTAATATAATATTGTATGTCAACTATATTTCAATCATAATCACAATAAATCAACTGTATTAGAAATGCTCAAAGAGCTCAGGGAAAACATGGGCAAAGAACTAAAGTAAACCAGGAATGATGTACCACCAAATAGACTATCAAGAGATTCAGGAAATTATCAAAACGAACCAAACTCTGAAGCTGCAATTAAGTGAAAATTTCACTAGAGGGTTACAACAATAGAAGTGAACAAACAGAAGAAAAGACTCAGCAAACTTGAATATAAGACAATTGAAATTATCCATTCAGGGAAGCATAAAAATAAAAGAATGAAGAAAAGTAAATAGAACCTAAGGGATGTTGGGTCAAGAACACCAGCACATGCACAATGGGAGTCCCAGAAGAAGAGTGAGAGAAAGGGGCAGAACGATTATATGAAGAAATAAAGTCCAACAACTCATATTTTATGAAAGACATGAACCTACACAACAAAGAATCCAAACAAATGCCAAGTAGAATAAACTCAAAAAAGATTCATATCTAGAAAGATCATAATCAAATTGTGGAAAGCCAAACACAAAGAGAATCTTGAAAGCAGCAAGAGTAAAGTGACTCATGACAAGCAAGAAATTCTCAATAAAATTCATAGTCAATTTCACCTCAGAAACTGTGGGAGCCAGGAGCATCATGTTAAAGAAATATATGCCAATAAAGAATATATCTAGCACAGATGAAGGAGAAATTAAGACATTCCCAAATAAAAACTAAGGGAGTATTTCACTAGCAGACCTACCCTTCCAAAAAATCTTAAAGGGAGTCCTTCAGGCTGAAATGAAAAGACACTAGACAGTAATTCAAAGGCATATAAAGAAATGAAGGATGGTAAAGATAGCTACCTTTTATACAGGTAAATGTAAAAGCCAGTGTTATTTTATTTTTGGTTTGTAAACTCTTCTTTTGTTTTACTATTTGGTTTAAAAGACAAAATGCATAGGAGTGACATCAGCAACATGGCAATGTGACATACCTTTTTTGTTTATCTCCCTTTTTAATCAATCAAAAAATATTCATATATAAACAAAAGTATCTTAGGGGGTCTTTTGGGACATAGCAAAAGGAAGCATCTCACTCATCAGTGCAGCCATTAAGAACCAGACAAACCTCCAAACAGGCTGCAGAACCAGCTAATCCAGCAAAACAGCCTGGACCCTTCCCATCTCTGTCAGGCAAAGTTGCGTGAGTGCTGACCTAAAGGCAGGTACTCACACATGAGACAGAAACTGTACAACACCAGCCTTCCCAAAGGGAAAGTCCATCACATTACTGGGGGGAAAAGTGAATTTGGTTGCAGTGGAAACACTAGGAGAAACTTTCCCAACACTGTCCCTCCCCTAAAGAAACACTGAATATAGCTGATTTGTCTGGTGGAGGCAACCTTTCCCATGGGAGAAACAGAAGTTAGTAAGTAAATGCCTGGTTACCTCAGGCAGGCAGGACACAGGACAGAAACCCATCTGTCTTCAACAGCAAGCAGAGTACTAAGGTGGAAGCTCACCACTGAGGGGAGGGAGGATAATGGGAAAAAGGAAGATTAATTTCAAAGCCATTAAAGGGACTCTTGGAAGTAAGTCCACCCACGAACCTCTGGGAGTACCACCCCTGGAGATGTCCCTGCAGGATACAAGGGCACCCCCAACATGCCAAATGCTAAACCCACACCCCAACCCACGGTCCTGCTGGCTCCTTGCACACAGTCACCAGTATGACTTGAGAGCAAGCTCTGGTAGACAGGTGAGCACACTCAGAAAGCAGGCCACTGTATATGGGCAAGGAAGAAACTATACAGAGCTATAACGCCACCTTCTGGAAAAAAGGAGAGGTTTCCAATGGCCAGACAAAGACAAGGATGCGGAGAAAGGGGAACCCTCTTAAATTGTTGGTGGGAACACAAACTGGTGCAGCCACTTTGGAAAATAGCATGGAGGTTCCTCAAAAAGTTAAAAATAGAGCTACCCTATGACCCAGGAATTGCACTTCTAGGTATTTATCCAAAGGATACAAACATCAACATTCAAAGGGGCACATGCACCCCAATGTTTACAGCAGCAATGTCCACAATAGCCAAACTGTGGAAAGAGCCCAGATGTCCATCAACAGAGGAATGGATAAAGAAGATGTGGTATATATATACATACAATGGAATATTAGTCATCAAAAAGAATGAAATCTTGCCATTTGCAGCAACATTGATGGAACTAGAGGGTATTATGCAAAGTGAGATAAGTCAGTCAGAGAAAGAAAAATATCGTATGATTTCACTTATATGTGGAATTTAAGAAACGAAACAGATGAACATATGGGAAGGGAAGGAAAAAATATAATAAAATGGAAACAGAGAGGGGACAAACCATAAGAGACCCTTAACTGTAGAAAACAAACTGAGGGTTGCTGGAGGGGAGATGGGTGGGGGAATAGGGTAACCAGGTGATGGGCACTTGATGGAATGAGCACTGGGTGTTATATGCAACTGATGAATCACTAAATTCTACCTCTGAAACTAATAATACACTACATGTTAATTAAATTGAATTGAAATAAAAAATTTTTTTCAAAAATTTGGCCATGAGAGAGCAAGAAGAGTGGAGCAGGTTTACTTTCACAAACACAGAGGAAATGCATAGGAGTGACATCACATAACAATACTATAGAACATAACACCCCAACTGCTGAAGGCCATTAACAGTTAAGGAGGTGTCTGCTACTTCACATGTGAAAGCATCAATGCATAGCCACAAGAAATAATTAAAAAATCAAGGAAATATGGCATCCAAAAAAGAAAATGAGCAACTAAGCTCAAAGGCATAGAATATTGCAATCTAATTTATATAGAATTCAAAATAGTGATTATGAAGAAACTCAACAAATTACAACAAAATTAAAGCGATTCAATAAAATCAGGAATAAAATATATGAGCAAAATGAATTATTTTCCAAGGAGATTGAAATTATAAAAAAGAACCAGACAGAAATTTTTATGCTGAAGAATTTAATGAATGAGATGAAAAATGCAATAGAGAGCCTCTGTTACAGAGCAGACCAGATGGAAGAAAGAGTAAATGACTTGGAGAATAGGAATTTTGAAATAACACAGAAGAAATGAAAGAACAGGTTTAAAAGAGTGAAGAAAACCTACATGAACTATATGATTCCATCAAAAAGATAAATATCAGAATAATCGGATTCCAGAAGGAGAAGTGAAGGAAAAGGGGTAGAGGGTATATTTAAAGAAATAATAGCTGAGAACTCCCAAAATCTGGGTAGAGTTGAACGTACTACTCCATGAAGTGAATATATCATCTTGTTATCCCAATGCAAAAAGACCCTCT
This sequence comes from Callorhinus ursinus, assembly GCF_003265705.2. Lineage (NCBI taxonomy): Eukaryota > Metazoa > Chordata > Mammalia > Carnivora > Otariidae > Callorhinus > Callorhinus ursinus. The sequence continues at coordinate 627,820 of NW_027397067.1, forward strand.
CCAAAATACATTACAGTGAAACTGTCAAAAATCAATGGTACAGAAGTAATCTTAAAAGCAGCCAGAGGGCGGGAAATGTACTCTCCAAGGGCATCCCCATTAAGCTATCAGCAGAATCCTATGGACCAGGCAAGAGTGAAATAACATACTCAAAGTGTGGAAACATAAAAAGTGCCAGCTGAGAATACTGTATTTGCAAAGTTACCCTTCAGATATGAAGGGGAAATAATGGCTTTCCCACAAAAACCCAAAAAGCTAAGGGAGTCACCACCACTGTACCTGCTTTGCAAGAAAGGTTGAAAGGAGTTCTTCAAGCCAAAATAAAAAGACACTAGTCAGTGATGTGAAAACATATCGAAGTACACAACACACTATTAAAGGTAAAATCATAAATATATATACATCCAACATGGGCACACCTGAATATATTAAGCAAATACTGACAGAAATAAAGGGGAAAATAAACAAGTAATCATAGGGGACTTTAGTACCTCACTTTCAACAATGGATAGGTCATCCAGAAAGAAAATCAACAAGGAAACATGCACTTGAACCAGATATTAGACAAAAAGGACCTAATAGACATCTATAGAACATTCCACCCAACAACAGTAGAATACAAGTTCTTCTCATGTACACACAGAACACTCAAAGACAGATCATGTGTTAGGATATAAAACAAGTCTATGAAAATTTAAGATTAAAATCATACCAAGTAACTTTCCTAACCACAATGACGTGAAACAAGAAATCAACAACATGAGGAAAGCTGGAAAATCCACGAATATATGAAAACTAAACAACATGCTCCTGAACAACCAATGGAACAAAGAAGAAATCAAAAGGGAAACCAAAGAATATCTCAAAACAAATGAAAATGGAAACACAACATACTATAACTTACTATACATACTATAACTTATGGGATACATACATACATACTATAACTTATGGGATCCTGCAAAAGCAGTTTTAAGATTTTATATATATATAATACTATAACATATATTATATATATAATAGTATTAAAGACTGAAAATAAACAATCTAACTTTCCACCTCAAAGGATCAGAAAAAGAACAAATTCAGGCTAAAACTAAAGTAATATTAGCAGAAATAATGAAGATTACAGTGGAAATAAATAAAATAGAAGCCCAGGAAAACAATAGAAGAGATCAACAAAAATAAGAGATGTTTTTTCAAAAAGATAAACTCGACAAACCTTTAGTGGAACTAAGAAAAAAGAGAAGACTAAAATAAATGAAATCGGAAATATAACAGGAGAAATTCCAATAGACACTACAGAAATACATAGGATCATATGCCAACAAACTTGATAACCTAGAAGAAATGAATTAAGTTCCTAGAATCATACAACCTCCCAATACTGAAACAGGAAAAAAATAGAAGGTCTGAACAGACCAATAATGAGTAAGGAGATTGAATCAATAATAAAAAATGGCCCAAAATGGAAAACTTCAGGACCAGATGGCTTTCACTAGTGAATTCAACCAAACATTTAAAGAATTAACACCAATCATTTTCAAACTCTTCCACAAATTGAAGAGGAGGGAACAGTTCCAAACTCATTCTGTAAAGCCAGTAATAACTTGATACCAAAAGCCAGATAAGGACACTACAATAAAACTACAGGCCAATATCCCTAAAGAACAGAGATGCAAAAACTTCAGCAAAATATTGGCAAACCAAACACAAGAACTCATTAAAATGATTATATAGCATGACCATGCAGGATTTATCTCTGGGATGCAGGAATGGCTCAACATACGCAAATCAATAAATGTGACACTCCACTTTAATAGAATGAAAGATAAAGATCATACTATTATCTCAATAGATGGGGATAAAGAATTTGACAAAACACAACATCATTTTATAATAAAACCACTAAACAGATTGGGTATAGAAGGAAAATGCCTCAACACAATAAAGGCCATATGAAACAAACCAACAGCTAACATATTCAATGGGAAAAAATATAACACTTTTCCTCTAAGACCAGGAACAAGACAAGGGTATCTCTCCGTGTATTCAACATAGTACCGGAAGTCCTAGCTAGAGCAATCAGGCAAGGCAAAGAAAAGGCATCCAAATTGGAAGGGAAGAAATAAAAGGGTCACTATTTGCAGATAGTATGGTATCTTGAAAATCCCAGGGACTCAATTAATAAATTGTTGCATATAATCAAAGAGTTTCATAAGGTTAAAAAATATAAAATCAATACACAGAAATCAGTTGCATTTCTACACACCATGAAATATCTAAAAATAAAAATAAAATAAAAACTATCTCATTCACAATAGCATCAAAAACAACAAAACACCTAGGAATAAATTTAACCAAAGAAGTGAAAGATGTGTACAATGAAACCTATAAGACTTGCTGAAAGAACTCAAAGATGACATAAACGGGAGTTAGGATAGCAGAGGATTAGGGGGACCCTAAGTTCATCTCATCCCAGAAATACAGTTAGATAGTTATCAAATCATTCTGAATGCCTGTGAAATCAATTGGAGATCTGAGAAAAGAAATGCTGCAAATCTACGAGTAGAAAAGCAACCACTTTTTGGAAGATAGGAGGTGTGGAGACTTGAATCTGGGAAGATATATCTGAGGACACAGGAGAGGGGAGGGAGCCTGCTTAAAGAAGCAACTGCAAAGCTGTAGAGCACAAAATCAAAACTTTTAGAAGTTGGCTGGAGTGGGGTATGTCCTTGGCTCAAAGGTGCTCAGGCGGCAAAGTGGGGTGGAGTCCCAGGTGTGACAGTGTCTCAGGATCCCCAGTGTCACAAGAATGGGGCTGCCTGAGTGCAGCAGAATTCCCAGGCACAAGAGTGGGGAAGATGCAAACAGCGAGTCTAGATACCAGCTTTCTGTTCTGTGTTGCCATAAACTGCAAACCACTCTAGGGTCCTGTAGCTTTCCTGGGAGGGGTCCAGCAAAAGGCAAAAGCATGGCAAAATGCCCCCCATTCTCTGAGAGGAACAGGGCGGGTCGGCACTATGGAAGCCCATAAAATTTGGAGTTTTGAAATTCAGTTGTGTGCCTGAGATAAAAATGCTGTCATAGACTGGGTAAACACAGAGTTCTGATGGAAACCAGGGAAATGAGTGATTGACTGCTTTTCTGTGAGGGCTCACTGAAGAGTAGGGGGCATGAATTATCAGCTCTGGGGCTAGAGAGTGGGGCGGGGTATATCATCCCACCAATCAGTGCTGAAAGCCTTCAGGGAGCAAAACAGTGCCACCTTGTGCGGTCTGGAACTACTTACACCGAGCCTTGCCTCTGCACACTGGAGGTGCATTTCCAGGAGGGCAAGTGCACCTAAGAATCAGGGCAACAGGCTCCTCCCCCAGAAGACCAGCTCAAATAACTTGCACTCACCAGGTTTACTGATGATAGAGGGCTGTAAAGCTTCAGCTCTTAGGGAAAACAATATATACCATTCTTTCTATTTTTATTCTTTAGTCCTTTAGATTATTTTTTCAGTTATTATCTTATTTTTTCAATTGTTTCTTGTATTCATTTAATTTTAATTTATATATATTTTTTCTATATATATTTTTTATTTTTTGTTTCCTTTCATTGTATTTTATTCATATGTTTTTCTTTCCTATTTTGGAATCTAGTTTATTTTCAAAAGCAGACCAAACACACCCAGGATCTACTGTTTGTTCTTGTTGTTATTTTCTGTTATTGCTGTTGTTGTTGTTTTCTCTCTTTTTTCTTCTTTTATTTTCTAGACAAAATGATGAGAAATTCACCACAAAACAAAGAACAGAAAACAGTACACACTGCCAGAGATTTAATCAATACAGATATAACTAAGATGTCTGAACTAGAATTTAAAACAACAATCATAAAGATACACCCTGGCTTGAAAAAAAGTGTATAAGACACTAGAGAATCCCTTACTACAGATATGAAAGAACTAAAATCTAGTTAGGCTGAAATTAAAAGATGATATTACAGAGATGTAGTCCCAAGTGGAGGCCACATAAACGAGGATGAACAAAGCAGAAGAGAGAATAAGTGATATAGAAGCTAAAGTGATGGAAAATAAGGAACCTGAAAATAAGAGAGAAAGAGGGATGCCTGGGTGGCTCAGTCAGTTAAGAATCTGCCTTCGACTCAGGGCATGATCCCAGGGTCCTAGGATCAAGTCCCGCATTGGACTCCTAGCTCAGCGGGGAGCCTGCTTCTCCCTCTGCCTGCCACTCCCCCTGCTTTGCTCTCTCTCTGACAGATAAATAAATAAAATCTTAAAAAAAAAAGAAAAGAAAAGAAAAGAAGAAGAGGGAAAGAGACCTAGATCACAAAGTAGACTAAGGGTACTCAGCAATTCCATAAAGTGAAATAATATCTGTATTATAGGAGTCCCAGAAGATGAGGAGCAGGAGAAAGGAGAAGATTTATTTGAAAAAATTATAGCTCAGAACTTCCCTAATCTGGAGGAGGAAGGTCATGAGAGGCAGTCACGTCCAGGAGCCGCAGAGAACACCCCTCAAAATCAGCAAAAAAGGTCAATATCTCCTCATATTATACTGACCCTTGCAAATTTCAGAGATAAACAGAAAATCCTGCAACAGCTCAGGACAGAGGTCTTTAACCTACAAGAGTAGACACATAAGCCTTGCAGCGGATATGTCCAAAGAGACTTCGCATGATATAATCAACATGCTAAATGGGAAAAATATACAGCCAGGAAGCCAGCAAGGTTGTCATTCAGAATAGAAGGAAAGATAAAGAGTTTCTAGGGCAAAAACTAAAGGAATTTTTGACCACTAAACCACCCTGCAAGAAATGTTGAAGGGGATCCTTGAGTGAAGAGAGAGAGCTCAAAAGTAACAAAACCCAGAAAGGAACAGAGACAATCTACAGGAACAGTGACAACAGATAATACAATGGCACTAACTTCATATCTTTCAAGAATTACTCTGAATGTAAATGGACTAAATGCTCCAATCAAAACACATAGGGTATCAGAATGGATTAAAAAAAAAAAGACCCATCAATATACTGCTTACAAGAGACTCATTTTAGGCCCAAAGACAACTCCAGATTGAAAGAGAGGGGGTGGAGAACGATTTATCATGTTAATGGACATCAAAAGAAAGCTGGGGTAGCCATCCTTATATCAGACAAACTAGATTTTAAACCAAACACTGTGTAAGAGATGAAGATGGACACTATATGATAATAAAAGAGCCTATAAAACAAGAATATCTAACAATTGTAAATATTTATGCCCCTAACTTGGGAGCAGCTAAATATATAAGCCAATTAAAAACAAGTTAAGGAAACACAATGATAATAACACAAAAATAGTAGGAAACTTTAACATCCCACTCACAGAAATGGACAGATCATCTAAGCAGAAGATCAATAAGGCAACAAGGGCTTTGAATGACACACTGGACCAGATGGACTTAAGAGATATATTCAGAATATTTCATCCTAAAACAGCAGAATACACATTCTTCTTGAGTGCACAAGGAACAGTCTCCAGAATAGGTCACATAATGGGTCACAAATCAGGTATCAACTGGTACAAAGAGTGAGATCACACCATGCATATTTTCAAACCACAATACTATAAAACTTGAAGTGAACAGCAAGAAAAAATTTGGAAGGAACACAAATGCAGGTTAAAGAGCATCCTATTAAAGAATGGATGGGACAACCAGGAAATTAAAGAAGAATTTAAAAAATACATGGGAACAAATGAAAATGAAAACACAATAATTCAAACCTTTTCTGTTGCAGCAAAGGTGGTCCTAAGAGGGAAATATATAGCAATACAGTCCTTCCTCAAGAAACAAGAAAAGTCTCAAATACACAACCCAATCTTAGACCTAAAGGAGCTGGAAAAGAACAGCAAATAAAGCCTAAATCCATAATAAAGATTAAAGGAGAAATCAAAGATATATAAAATTAAAAAAAAAACAGAACAAATCAACAAAACTAGGAACTAGTTCCTTGAAAGAATTAATAACATTGATAAACCCCTAGCCAGACTTATCAAAAAGAAAAGAGAAAGGACCCAAATCAACAAAATCATGAATGAAAGAGGAGAGATCACAACCAACACCAAAGAAATATAAATAATATAAGAGAATATTATGAGCAATTATATGCCAAAAAATTAGGCAATCTGGAAGAAATGGATGCATTCCTAGAGATGTATAAACTACCAACACTGAAACAGAAGAAATAGAAAACCTGAACAGACCCATAACAAGCAAAGAAATTGAATCAGTAATCAAAAATCTCCCAACAAACAGGAGTTCAAGGCAGGATGGCTTGCCAGGGGAATTCTACCAAATATTTCAAGAAGAATTAATACCTATTATTCTGAAACTATTTTTAAAAAACACAGAAATAGAAGGAAAACTTCCAAACTCATTCTATGAAGTGAGCATTACCTTGACCCAAAACCAAAGACCCCACTAAAAAGGAGAATTACAGACCAATATCCCTGATGAACATGGATGCAAAAATTCTCATCAAGATACTAACTAATAGGATCCAATAGTAGATTAAAGGAATTATTCACCACAACCAAGTGGGATTTATTCCTGGGCTGCAGGGGTGGTTCAACATCCATAAATCAATCAATGCAATACACCACATTAATAAAAGAAAGGACAAGAACCATATGATCCTCTCAATAGATGCAAAAAAAGCATTTGACAAAATACAACATCCTTTCTTGATTAAAACTCCCCACAGCATAGGGATAGAGAGAACATACCTCAATATCGTAAAAGCCAAATACAAAAGACCACATCGAATATCATCCTCATTGGGGAAAAACTGAAAGCTATTCCCCCAAGGTCAGGAACATGACAGGGATGCCCACTCTTAGCCTCAGTGACCAGAAAACAAAAAGAAATAAAAGGCATCCAAACCAGCAAAGAAGTCAAACTCTCATTCTTTGCAGATAACATGATACTCACTGTAGAAAAAACAAAAGACCCCACAAAAAAATTCCTAGAACTGATAACAGGAATTCAGCAAAGTTGCAGGATATAAAATCAACACACAGAAGTCACTTGCATTTCTATACACTAACAATGAAGCCGAAGAAAGAGAAATCAAGGCATCAATTCCATTTACAATTGCACCAAAAACCAGAAGATACTTAGGAATAAACCTAACTAAAGAGGTAAAGGATCTGTACTCTGAAAACTATAGAACACTTATAAATGAAATTGAGGAAGATAGAAAGAAATGGAAAAACATCAATGCTAATGGACTGGAAGAACAAATATTGTTAAAATATCTATACTACCCAAAGCAATCTACATACTCAAAGCAATCCCTACCAAAATACCATCAGCATTTTTCATAGAGCTGGAACAAACAATCCTAAAATTTGTATGGAACCAGTAAAGACCCCAAACAGCCAAAGAAATGTTGAAAAAGAAAACCAAAGCTGGAGGCATCACAATTCTGGACTTAAAGCTGTATTACAAAGCTGTAATCATCAAGACAATGTGGTACTGGCACAAAAACAGATACATAAATCAATGGAACAGACACATAGATCAATGGAACAGAAATGGACCCTCAACTCTATGGTCAACTACTCTTTGACAAAGCAGTAAAGAATATCCAATGGAAAAAAGGCAGTCTCTTTAAAAAAAAAAAAAAGGCAGTCTCTTTTGGGAAAATTGGACCAGCCAGGATGCAGAAGAATGAAACTCAACCACTTTCTTACACCATACAGAAAAATAAACTCAAAATGATGAAAGATTTAAATGTAGAACAGGAATCCATCAAAATTCTAGAAGAGAACACAGGCAGCAACCTCTTTGTCCTCAGCTGCGGAACTTCTTGCTAGACACACCTCCAAAGGCAAGGGAAACCAAGGCAAAAATGAACTATTGGGACTTCATCAGGATAAAAAGCTTTTGCACAGCAAAGGAAATAGTCGACAAAACTAAAAGGCAACCTACAGAATGGGAGAAGGTATTTACAAATGTCTTATCATATAAAGGGCTAGTATCCAAAATCTATAAAGAACTTATCAAACTCAGGCGCCTGGGTGGCTCAGTTGGTTAAGCAACTGCCTTCGGCTCAGGTCATGATCCTGGAGTCCCGGGATCGAGTCCCACATCAGGCTCCCTGCTCGGCGAGGAGCCTGCTTCTCCCTCTGGCCCTCACCCCTCTCACGTACTCTCTCTCTCATTCTCACTCTCTCAAATAAATAAATAAATCTTAAAAAAAAAAAAAAAGAACTTATCAAACTCAACACCCAAAAAACAAAAAATCCAGGGAAGAAATGAGCAGAAGATATGAACAAACATTTCTCCAAGGAAGACATACAATGGCCAAGAGACACATGAAAACATGCTCCACATCACTTGGCATAAGGGAAATACAAATCAAAACCACAATGAGATACCACCTCACACCAGTCAGAATGGCTAAAATTAACAAGACAGGAAAGAACAAATGTTGACAAGATTGCAGAGAAAGGGGAACCCTCTTACACTGCTGGTGGGAAAGCAAAGTAGTACAGCCACTCTGGAAAACAGTATGGAGGTTCCTTGAGAAGTTAAAAATAGAGCTACCCTACAACACAGCAATTGCACTACTAGGTATTTACCCCAAAGATACAAATTATTGATCCCTAGGGGCAACTGCACCCCAATGTTTATAGCAGCAAGAGCCAAACTGTGGAAAGATCATGATGTCCATCAACAGATGAATGGATAAAGAAGATGTATATATATTTAATGGAATATTACTCAGCCATCAGAAAGGATGAATACTTACCATTTATATCAATGTGGATGGAACTGGAGTGTTTTGTACTGAGTGAAATAAGTCAATCAGAGAAAGAAAATTATCATATGGTTTCACTCATATGTGGAATATAAGAAACAGCGCAGAGGATCATAGTGGAAAGCAGGGAAAACTGGGAAGTCATCAGAGAGGGAAAAAAACATGAGACTCTTAACTATAGGAAACAAACTGATAGTTGCTAGAAGGGAGGTAAGTGGGGAGATGGGGTATCTGGGTAAAGGGCATTAAGGAGGGCACGTGATGTGAGGAGCATGGGTGTTATATGCAACTGATGAATTATTGAACATTACATCTGAAACTAATGATGTACTATATGTTGGGTAATTGAATCTAAATTAAAAAAATGAACAACTCAGGAAACAACAGATGGGGAACCCTCTTACACTCTTGGTCGGAATCCAAACTGGTTAAGTCATTCTGGAAACAGCATGGAGGTTCCTCAAAAAGTTAAAAATGGAACTATCCTATGACCCAGCAATTGCGCTAGTAGGTATTTATCCAAAAGATACAAACATAGTGATTTGAAGTGTCATATGCACCCCAATGTTTATAGCAGCAAGGTCCACAATAGCCAAACTATGGAAAGAGCCTTTAGATGTCCATCAAAAGATCAATGGATGAAGATGTGGTTTATATATACAATAGAATATTACTCAGCCATCAAAAAGAATGGACTCTTGGCATTTGCAGTGACATAGAAGGAACCTAGGGTATTATGCTAAATGAAATGAGTCAGTCAGAGAAAGATAAATACTATGATTTCAGTCATGTATGGAATTTAAGAAACAAAACAGATGAACATAGGGGAAGGGAAGGAAAAATAAAATAAGACAAAATCAAAGAGGGAGACAAACTGTAAGGGACTTTTTTTTTTTTTAAGGTTTCATTTATTTGTCAGAGAGAGCACAAGCAGGGGGAGTGGCAGGCAGAGGGAGAAGCAGGCTCCCTGTTGAGCAAGGAGCCTGATGTGGTACTCGATCCCACGACCTCAGGATCATGATTCAAGGCATAGGCAAACACTTAACCGACTGAAACACCCAGGCATCTTGAGACTCTTAACTATGGGAAACAAACTGGGTTTTGGAGGGGAGGTCGGTGGGGGAATGGAGTATTAAGGAAGGCTGTTGATGTAGTGAGCACTGTGTGTTATATTCTACTGATGAATCACTAAAATCTACCCCTGAAACTAATAATACAGTATGCTATCTAAATTGAATTTAAATAAAATATTTTAAAAAAAGAAGACACAAACGGAGGGACATTCCATGTTCATGGATTGGAAAAGTTAATGTTAAAATTTCTGTGCTACACAAAGCCATCTATACTTTCAATAGAATGCCTATCAAAATCCCAGTGGCATATGGTACTGGCACACAAACAGACACATTGATTAAGGGAACAGAATAGACAGCCCAGAAATAAAGCCATGGTCAAAGGAGGAATGAATATATAGTGGTGAAAAAGTCTCTTCAACAAACGGTGTTGGGAAAATTGGATAGCTATATGCAGAAGAATGATACTGGACTACTTTCTTACACCATATACAAAATAAACTCAAAATGGATTAAAGATCTAAATATGAGAGCTGAAGCCATAAAATTCCTAGAAGAAAACATAGGCAGTAATTTCTGTGACACTCACCATAGAAACATTTTTCTAGATGTGTATCCCAAGGGAACAAAAGCAAAAATAAACTATTTTTTATTTTTTTATTTTTTTAAAAGATTTTATTTATTTATTTGACAGAGAGAGACACAGCGAGAGAGGGAACACAAGCAGGGTGAGTGGGAGAGGGAGAAGCAGGCTTCCCGCTGAGCAGGGAGCCTGATGTAGGGCTTGAACCCAGGACCCTGGGATCGTGACCTGAGCTGAAGGCAGATGCTTAATGACTGAGCCACCCAGGCACCCCTAAACTATTTTTTATTTTTGATAAAATAAATAAAATAATGGCTTTAGCACAGCAAAGGAAATCATTAACAAAACAAAAAAACCAACATACTGAATGGGAGAAGATATTTGCAAATGATATATCCAATAAGGGATTAATATCCAAAATATATAAAGAAGTATACAACTCAACACCAAAACCCCATATAATCTGATTAAAAATTGGCAGAAGACCTGAGTAGACACTTTTCCACAGAAGATATATAGTCAACACACACATGAAAAGATGCGCAACATCACTAATCATCAGGGATATGTAAATGAGATATAACCTTACACCTGTCAGAACAGCTAGAATAAAAAAGACAAGAAATAACAAGTGTTGGTGAGGATATGAAGAAAAAGGAACCCTATGCACTATTGATGGGAATGTAAACTGGTGTAGCCACTGTGAAAAACAGTAAGGGGTTTCCTTAAAAATTAAAAATAGAGCTATCATATGATCCAGTAATTCCACTAGTGGGTATTTATTCAAAAACAACAACAGAACACTGTAGAGGAAAAATAGCGGAGGAGTAGGGAACCCTATTTCAACTGGTCCCTGGAATTGAGCTGGGTATCTACCAGACCACTCTGAGCACCCACGAAATCAGCCTGAGATGTAAGAAGATCTGGATCTCTACAAACAGAATATGGCAGGTGGTTGGTTTTGAGGTATGAAGCGGGGAGCCGTGATTCCGCGGGCAGATATTGAAGGATAAATGGCAGCGGGAGGGTGCCTGGCCGTGGGGATCCTACACCGGCGGTGAGTGACAGTCTCGCGTGCTGGGGACAGGGCACAGACTCACAGACTGGTAGTGGCAGGAAAAGGACTTTAGAGCAGGCCCCCTGGTCAGAAACCTGGAGCAGTGGAGTCACAAATGCGAACTGGGAGCGGCTGGTGGTTTTAGAAGCACGAAGGGCAGAGACGTGCCCTGACCTGGAGACAGGACTGGGAGTGCTGCGGAGGGGCGTACAACAAACCAGAACGCTGCAGTTTATAGCAGCACAGTCAGAAATGGAGACAGTGTGGCCTGGAGAGCTCAATGAAGAACAGACTGCGGTCTCTCTGCTCTGAGGCAAAGGGTTGGAAACGGTCTCTTCTGCTTTGACTCGTGGAAAAGACACAGAAAGCCACCAGGGAAAGCTGCCAGAGAACGAAAGCCCCCAAAACTGATTCCCGCTGAGCCCATCCCCCACCACAGGGGGGCAGGGCAACTCCGCCCAAACAGGGTTGCCTGAGTAACAGTGCGGCAGACCCTTCCCCAGAAGACAGGATGAGAAAACAAGAGGCCAGCAACCCTAAGGTCCCTAGAAAACAGGTGCATCTTGCTTGGGTTCTGGTCAATAATTTTAGACTCTATACATTCCCATCAAACACCCATCAACAGAATGACTAGAAGGAGGAACCCCCAAAATAGAAAAGACTCAGAGATCATGACTTATGCTGCAGATTTACAAATGGATGCAGATATAACCAAGATGTCAAAGATGGAATTCAGGCTAGCAATTGTGAAGACAATGGCTAGAATGGAGAAATCAATGAATGGCAACATAGAGTCTCTAAGGGCAGAAATGAAAGCTGAATTGGCAGAACTTAAAAATGCTATCAATGAGATCCAATCTAATCTAGATAATCTAACAATTAGGGTAAGTGAGGCAGAAGAGCGAATAAGCGACCTGGAAGACTATATACTAGGTGAAAAGGGAAAAGAGGCGGCTGGGGAAAAACAGCTCAGAATCCATGAAAATAGAATCAGAGAAATAAGTGACACCATGAAGCATTCTGATGTCAGAATAATTGGAATCCTGGAGGGAGTGGAGAAAGAGAGAGGACTAGAAGATGTATTTGAGCAAATCGTAGCTGAGAACTTCCCCAATCTGGGGAATGAAACAAACATTCGTGTCCTAGAGGCAGAGAGGACCCCTCCCAAGATCAAGGAAAACAGGCCAACACCCCGGCATGTAATAGTAAAACTTGCAAATCTTAGAACCAAGGAAACCATCTTAAGGCAGTTAGGGGGAAGAGATTCCTTACATACAGAGGGAGGAACATCAGAATAACATCAGACCTATCCACAGAGACCTGGCAAGCCAGAAAGGCCTGGCAAGACATATTCAGGGTACTAAATGCGAAGAACATGCAGCCAAGAATACTTTATCTGTCAAAGCTGTCATTTAGAATGGATGGAGAGATGTAGAGCTTCCACGGCCAGCAGAAACTGAAAGAACATGTGATCACTAAGCCGGCCCTGAAAGAAATATTAAGGAGGGTTCTATAAAAGGAGAAAGACCCCAAGAGTGAAATACAACAGAAATTTACAGGGACAATCTATAAAAACAACATCTTCACAGGCAACATGATGACAATTAATTCATATCTTTCAATAATCACTCTCAACGTGAATGGCCTAAATGCTCCCATAAAATGGCACAGGGTTGCAGATTGGATAAAAAGACAGGACCCATCCATATGCTGCCTACAAGAGACTCATTTTGAACCTAAAGATACATCCAGACTGAAAGTGAAGGGGTGGAGATCCATCTTCCATGCCAGCGGACCTCAAAGAAAGATGGGATAGCAATTCTTATATCAGACAAATTAGATTTTAAACTAAAGTCTGTAATTAGAGACACAGAAGGACCCTATATCATTCTTAAAGGGTCTATCCAACAAGAAGATCTAACAATTTTAAATATCTATACCCCCAACATGGGAGCAGCCATCTACATAAGCCTGCTGTTAACCAAAATCAAGAGTCATATGGATAACAATACGTTAATTGTAGGAGACCTCAATACTCCACTCTCAGCAATGGGCAGATCATCTAAGCAGAAAATCAACAAGAAAACAAGAGCTTTGAATGATACACTGGACCAGATGGACCTCATAGATATTTACAGAACAATTGCACCCTAAAACAACAGAATACTCATTCTTCCTGAGCGCACATGGAACTTTCTCCAGAATAGGCCACATGCTGGGCCACAAATCAAGTCTCAACCGATACCAAAAGATTGAGATTATTCCCTGCACATTCTCAGACCACAATGCTTTAAAACTGGAACTCAATCACAAGAAAAAATTTGGCAGAAATTCAAACATTTGGAAGCTAAAGACCACACTGCTCAAGAATGTTTGGGTCAACCAGGAAATCAAAGAAGAACTTAAACTTAATTCATGGAAATCAATGAGAATGAAAACACATCGGTCCAAAACCTATGGGATACTGCAAAGGCGGTCCTAAGGGGGAAATACGTAGCCATCCAAGCCTCACTCAAAATAGAAAATTCCGGAATTCACCAACTAACTCTACACCTTAAAGAAGTGGAGAAAAAGCAACAAACGATGCCTAAGCCACGCATTAGAAGAGAAATAATTAAAATTAGAGCAGAGATCAATGAATTAGAACCAGAAACACAGTAGATTAGATCAATGAAACTAGAAGTTGGTTCTTTGAAAGAATTAATAAGATCAATAAACTACTGGCCAAACTTATCCAAAAGAAAAGAGAAAGGACCCAAATGAATACAATTATGAATGAAAGAGGAGAGATCACGACTAACACCAAGGAAATAGAAACAATTATCAGAAATTATTATCAACAACTATATGCCAATAAACTGAGCAATCTGGATGAAATGGAGGCCTTCCTGGAAACCCATAAGCTGCCAAAACTGAAACAGGAAGAAATTGACAACCCGAATAGGCCAATAACCAGTA
>NW_027397067.1:652304-779418 GCF_003265705.2 Callorhinus ursinus
TACTGGTTATTGGCCTATTCGGGTTGTCAATTTCTTCCTGTTTCAGTCTTAGTAGTTTATAGATTTCCAGGAAGGCATCCCTTTCTTTCAGGTTGCTTTATTGGCACATAGTTGTTGATAATAATTTCTGATAATTGTTTCTATTTCCTTGGTGTTAGTCGTGATCTCTCCCCTTTCATTCATAATTTTATTCATTTGGGATTTGGGTCCTTTCTCTTTCCTTTTGGATAAATGTGGCCAGTGGTTTATCGATCTTATTATTTCAAAGAACCAGCTTCTAGTTTTGTTGATCTGATCTACTGTGTTTCTGGTTTCTACTTCATTGATCTCTGCTCTAATCTTAATTATTTTTCTTGTAATGCATACCTTAGGCATCGTTTGTTGCTTTTTCTCCACTTCTTTAAGGTGTAAAGTTAGTTGGTGAATTTGGGATTTTTTCTATTTTTTTGAGTGTGGCTTGGATGGCTATGTATTTCCCCCTTAACACTGCTTTTCCACTATCCCATAGGTTTTGGACCAATGTGTTTTCATTCTCACTGGTTTCCATGAATTGTTTAAGTTCTTCTTTGATTTCCTGGTTGACCCAAACATTCTTGAGCAGAGTGGTCTTTAGCTTCCAAATGTTTGAATTTCTTCCAAATTTCTTCTTGTGATTGAGTTCCAGTTTTAAAGCATTATGGTCTGAGAATATGCAGGGAATAATCTCAATCTTTTGTATATCACATCTTCTTTATCCATTCATCTGTTGATGGACATCTGGGCTCTTTCCATAGTTTGGCTATTGTGGACATTACTGCTACAAACATTGGGGTGCAGGTGCCCCTTAAGATTCCATTTGTATCTTTGGGGTAAATACCTAGTAGTGCAATTGCTGGGTCGTAGGGTAGCTCTATTTTTAACTTTTCAAGGAACCTCCATACTGTTTTCCAGAGTGGCTGCACCACTTTGCATTCCCACCAACAGTGTAGGAGATTTCCCCTTTCTTTGCATCCTTGCCAACATCTGTCATTTCCTGACTTGTTAATTTTAGTCATTCTGACTGGTGTGAGATGGTATCTCATTGTGGTTTTGATTTGTATTTCCCTGATGCCAAGTGATGTTGAGCATTTTTTCATGTAGGACGATCTGAGGATTAAGGAAACAATTTGCACAGCTGGGAGTGAGAGAACATGGAAGATGCAACATTCAGAGCACTGAATTGGGGGAGGGGAACCCCTTAAGGCCTTGGAGGGGGTGAAACCTGTTTCGTGAAGCAAAGTCAGGAAGACAGAGAACATGGGAAACAGCCCAGTGGGTTAGGGTTGCACAATAAGCTGCAGTGAGTAGATTCCCCTGGGTCGCATAGGGAGAGATAGCTCCCCTTCCCAGAGGGCATTTGAAAGAGCGTATTTTGTCTCTCAGAGAACCAAAGGCCAGCTGGAACCATTGAGCGGTGCTCATCAGCAGTGTCACAGGTACACACAGAGGGCAGAAAGCCTCTTAACTTCTTGCTGTGAGCCACAACAGGCTCACCGGCTCTGTGTGCACTCTGAGTGGCTGCTTTTCTGCAGCTGAACTGAGCAGAAAGCAGAGACTGGAGCAGATTGCAGATAACCTGGCCGCTGCTTTTTGCTGTTTGCAGCGATAGATTCAAGCCTCTGAGATGGCTTTTCTGGGACAGAAGGGAATAGGGGACAGACAGCCGAAAACCTGGTTCCAGCTTTTTGCTGAGCATTACAATAAACTCTAGCCTCTTCATATGCACTGTGAGACAAATTTTCGGGGATGTGACGGTGTTGGACATGCCTCAAGCCTTTCCTCCAGGGGACGGGAGTGGGCTTGCACCTTACCAGGACCTTTAAAACTTGGAGTTTTGAATCCCAGCCACTAGCCAGAGATAAAATACAGGAAATCTGTGGCTTCAGACATGCTGATGGCCTGGGCACATACAGGTTAAAGGTAGTGAACTGACGAAAGTCCGGGGTACAGGAGATTGTTTGCTTTTCTAAGAGGGCTCCTTAACAGTGTGGCTGGGAGTTCCAATCCCCAGGGATAAGAGGGCTGGATGACGCCATTTTCTACCTCCTCCACACCTCCCTACTTTCCTCCCACCAGCACAGTGGGACTTCAGAGAAAAACACAGCACCTCCAGTGGAGTCTGGAGTCCCCTACACTACACTCTGCACCCCAGCACCTGGCAGGGGCATCCTTAAAAGGACAAGTCAGCTTGTGAGCCAGCCCAGCAGGCCTGCCCCTCAGAAGACCAACACAGGCCCTTTGTGTGTGCCAAATCTACTGATTAAAGAAAGCTCCAAAACATCACCTTCTGGTGCAAATAGGAC
Organism: Callorhinus ursinus; assembly: GCF_003265705.2. Lineage (NCBI taxonomy): Eukaryota > Metazoa > Chordata > Mammalia > Carnivora > Otariidae > Callorhinus > Callorhinus ursinus. The sequence continues at coordinate 654,626 of NW_027397067.1, forward strand.
CAGGCTTCCCCCCTCTTCTCTTAATACTTTTAAATGTTTAAATTTTTTTTCTATTTATTTTTTATTCTTTATAAACATATATATCTTTTTTTTTCTTGTTTCAGGCTTACCATCTTTTGTTTATTTTTGGTTCGTTTCCTTATTTTTTGGATCAGGCTTATTTTTTTTTTTCTCTTTTCTTCTTCCCTCCACCCTTGTTTCTTATTTTTTAGAATCATCAGTTTATTGTTTGTCTGTTTGTACGCATTTTTGTTCCATTTCCTTTTCTCTTGTCTTGGATCAGGACATGTTTTCCTTTTTCCTTTGCAGACTTAACATGACAAACAAATCAAAGCACACCTATTTAAAGGTCAAAACACTCCCAACTACAAGCAAAGAGGAACTCTGTAGAGGACAAACCAGTGGGAAAGAGCAGCTAAAACACAACAGCAGAGTGTACACAGCATACAGCAGAAACAACTTCCTGAGGTTTCTGTTGTGGTATTTTTGCTCTTTTTTCCATCTTTCTTCTTCTTCTTCTTCTTTCCTCCTTTATTTTCTGGACACAATGAGTAAAAGGAGAAATTCACCACAAAAGAAAGAACAGGAATTAATACAGACTACCAGAGATTTAATCAATACGGATGTAAGTAAAATGTAGAACTAGAACTTAAAGCAATGATTATAAAGATACTAGTTGGACTTGAAAAAGCATAGAAGATACTAGAGAATCCCTTACTATAGAAATAAAAGAACAAATATCTAATCAGGCTGAAATTAAAAATGCTGTTACTGAGATGCAGTCAAACATGGAGGCTTTAGCAATGAGGACAAATGAGGCAGAAGAGTCAGTGATATCAAAGAAAAATAGAAAAGAACCTGAAAAGAAGAGAGAAAAACAACCTTTAGATGACTAAGGGAGACTTCGAGAAATCAGTGATTCCATAAAGCAAAATAAAACCCAAATAGTAGGAGTCCCAAAAGATGAAGAGAGAGAGGGGAAGAAGGTTTCTTTGAACAAATAGTTGAGAACTTCCCTAATCTGGGGAAGGACACAGGTATTCAAGTCCAGGAGGCACAGAGAACCCCCCCTCAAAATCAACAAAAATAGGTCGACATAAGAGTGAAGCTTACAAATTTCAGATACAAGGAGAAAATCCCGAAAGCAGCGCTGGATAGGAGGTCCTTAACCTACAAGGGGAGATGCATAAGCCTGGCAGCAGACCTGTCCACAGAGAGCTGGCAGGCCAGAAAGGGAAAAATATGCAGCCAAGATTACTTTATTCCACCAGGATGTCATTCAGAATAGGAGAGAGGGCACCTGGGTGGCTCAGTCGTTGGGCATCTGCCTTTGGCTCTGGTCATGATCCCAGGGTGCTGGGATCGAGCCCTGCATCGGGCTCCCTGCTCAGCAGGAAACCTGCTTCTCCCTCTGCCCCTGCTTGTGTTCCCTCTCTCGCTATCTCTCTCTGTCAAACAAATAAAAAATCTTAAAAAAAAAAAAGAGAAAAGAATAGGAGAGATAAAGAGGTTCAGGACAAACAAAAAATAAAGGAATTTGTGACCGCTATACAAGCCCTGAAAGAAATACTACAGAGGGTCCTTTGAGTGGAGGGAGAGTCCAAAAGTAACAAAGACCAGAAAGGTACAGAGACAATCTACAGAATCAGAGACTTTCCAGGAAATATAATGGCACTAAATTAAAATCTTTCAATAATTACTCTGAATGTAAATGATCTAAATGCTCCAATCAAAAGATGGGGTATCAGACTGGAAAAAAAATTAAACCTATCAATATGCAGTCTAGAAGAGACTCATTTTAGACACAAAGACACCTCCAGATTGAAAGTGAGGGGGTAGAGAACCATTTACCATGCCAATGGACATCAAAGGAAATTTGGAGTAGCCATCCTTATAATCAGACAAACTAGATTTTAAGCCAAAGACTGTAATAAAAGATGAAGATGGAAACTGTACAATAATAAAAGGCTCTATTCAACAAGAATATCTAACAATCATAAATATTTATGCCCCTAACTTGGGAGCAGCTAAATATATAAACCACTTAATAATAAAATTAAACATATTCATTGATAATAATATAATAATAGTAGGGGACTTCAACACCCCACTCACAGCAATGGACAGATCATCTAAGCAGAAGATCAACAAGGAAACAAAGGCTTTGAATGACACACTGGACCAGATGGACTTACAGATATATTTAGCATCTCATACTAAAGAAACAGAATACACATTCTTCTCAAATGCACATGGAACATTCTCCAGAAGAGATCACATACTGAGTCACAAATCAGGTCTTACCAACTACCAAAAGACTGAGATTATTCCATGCATATTTTCAGACCACAGTGCTTTAAAAATAAAACTCAATCACAAGAGAAAATTTGGAAGGAACACAAATTCATGGAAGTCAAAGAGCATCCTATTAAGACTGGATGGGTTTGGTGGCATCACAATTCCGGACTTCAAGCTCCATTACAAAGCTGTCATCATCAAGACAGTATGGTACTGGCACAAAATCAGACACATAGATCAATGGAACAGAATAGAGAGCCCAGAAATGGAACATCAACTTTATGATCAACTAATCTTTGACAAAGCAGGAAAGGATGTCCAATGGAAAAAAGTCTCTTCAACAAATGGTGCTGGGAAAATTGGACAGCCACATGCAGAAGAATGAAAGTGGACCATTTCCTTACACCACACACAAAAATAGAATGAAAATGGATAAAAGACCTAAATGTGAGACAGGAATCCATCAAAATCCTAGAAGAGAACACAGGCAGCAACCTCTTCAACCTCAGCTGCAGCAAATTCTTTCTAGACACATCGCCAAGGCAAGGGAAGCAAGGGCAAAAATGAACTATTGGGACTTCATCAAGATAAAAAGCTTTTGCACAGCAAAGGAAACAGTCAACAAAACCAAAAGTCAACCGACAGAACGGGAAAAGATATTTGCAAATGACATATCAGATAAAGGGCTAGTATCCAAAATCTATAAAGAACTTATCAAACAACACCCAAAGTACAAATAATCCAATCAAGAAATGGGCAGGAGGCATGAACAGACATTTCTGCAAAGAAGACATCCAAATGGCCAAGAGACACATGAAAAAGTGCTCAACATCACTCAGCATCAGGGAAATACAAATCAAAACCTCAATGAGTTACCACCTCACACTACTCAGAATGACTAAAATTAACAAGTCAGGAAATGACAGATGTTAGTGAGGATGCAGAAAAAGGGAAACCCTCCTACACCATTGGTGGGAATGCAAGCTGGTGCAGCCACTCTGGAAAACAGTATGGAGGTTCCTCAAAAAGTTGAAAATAGAGCTACCCTACAACCAAGCAATTGCACTACTAGGTATTTACCCCAAAGACACAAGTGTAGTGATCCAAAGGGGCACGTGCCCCCAATGTTTGTAGCAGTAATGTCCACAATAGCCAAATTATGGAAAGAGCCTAGATGTCCATCAACAGATGAATGGGTAAAGAAGATGTGGTGTATATATATACAATGGAATATTATGCAGCCATCAAAAATTGAAATCTTGCCATTTGCAATGACATGGATGGAACTAGAAGGTATTATGCTAAAGGAAATAAGTCAATCAGAGAAAGACAATTATCATATGATCTCACTGATATGTGGAACTTGAGAAAGAAGGCAGAGGATCATAGGGGTAGGGCAGGAATAATGAAACAAGACGAAACCAGAGAGGGAGACAAACCATAAGAGACTCTTAATCTCAGGAAACAAACTGAGGGTTGCTGGAGTGGAGGGGGGTGGGAGGGATGAGGTGACTGGGTGATGGACATTGGGGAGGGTATGTGCTATGGTGAACGCTGTGAATTGTGTAAGACTGATGAATCACAGACCTGTACCCCTAAAAAAATAATACAATATATGTTAATTAAAAAATAATTAAAAAAAAACACTTGGGGAAAAAAAAAGGAATGGATGGGTTGACCAGGAAATTAAAGATTAAAAAAATACATGGAAACAAATGAAGACTCAACAGTTCAGAACCTTTGGGATGCAGCAAAGGTGGTCCTAAGAGGGAAGTATATAGCAATACAGGCCTACCTCAAGAACCAAGAAAAGCCTCAAATACACAACCTAATCTTAACCTAAAGAAGCTAGGAAAAGAACAATAAATTAAACCTAAATCTATAATAAAGATTAGAGCAGAAATCAATTATAATAAAATCAAATAACAGTAGAATGAATCAATGAAACTAGGAGCTGGTTCTTTGAAAGGATTAATAAGATTGAAAAACCCTTAGCCACACTTATCAAAAAGAAAAAATAAAGGACCCAAATCAACAAAATCATGAATGAAAGAGGAGAGATCACAACCAACACCAAAGAATATAAATAATTATAAGAATATTATGAGCAATTAATGCCAACAAATTAGGCACCCTGGAAGAAATGGATGCATTCCTAGAGATGTATAAACTAACAAGACTAAAACAGAAAGAGAAAACCTGAACAGACCCATAACCACTAAGGAAATTGAAGCAGTAATGAAAAATCTCCCAACAAACAAGAGCCCAGGGCCAGATGGCTTCCAGCAGAATACTACCAAACATTTATTTTTTTTTAAGATTTTATTTATTTGAGAGAGAGAGAGAGAGAACATGAGCAGGGTGGGGGAGGAACAGAGGTAGAAGGGGAAGCAGACTCCCCACTGAGCAGGAAGCCCAACAATGGGGCTTGATCCCAGGACCCCAAGATCATGACCCAAGCTGAAGGCAGATGCTTAACCAACTGAGCCACTTAGGTTCCCCATCTACCAAACATTTAAGAAGAATTAACACCTATTCTTCTGAAACTGTTACAAAAAATAGAAATGGAAGGAAAACTTCCAAACTCATTCGATGAGGCTGACATTAATGTGATCCCCAAACCAAAGACCCCACCAAAAAGAATTACAGACCAATATCCCTGATGAACATGGATGCAAAAATTCTCACCAAGATACTATCCAATAGGATCCACAGTACATTAAAAGGATTGTTCACTACGACCAAGTGGGATTTATTCCTGGCCTGCAGGGGTGGTTCAACATCCACAAATCAATGTGATATACCACATTAAAGGACAATAAAAGGACGAGAATCATATGCTCCTCTCAATTGATGCAGAAAAAGCATTTGATAAAATACGTCATCCTTTCTTGATTAAAACTCCCCACAGGATAGGGATAGAGGGAACATATCTCAGTATCATAAGCTATATACAAAAGACCCACATCGAATATCATCCTCAGTGGGGAAAAACTGAAAGCTAGTCCCCTAAGGTCAGGAACACGATGGGGATGCCCACTCACCAAGGTTGTTCTACATTGTAACTGTAAGTCCTAGCCTGAGGGACCAGACAACAAAAAGAAATAAAAGGTATTCAAATCAGCAAAGAAGTCAAACTCTCATTCTTTGCAGATAATATGATACTCACTGTAGAAAAAACAAGACTCCACCAAAAAATTCCTAGAACTGATACAGGAATTCAGCAACGTTGCAGGATATAAAATCAAGGCACAGAGGTCAGTCATATTTCTATACACTAAGAATGAGGCAAAAGAAAGAGAAATCAATGAATCGATCTTATTTACAATTGTACCAAAACCCAGAAGATATCTAGAAATAAACCTAACTAAAGACATAAAGGATCTGTACTCTGAAAACTATGAATAACTTATGAAAGAAATGGAGGAAGACACAAAGAAATGAAAAATAGTCCATGCTCATGGAAGAATACTGTAAAATGTCTGTGCTACTCAAAGCAATCTACACATTCAATGCAGTCCCTATCAACATACTATCAGCATTTATCACAGAGCTGGAACAAACAATCCTAAAATTTGAATGGAAAATAAAGACTGCAAACAGCCAAAGCAATGTTGAAAAGAAAAAAAGCTGGAGGCATCACAATTCTGGACTTAAAGCTGTATTACAAAGCTGTAATCATCCAGACAGTATGGTACTGGCACAAAAACAGACACATAGATCAATGGAACAGAATAGAGAACCTAGAAATGGACCTTCAACTCTATGGTCAACTACTCTTTGACAGTAAAGCAGTAAAGAATATCCAATGGAAAAAAGGCAGTCTCTTTAAAAAATGGTGTTGACAGTTCAGTTCCAGCATCCTGCCGAGCAAAGAAGCAATTAGCCAAAATGATACCTGGAGGCTTAACTGAAGCCAAACCTGCCACTCCAGAAATCCAGGAGATTGCTAAGGAGGTTAAACCTCAGCTTGAAGAAAAAACAAATGAGAGTTACCAAGAGTTTGAAGCCGTAGAGTATAAAACTCAAGTGGTTGCTGGAATAAATTACTACATTAAGGTGCGAGTAGGTGATAATAGTTATATTCACATGAAAGTATTCAAAGGCCTTCCTCAACAAAATCCAACTTTGACACTTACTGGTTACCAGACTGACAAAAGCAAGGACGATGAGATCACAGGCTTTTAGCAGCATGTTCCAAAAGTGGTCTGATATTTTCCACTGGCTACTGACTAATGTTCCCTGCTAATAAATGTAACTATCAATAAACAAGCATTCCTTTTCAAATAAATTTATTTCTTCAAAAAAAAATGGTGTTGAGAAAATGGACAGCCATGTGCAGAAGAATGAAACTCAACCACTTTCTTACACAAAATAAATTGAAATGGATGAAAGACCTAAATGTGAGACAGGAATCCATCAAAATCCTAGAGAACACAGGCAGTAACCTCTTCAACCTCGGCTGCAGCAACTTCTTGCTAGACACATCTCCAAAGGCAAGGGAAACAAAGGCAAAAATGAACTACTGGGACTTCATCAGGATAAAAAGCTTTTGCATAGCAAAGGAAACAGTCGACAAAACTAAAAGGCAACCTACAGAATGGGAGAAGGTATTTGCAAATGTCTTATCAGATAAAGGGATAGTATCTAAAATCTATAAAGAACTTATCAAACTCAACACCCCAAAAAACAAAAACTCCAGTGAAGAAATGGGTGGAAGACATGAACAGACATTTCTCCAAAGAAGACATACAAATGGCCAAGAGACACATGAAAACATGCTCCACATTACTTGGCATCAGGGAAATACAAATCAAAACCACAATGAGATACCACCTCACACCAGTCAGAATGGCTAAAATTAACAAGACAGGAAAGAACAAATGTGGGCAAGGATGCAGAGAAAGGGGAACCCTCTTACACTGTTGGTGGGAATGCAAAGTGGTACAGCCACTCTGGAGAACAGTATGGAGGTTCCTTGAGAAGTTAAAAATAGAGCTACCCTATGACCCAGCAACTGCACCACCTAGTATTTATCCAAAGGATACAAACAGTGATTTGAAGGGGCTCATGCACCCAAATATTTATAGCAGCAATGTCCACAATAGCCAAACTATGTAAAGAGCCCAGTTATCTATAGACATATATCTAATGGAATATTAATATATAGAATAATATTCCATTATATATCATTATATATATGTGTGTGTATGTATAATAGAATATTATCAGCCATCAAAAAGAATGAAATTTTTCCATTTGCAACGACATGGATGGAAGTAGAAGGTATTATGCTATGGGAAATAAGTCAGTTAGAGAAAGACAAATACCATATACTTTCACTCATGTGTAGAATTTAAAAAACAAAACAGATGAACATAGGGGAAGGGAAGGAAAAATAAAGTAGGATGAAAACAGAGTTAAGCCAACCATAAGAAATGCTGTACTGTAGGAAACAAACTGAGGGTTGCTGCAGGGTAGGTGGGTGGGGGAATAGGATTAATTGGGTGATGGGCATTAAGGAGGGTACTTGATATAATGAGCACTGAGTGTTATATGCAACTGGTGAATGACTAAATCCTACCTTTGAAACTAATAAAAAAAAAAAGGCAAGAAAAAAAAATAGACAACTGGAGCCATCAAGAAACAATGGTAAACCTAGGGAAGGGAGAAAAAAGAATTTTCCAGAATTAGGATTTTCATAACTTCCAGTTTGAAAAAAAGATTAAAAGGCTTACCAAGAAACTCTGATAAATATAACTACATAAATAATATTGGTTTATAACTACTATTTTTGTTTACGTAATTTAAAAGACAACTGCACAAAATAATACAATAATTCTATATTAATGGGGACATAATACACAAAAATGTAATTTGTAACAACACCACAAAGTGGGAGAGAGGCTGGAGCTTTATAGGAACGTTTTTGTATACTATTAAAACTAAGTATCAATTCAATCCATGTTGTTATAAATTTATAATGTTAATTATAATCACCAGAATAATCTGTAAGTAAAAACTTAAAAACATACAGAAAAGGAAACAAGGAGGGATTTCAAATGGCGTATTATCAAAATTGATTAAGTACAAAAGAAAACAGTTCTGGAATAATTCAGGGGAAAAAGATGATACTTATAGAAATCAAATAGAAGAATGACAGAAGTGCTTCCTAATCACTTGAAATGTGAATGAATTAGACTCATTAATTCAAAGAAAGATATTGGCAGAATGGATTATAAAAGCACAATCCAATTATATACCATATACAGGTGGATCATTTTAGAGCCAAAGTGACAGATTAAAGTTAAAAAAAAAACAGAAAAATATATTCATGCACTAGTAACCAACAGAAGCTGGCATGGCTACTAATATCAGAAAATAGACTTTGTGTGAGATCCCCCCCCCAAAAAAGCACAGACCACAATTTCAATAATGGAGAGACAGAACATCTAGACAAAAGAACAATAAGGAAATAGAGGGCTTGAACAGCACTATAAACCTAGACCTACAGACATATAGAACACTCCACCCAACAAAAGCAGAACACATATTCCTCTAAATGTACCCAGAGCATTCTCCAGGATAGACCACATGTTAGGTACCAAACAAATCTCAGTATATTGAAAAGATTGAAATCTTGCAAAATATTTTCTCTGACTAAAATGCAATGAAGCTAGAAATCAATTCCTTCTTTAGAAGGAAAAGTGGAAAATTACAAATACTTGGAAATTAACACACTCTTAAAACAATGGAGTCAAACATGAAATCACAAAAGGAAATCAGAAAATACTTTGATACAAATGAAAAGAAAAACACAATATGACAAAACATAATGCAGCAAAAACAACAGTTACACGTAACACCTAAATTAAAAAAATAAAGATGGCGGGTATTCATCCTTTCTGATGACTTTTACATCAACATGGATGGGACTGGAGATTATGCTAAGTGAAATAAGTCAAGCACAGAAAGTCAATTATCATATGGTTTCACTTATTTGTGGAACATAAGGAATAGCATGGAGGACATCAGGAGAAGGGAGGGAAAAATGAAGGGGGGAAATCAGAGGGAGAGATGAACCATGAAAGACTATGGACTCTGAGAGACAAACAGGGTTTTAGAGGGGAGGGGGTGGGGGGATGGGTTAGCCCGGTGATGGGTATTAAGGAGGGCACGTACTACATGGAGCACTGGGTGTTATACGAAAACAATGGATCATGGATCACCATATCAAAAACTAATGATGTATGTATGGTGACTAACATAATAAAATTTAAAAAAAATAAAATTAAAAAAAAAAGATGGCGGGACACCTGGGTGGCTTAGTCATCTAAGCATCTGCCTTAGGCTCAGGTCATGATCCCAGGGTCCTGCGATCGAGTCCTGCATCAGGCTCCTTGCTCGGTGGGGACCCTGCTTCTCCCTCTGCTTGCCACTACCCCTGCTTGTGAGCTCTTTCTCTCTCGCTCTCTCTCAGGAATAATAAAATCTTAAAAAAAAATAAAGATGGCAAATGAATAACCTAAGTCCACACCATAAGGAACTAAAGAAAAAACAGCAAACTAAACCCAAAGCTAGAAAATTAATGAAATAATAAAAGTTAAAGCACAGATAAATGAAATAGAGTATAGAAAAATAACAGAGAATCGACAAAGCAAAAGTTGGTTCTTTGAATATGTCAACAAAATTCTCATACTTTCTTTTAGACGAAAAAAAAAAGACAACAGGGGTGCCTGGGTGGCTCAGTTGTTAAGCGTCTGCCTTGGGCTCAGGTCATGACCCCAGGGTCCTGGGTTCGAGCCCCACATCGGGCTCCCTGCTCAGCAGGAAGCCTGCTTCTCCCTCTTCCCCTCCCCCTGCTTGTGTTCCCTCTCTTGCTGTGTCTCTGTCAAATAAATAAATAAGATCTTAAAAAAAAAAAAAGACAACACAAATAACTAAAATCAGAAAGTGAGGATAATACCAACCTTACAGAAATAAAAATACTAACATGTTAAATAACCTAATTAAAAAGGATAAATTCTTAGAAATAGTAAATTACCAAAATTGAGTCAAGAAGAAATAGAAAGTCTAAACAGTTTGGCTATTTTGGATATTACTGCTATGAACACTGGGGTGCATATGCCTCTTCTTTTCACTATATCTGTAGCCTGGTGATGAATATTAAGGAGGGCATGTGTTGTAAGGAGCACTGGGTGTTACACGCAAACAATGAATCATGGAACACTACATCAAAAACTAATGATGTACTGTATGGTGACTAACATAACGTAAGAAAAAAAAAAAGTCTAAATAGACCCATATATAGTAAGATTGAATTAGCATCAAAACCTCCCAACAGAGACCTGAACCCATAAAACTCCCAGAAGAACACAGGCAGTAATCTCTTTGCACTGGCCAAAGAAACATTTTTTTCTAAATATGTCTCCTGAGGCAAGGAAACAGAAGCAAAGATAAAGTATTGGGACTACATCAAAATAAAAAGCTTTGCATAGCAATGGAAACAACAAAATGAAAAGGCAACCTCCTGAATGGGAGTAGATATTTGCAAGTGATATATCCAATAAGGGGTTAATAACCAAAATGTACATAAGTCAACACCAAAAAGCCCAAATAATCCAATTAAAAATGGGCAGAGGACCTGAATAGACATTTTTCCAAAGACAACTTACAAATGGACAATAGACACATAAGATACTCAACATCAGTGATCACTAGGGAAATGTAAATCAAAACCACAATGAGATATCACCTCATACCTGTCAGAATGGCTAATATCAAAAACACAAGAAACAAGTGTTGGCTAGGAATGTGGAGAAAAAGGAACCCTTGTGCACTGTTGGTGGGAATGCAAACTGGTGCAGCCACTGTGGAAAACAGTATGGAGGTTCCTCAAAAAATTAAAAATAGAATTACCTCATGATCTAGTAATTCCACTATTGGGTATGTACCTAAAGAAGATGAAAACACTAATTTGAAAATATATATGCACCCGTTTTTTTTTTTTTTTAAAGATTTTATTTATTTGACACAGACAAAGCGAGAGGGAGAACACAAGCAGGGGGAGTGGGAGAGGGAGAAGCAGGCTTCCCGTTGAGCAGGGAGCCCGATGCGGGGCTTGATCCTAGGACCCTGGGATCATGACCTGAGCCGAAGGCAGACGCTTAACGACTGAGCCACCCAGCATTACTTACAATAGCCAAGGTAAGGAAGCAGTTCAAGTGTTCACTGACTGATGAATGGATAAAGATGTCTCTCTCTCTCTCTCTCTCTCTCTCTCTCTCTCTCTCTCTCACACACACACACACACACACACACTGAATATTAGCCATAAAAAAGAAATTTTGCCATGTGCAACAACATGGATGGACCTAGAAGGTATTATACTAAGTGAAATAAATCAGTCAGAGAAAGACAAATATCATATGATTTCACTCACATGTGGAATTTGAGAAACAAAACAAAGAGAAAAGACAAAAAAAAAAAAACCCAGACTTTTTTTTTTTTTTAAGTTTTATTTATTTTATGAGAGAGAGAGAAAGCACAAGCAGGGGGGAGAGGCAGAGGAAGAAGCAGGCTCGCTGCTCAGGGAGCCCGATGTGGGGCTTGATCCCAGGACCCTGAGATCATGACCTGACCCGAAGGCAGATGCCTAACCAACTGAGCCACCCAGGCACCCCAAAAAACCCCCAGACTCTTAAATACAGAAAACTGGTGGCTACCAGAGGGGAGGTGAGTGTGGGGGGGGAGGGTGAAATAGAAAAAGGGGATCAAGAGTATACTTACCTTGATGAGCATGGAGAAATGTATAAATTGTGGAATTGGGTGCCTGAGTGGTTCAGTCAGTTAACCATCTGCCTTTGGCTCAGGTAATGATCCCAGGGCCCCAGGATTGAGCCCCGCATTGGGCTCCCTGCTCATCAGGGAGTCTGCTTCTTCCTCTCCTTCTCCTTCTGCCTCTCCCCTGGCTTGTGCTCGCTCTCTCTCAAATAAATAAATAAAATCTTAAAAAAAAAAAAGAATTGTGGAATCACTATATTGTACACCTGAAACTACAATAACACTGTATGTTAATTATACTTCAATTAAAAAAAAAAAAGAAAAACAAGACAAAAATAAATGCAAAAAAATCTCCTAACAAAGAGCTGCCCAACACCTAGATGACTTCATTGGTGAACTTTATAAAACACTTAAGAGTTAACACCAATCCTGGGACACTGGGTGGCTCAGTTGGTTAAGCATCTGACTCTTGATTTCGGTTCTGGTCATGATCTCGGGGTTGTGAGATTGAGGTCCATGTTGGACTCCGGAGTCTCTCTCTCTCCAACCTGCCCCTCCCCCCCCGTACACACACACACACACACACACACACACACTCTAAAATAAATTTTAAAGTCTTAAAAAAAAGTTAACACCAATCCTTCTCAAACTTCTCTAAAACATATCTGAGAAGTTAAAACGTGCTAACTCATTTGAAAAGACCATTATTACCCTGATACCAAAGCCAGACAGAGGTTCCACAAGAAAACTAGAAACCAATATCCCTTATGAACTCTGATTCAAAAATTCTCAACAAAATACTGGCAAACAGAATCCAACAGCAGAGTAAAAGGATTACTCACCATGGCCAAGCAGGATTTATCCCCGCAATGCTGGGATGGTTCAACACCTAAATATCAATCATAATTCACATTCATAAATGAAGGTAAACCACAAGTTCATCTCAATTAATGCAAAAAAAGCATTTGACAACACTCTACGATGATAAAAATCTCAGCAAACTAAGAACAGAAGGGAACTTTATCAACATGATAAAAGGACATTTATGTAAATGTCCCACAGCTGAGAAGATACTCAACGGTGAGAGATGAAAATGTCCCCCTAAAGACGAGGAACAAACAAGGATGCCCACTTTTACCATTGTTACTCAACATTGTATTAGATGTTCCAGGCAGAGCAATTAGGTAAGAAAAAAGAAATAAAAGCAAATTAGAAAAGAGGAAGTTAAACTATTATCAGATGATGTGATCCTACATATAGAAAACCCCAAAAATCTTCTTGATATTATTCATATTTCCTTATAATCAGTACAGATGTCTTATTTCCTGGTTTCCAAACAAATATCTTTACTCAGCTAAGAATCACAGGGCTGCTGTTTGGAGACAAGATATGGCTTAGACATGTAGTCCCCCATGTGTAATGAGGTCATTTATCATCCTGAGCAATAGTGCAAATGTCTCTGAAAGCTGTATACAGTGACTTTTTACCACGTTCTCATGGGTTTGGATACAATTTCAAGCAGACAGCTTTGAAACTGGATTCTGATACACAGTCATCTTGTAACAATGAACTTTTACTGACATGAAAAATAGTCATTAAAAAACAGGGTTTCCCATAACATGGGGATGTAGTCAGTACATCCCACATTATCAAGACACAAGCAAAAATGGTTAATTTGTTGTTAAACAATATATTATAATCAACACCAAGGTAGTTTGTTTTGGTTGTTTTTGTGTTTAGCAAAAAATATTTACTAGATCATGTGTATACTGGATTTTCACATACATGATTACTTATTTTTCTTTTGAGATGAAATTTCTTTGGTTTAATATAATACCATTTGTTGAGAATATAATCGTTTATTTTTAATATCATAATGCATTCAACCTGTATTTATCAGAATGACTTTGTCGAGTAGTATAATGAATTATTTCATGAGGTGAACATTTTGTTTCTGAAACTACACTACTTTGGGAAAAAATTTAAATGTTTCATATTCCTAAGATGATTATTTTTCAAAAGCATACAAGAATCTCCAAATATAAATGTCTAAAGAAACAATAACAAAAAGCTCAGAGCCAACCTGAAATCAGTTCAGGTGCATGCAGGATTAGATGAGGGGTGGGGATTCTGTGAAGAAAAGGAAGCCATTTCTGTGTTTCATAATTTGATCTTGCTGTTTTAGAATGCATGTTTTCTCTCCAAATAAGGAATTCATTTCCATAGGGTTTTGTGTGTTTGTTTTTTCCTAGAATTGAAAAGCTCTGAGCTATCCCTATCATCATACTTGCAAGTCCTGAAGTTAGAAATTCTGAGTCTGGGATGCCAGGCACTTTTATCTATCTTCTTATTGTGGATATGAGTAGCAAAAGTGAGTGCTAAGACCAAGGTTTCTTATCTCTCCTAAACACCTTCTCTTCTAGAGAACAAATCTATCATAAAATGTCTAAAATATAAGAGAATAAAATGAAAGAAAATAGCCTAGAAAAATATCCTAAAATATCAAAAGCAATCATTTCTAGATGTTATAAGCCATATCATTCATGATTATTCCCGTACTAATATAATGTAACATCTTATCATTTATGTTTTTGGCTTTACTCTTATAAAATCTTAATGATGAAGTCTTCTGGGTGTTATTTCCAATGTGTCATAATTACTAATGAGAATACTGCATGGGATGTTCATACTTACACCATTTATTAAGATAGCTGGTTTATATAAGTCATAGCATTTATAATATGCTATATTCTTGATTTAATGCTTGTATGAGCCTAGATATTTTCCCACTTTGTCCATTATAATCCTAACCTAATCTTTGTTTATAAACTAATCATTCATTCATACCAATATTCACTTATTCATCATGATCTTGATTAAACTCTTGCTACAAGACTTTACCACTAAATAGATTTCTTCTCTTCAGTGCTTCTGGAAAATCAGCACATTGATGGCTGTAGATGGAAGTTTAGGAGTTTTGTTTTTTTTTTTTAAGATTTTATTTATTCATTTGAGAGACAGAAGAGAGGGAGAGCATGAGCAGGGGAAAGAGGCAGAGGCAGAGGGAGAAGCAGGCTCCCTGCTAAGCAGAGAGCCCAACCTGGAGTTCAATCCCAGGACTCTGGGATCATGACCTGAGCTGAAGGCAGATTCTTAACCATCTGAGCCACCCAGGTGCCCCAAGTTTAGGAGATTCTTTGAACACTTTCATGCTTTTTATCTGCTGACTTGCACAGTTCTTCACATCCAGGGCTCCCATCCTATCCAAGTTCTGCCAAGAATGTTGGGGTCTGTTGCCTGGTCAATCAAGCACTTTACTTGAGCCTCTTCTGACAGTCCACTCTCTGGTTGTTGGGCACGGATGTTGTGATCTTTGCTTCCTCGTGCTACAGCCACATAATCTCCAAAGGCAAGTGCCTTCTCATGGCCCAGGAACAGCTCATCACTGGAAAAAAGATTAAGCAAATACAAAAACATGAACCATTCATTATTTTTCCTTTGTTCCCTGCATTCCTAGCTATCCTACACAAACATTCCCTCTCTCATCACTTATAGAATATTTTCTGTGGCTTAAAACCTTGAAATCAAGAGACTGGATTTGTAGGAACATGAATAATGTTGCTATTAACATTTGTCTACAGGTGCCTGGCTGGCTCAGTTGGTAGGGCATGTGACTGTTAATCTCAGGGTTATGAGTTAGAGCACCACGTTGGGGGTAGAGATTATTTTTTAAAAATAAACAAAGCTCACCTAATAAAAATTCTAACAGAATTTAAAAATATATATGTTAAAAAATTTGTCTACAAGTTTTTGTGTAAATGTACACTTTCATTTCTCTTTGGTGTGTACCTAGGAGTGGAATTACAGGGCCAAGTGGTAATTCTATATTTAACTTTTTAAGAAACTGCCAGACTGTTTTTCATAGCAGCTGCATCATTTTACATTCATATTAGCAACATACAAGGGCTCTAATATCTCCACATTCTTCGCAACATGTGCTGTATTTCATTTTCTAAAAAGATTTATTTCAGAGACAGAGAGAGTACAGGGGGAGGGGTAGAGGAAGAGGGAGAGAGAGAAACCTAGGTAGACTCCATGCTTAGTGCAGAGCCTGACTTGGGGCTTGATCTCACAAACCTGAGATCATGACCTGAGCTGAAACCAAGAGTCAGATGCTCAACCAGCTGCCACCCAGGTGGCTCAAATTCCATTTTTTTAATTATAGCCATTCTAGTGGGTGTGAAGTGGTACCTCTCTTTGTATTTCTCTGATGACTAATAACTTTAAGTATCTTTCTATATGCTATATGCTATATGCTACTTGGCCATTTATATACCTTCTTTAGAGAAATGTCTGCTCAAATCCTTGGTAATTTTTAAATTGGGTTTTTTTTTTTTTAAGATTTTATTTATTTGAGACAGAGAGAATGAGAGAGAGAGAGAGAGAGAGAGAGCACATGAAAGGGGGGAGGGTCAGAGGAAGAAGCAGACCGTCCGCCGAGCAGGGAGCCTGATGCGGGACCCGAGCCAGGGACTCCAGGACCACGACCTGAGCCCAGGCAGCCACCCAACCAAAGAGCCACCCAGGCGCCCGGGTTGTTTGTCTTTTTATTGAGTTCTAAAAGTTTTTTTTAATGTATTATACAAGTCCCTTGACTTTCAAATATTTTCTCCCATTTTGTGGGGTTGTCTTTTTACTTTCTTGATGGTATCCTGTGAAGCACAAAACTTTTAAGTTTTGATGAATTTACCTTTTTTTTCTTTTCTTGTTTGTGCTTTTTGGTGTTGTACCTAAAAATGACAGATGTCATTGCCAAATCCAGGCCATGAAGATCAATCCCTGTACTTCTTTTGAATATTTTATAGTTTTAGCTCTTATGTTTAGGTCTTTGATCCATTCTGCATTAATTTTTGTGTATGGTGTGAGATAGGGATCCACTTTGTTCCTTTGCCAGAGCCATTTATTGGAAAGACCATTCATACGCTGAACAACTGACCACAGATTGCCATTTACTATTACTTAATTGTAAAGTCCAACTTTTTTCCCTCTTGTGAAACATTTCTATAAATTTGTTTGCTTTAGACCTCAACAAGAAAAAATTTTGAAGCTAACCTAAAGGCTAACCCAGTGTGGATTCTTGTCCAATAAGTCCATACTACATTCTCTACATCTGTGTGCTATGCACACCAAGATAACATTTTGTCCTAAAAAGGACAAAAGCAAATTTAGAATCTAAATCTCCTCTTATATACAAAAATGTTATTGTAATTGCCTAAAAATGCTCCTGCTGGGGGTGCCTGGGTGGCTCAGTTGGTTAGGCATCTGCCTTCGGCTCAGGTCATGATCTCAGGGTCCTGGGACTTAGCCCCACGTCAGGCTCCCTACTCAGTGGGGGAGTCTGCTTCTCCCTCTGTCTCCCACCTCCCACCCCTGCCCCAGTTTGTGCTGGCTCTCTCTCTAATAAATAAATAAAATCTTAAAAAAAAAATGCTCCCGCTGTTCCTCACACTGGTACAGGTTATTCCAGATACTGACCTGAAGACTGCGCCAAGAGGGCAGAAGCCAAGTACACAGCATTCAGAGATACAGACCCTGCCCAGCCTTGGAGAAGTCAACCTCCTTAAGCCATGCTTTTTTCATTTGTAAAATGAGGATAATAATGCTAACATCATGCTAAATGGAAAGTATTCAGGACTTTATATATTAGTAATTCTTCAGTAAATAGCAGCATGTTGGTGTTTTTTTTCTTCACAAATAACCATCTTACCAAGTAATAACTGCTGGGTTGGCACCTGCTAACTTTCTCTTAGCATAATGTATTTTTTGCCGGGGATACCAATTTTTTTCAGTTACATTTATTTCTTGAATCCATGATCCTCCTTTTTTTAGCATTTTCTGTTCAAAATTCTGAAAAGAACATGATGTTCTCTGCTTATTATAACAGTTTATATGATCACATCCAAACAGATTGAACAAGTAATGATTTTAAAATAAGTATCTTTAACTGGAGAGAGCTTTATAGCTTTTTATACACATTCTAATAGTACTACATATAACTGTGACAATGACAGTGAGGGACTGCAGTTATGTATCACACCCTATCAAGGATGCCATCACTAAACTTCATTCTTTTGGGGCTATATTATAAAGAACCTCAACATTTAAGAAAGCACTATGTCAAATCAAGGAACCTCACGTGGAACCGATTTTAAGCTAAAAGTTGTCTCAGAAATCAGACCCACCACCAATTAACTCCTTCTTAGAAATATACTCATTTGAAACAACAGTTTTCTCCAAATGAAGATTATGTCTCTTACCTGGTTTTCAGGCCAACTGCCCCCAAATGTTAATTTTAAGAAATACTATACAAAACAATGTAAATATTTTAATAAATACAATCTAATGTATTTCCATCATACAATAAGAGATGCCAGATCAGTCCTTGGTATACTGTAATAAAAATAAAAAGTGCATATAAACAAGCCTACTTTCCAGTCGAAGGAAGGTTCCTTTACAAACACATCCATGGTGTTAGTAAGCAGGTCAGAGTGTGAGCGGAAGGCTCTCAGTGCATGCACCATGACACTGGACATAACGCCTGCTTCTTTCATTGGTAACATCAGATTGATAAACTGGCGAGTCAGACGAAAAGGCATCAACTCAGGGACGGGCAGAAACTAAAGAGAAAAAAATAATGTACGAGAAGGAGAATATATAAACTAGAAATCTCAAAAGAAAAGGCACAAAGCATCATTCCACAGATAGTTATTATTCACAGTTAGTGAATAATTCACAGCTGGTGAAAATATGAACTCTTCTTTTCTTGGAATTAGCTACACAGATGTGAATCCACTGTGCCCAAATCAACACAATCATCTTTGCAATGCACAAACCTATGTGTGTAGGACCACACAGCCTGCACGGATTTACAAGTACAACTGAGAACATTCAGTGTTTAATGTCACAGGAAAGATTTATATTGTATCACATCTTGTGGAAGACATTTAGATTAAGGGGCTTCATAAAACCTCCTTATAGTCTTCCCTTTATATTTAAGATTTTATTTATTTATTCGACAGAGAGAGTGAGAGAGTACAAGCAGGGGGAGCAGTAGAGGAAGAGGGAGAAGCAGGCCTCCCGCTGAGCAGGGAGCCTAACGCGGGGCTCGATCCCAGGACCCTGAGATCATGACCTGAGCAGAAGTCTCAACCATCTGAGCCACCCAGGCGCCCCTAGTCTTCCCTTTTTATAGGAACACATTTTATTCTTGGCTTTGATTATATAATTCATCATTACACCTTCTCTAACCTGTTTGAACAAGGCCAAAACAAAGTTGAGATTATCCCTTATTCTGCAAGAATATCAAATTTAATGACCATGACAAACCAAGCTATTTGATGTGTCATTTCTTCCTTAAAGACCATCCAATTTCCAGAAGGTCCTATGACTATGGTTCTAAATCAGCCAAGAACGAGAGCAAGGTGAGCATACCTGAGTAGCTGATCCAAATGCATGTCCAAAGTCGATTCCGATCATTCCACCTGTATCCATGCTTACCATGAAATTGTTCAGATGTCTGTCTCCAATGCCCAGAATCCAGTGGCTGATGCACATAAGAGCATGAGAGCTGGCAAAGTGGGAGCGAAGTGCCAGGAAGGCCTCAGGGCCTGTGCTTATCTTCAGAAAGGCCCGCCTGAGGGAGGGAGACATGATCTCTGTAGTCTCTGCTACACCACCAACTGGTTTGTAGTCAGAAGGATACTTACTTTAAGAGATCAGCTGGCACTTTACTTTCTCTCCTTCTAAAAGATGTGACTGTTTCAGAACGACTAGCTGCCCTATAATTTAATAATAGGAAATGCCTAATTAGAACAAATTTTTATGACTTGAGATTTAAAATTTAAAATGATTTATATTGAAGTATCAAATAATTAGGTTTTGATGATCTGAGGCAAAACTTTTTTTTTTTTTAAGGTTTTATTTATTTATTTGAGAGAGAGAGAGAGCATGAGAGAGAGAGAACATGAGCAGAGCGGGAGGGGTAAAGGGAGAAGAAGAAGCAGACTCCCGCTGAGCAGGGAGCCTGATGTGGGGCTTGATCCCAGGACCCTGGTATCACAACCTGAGCTGAAGGAAGACTCTTAACTGACTGAGCCACCCAGGTGCCTGAGGCAAAACTTTCTAAGAAACAAAAGTAACACGCTACTTTGAGAAGAATTAACTAGTTAGTAAAAAGGAAAATCAAAACAAAACTTACTTAAACATTGACATGTAAGCGCCAACATCGTATTTCCCAGACATCTTTGTCAGCCAGTCTCTATATTCACATGGTGGTGCTTTGGGATCACTAACAAGTAGGAAAAAGGGAATCAGCACTAGGAAGATATTTAGCATTATAATGATTTCAGTGGCAAAGATCACCAAGAATTCTTTGAAAAATAGTGAAGAGTCAGGGAAAGAAATATGACTTTTAATCATATTTAATATTAACACTGACCCCATGGCTACTCTGGATCTAGAATCTTAATATATCATTATTCATTCTTAGTTACTCCTAAAGAAACCAAAGCTATTTCCTATGCAAAAATTCAGGCACAAAATGATCAGATACAATAAATTTCCACTTCATACAGACAGGAACAAGATGAACTAAATGTGAGTGTTTATGATCCAGGCATATGGTTCTAAAACTCTGGTAGTGGAAAAAAAACATAGCAAAAAGATGACAGCACAGCATGCAACTTACTTAGAGTAGGCAAGAAGTGATAAGCCATACTACTACAAACTAAAAGGCCATAAATTATGTGTTGAAGATGGATAAAGTCTGTTTTTGGATTGCCACACTTTTTCTTCACCATTTCCAATATGCAGATACATACAAAATCCATACTAAATACAATAAGATATCTTCTTAAATGACAATGGCTTTGAATTGAATTTAGAAAGCTGTTTTTAGTAATACTTCACAGACAAAAGGCATATTGGGCTGTTGGAAACATGTGTTTGTATGTTCGGCCATTTTGGGGTTTGTCAAAAGCTTTAATAAGTCTTCCTAAAAAGAAATCTAAAGATAAAACTATTTCACAAAGTTAGTAGTTCAATCACTTAAAGTGAATCTTTTCTGAGTAGCTACTAAGTTAATTTCACAATACAGCTTTCCACTTCAGTCTAAATTCTCTCCAAGTTTCATTTGGGATGAAAATCTAAGTTGGAAAACTGCAACATGTAAATTAAGTAAAAAGTAGCAATGATTTTACTAATAGGGGCTGGAAGTGCCTTGTTTTAAAAAGGTAGTGGGAAGTAATTTATACACTTCTGTATTTGAAAAGCACTTTAAACTCCATCGATACCTATGTTTACTTTATGTATTTTACATTATTACCCCATCTTAGAAATGGAGGCATGGGAACAAAGGAAAGGCAAGTCACCTTTTCAAGATTCCTACTGTAAGTCAGAACCACTTTAAGTTAGCACTGAAGTGAGTGAGATCTGGACTTCCTGACTCCACAAAGTACTGTCCATCAGTTTCCCTGTCTTCCTGGGAACTCAGAAACAACTGTAGGCAAAGGACTCAAATGACTGAAATTAAAAGTTCATAAACACAGCCTTATTTAGCAGGAGCAAAAGTTTGATAAGAATATGCTTAATTTTACAGAAATCATTTTTGACTGATGAGAAATTTTGCTCCTATGTAAATACTTTCAAGACAGAACAGAGTACAACGAAGAGAAACAGGTCTTGAAGCTATTTATCGCCATTTCCTCTTCCTTCATCCAATAGTTAGTCATCAAAACTTGTCAACTCCTTCAAAATGTCTTTCAATGTTGTCCTTATCTTTCTTTACAGAAACAAAAAACAAAAAACAAAACCCTTTCTGATTAAAAATATATGTTCATGGTTGAAAACTTGGAAAATATAAAAGGATAAAGAAAAATAAAGAGCACCAATACCATGACTTAGAATTAATCACTAATAATCCTAGCTAGCCCACTTACATGCTGAGCAGCCTAGGACAATTTACATAACCTTTCTGGGCCTTAACTTCCTCATCTGTACAAAGATGTTAGTAAGTTGTCGTTTTTGTAAGAAAGAAATTACTTTATACACATTAAGAACGGAGAATACTGTCTAGCCACAGAAAATGTTTATCAAATGTTAGCTGCTAATCTTATTATTTATTTTTTTTCCTTCAAGATTTTTGTTGTTGTTGCAAAGCTAATACTTTTTTTTTTCAATGTGGTAAAAATCTATGTAGTTACTGTGTGGAACCCTCTACTCCATTTAGTTTATTCACCCAGCCAGAGGTGGACAAAAGAACTAACCAGGGTGTGGCTCAGAGCCCCAAATTAGAAGGAACCCAGAAATGTCACTGGAAACACGAGGTAGAGGAAACTTAATATAAAACAACATTACTCAGGGAGATTATGACTGGGGAGTAACAGGCTTGCAGGATGTGTCTGGACAGAGCTGAAGGAGGAGTATTTAGGTTCCACATCACCTTGTATAAGCAGTTTTCTCCTCTCGTGACATGTTACTCAAAAGAAAGTCCTTCAAGGTAAAAGTATTTTCAATCCATTCAATTAGTCCTAATCTGAAAAGGAGAATAAATAGTTTATGAACACAAATCTAAACTGTTCTTTCTTCACTAGAAAAAAGTTCTGTAGAATCAAAGCAGAACAGAGTTCTTCATGTCAGTTCTTCATTTACCTTCTCCACATTAAATTTGAAAATCATAGGTTTATAAGTGTTTATTAGTTCTGTTTAGCCCAGGCTTTGTGAAAGCTGAAATACCAAATTGTAAAGTGACCTCCAATCCCATCTCTGCAACCTTAAACAAGGATTTGGCTCAGTGCTAGAATTTCCATTCACATAGATCTGTTCTAGAATGACCATGTGCTTTGGTCCCACCTGGAGGTCATGGGTATGACATGGTAGGTCTTCAACTGCATGTTTCTCTGGCTACAAGCAGCATCCTGAGAAAGGAGGACATTCATGACCTCAAAGAGTTGTTCAATCCGCTGGTCCTGCCGCAGGTCTTCACCCCCCTTGACAAGGAAAGGGTACTCTTTCTCATCATGGCCTCGGATGATGATACGCTTCGGCTTTCTGATAGAAGCCATTACTTTTACCTTTAAAAATTATGAAAATATTTTAGATGCAGTCTAAGAAATTGACAGAACAGCTGATCATATCATTATCACAAGAGGAAAAGTAAGGCTGGTTGGCATACATTCCTCAAAGAGAGACCTCTCTTGAGGACAGAGTGAAGTGACAGAAAAATAATAGAGAACCTAGTGCCAGCAAAATATTTGTTACCTGTTTATGCCCTTTTATGCCCTACTGCTGTAACTCTAGAAACTTCATATCCCTTGTTACAAATAATTGCTTATAAATGTGGATATCCTTAGAAATGAGCAACATACAAACTTACTAAAATTACTTAATTTAACTCTACATATGTTTTAAAATAGATACACACACACACACACAGAATTTATTCTTTGAGTTTGTACATTTTGAGTTTGTAACACTGAGCATTCTATTAAGAGATTCAATATGTAATAGGATCAGAATACTCTGTGCATTTGAAATCAAGATGGGAAACTGTCTTTTCTTTAGTAAAGACAAATATGTCATTCTTATACCTGAAGAACCCCACTCACAATCTTTACAGAAATCATTTGTGACTGATGAGAAATTTACTCCTATATAAATACTTTCAGGACAGAATAGAGTACAATGAAGAAAAACAGGCCTTGAAGCTATTTATGACTATATCCTCTTCCTTCATCCAATAGTTACTCACCAAAACTTGTCAAACACTGGCAACAGTCACAAACACTGGCACCTACCCGCTCATCAAACCCAGCGATTCGTGCATGGTATTCTGGCACTGGCTTTCCTTTGCCATCATATTGACCTAAGACAAACCACAGAAGCCTTACTTAGATATAGTTTGTTATAGAACCCTGTATTTTTAACACATACCTATTGATCTAATAATAATTTTTAAAAAGCTATATGATAAAATTTTTTACTAAAAGTTTTCATTTAAAAAAATGACCTAAAAAGATTTATTTATTTATTTATTTTTTTAAAGATTTTATTTATTTAATTGACAGAGAGAGAGAGAGACAGTAAGAGAGGGAACACAAGCAGGGGGAGTGGGAGAGGGAGAAGGAGGCCTCCCGCCGAGCAGGGAGCCAGATGCGGGGCTCGATCCCAGGACCCTGGGATCATGACCTGAGCCGAAGGCAGTCGCTTAACCAACCGAGCCACCCAGGTGGGTGGTTTTTTAGGTGCCCCTAAAAAGATTTATTTATTTATGTTAAAGAGAGAAACAGAGAAAGAGCACATGTTTAGGGGGTGGGGTGGGGGAGAGGGGCAGAGAGAGATCTCAAGCACCTGATGGTGGCTTGATCTCACAACCTTGAGATCATGACCTGAGATGAAAGCAAGAGTTGGATGCTTAACCAAGCGCCCCCCAAAATTTGAGTTGTTTTAAGTAATGCTATTATTTCTCAATTTGACTCATGGGAGTTAGCTTCCTATTCTAATGGAGTAGACAAATTCCAAACAGGAAAAATAATGCATTAAGCTAGAACACTTTATTTCAAGGTGAATCTAGCTACATATGAGGAGGCTTACATTTTCAGTTTTTCTTCATGCAATGCAGAGCTGTTAAGAACAAAGAAAAGTCTCCAATTTGTTTTTATATCCACTAGATAAGAATATGAATAACCATAATAAAACATTTCTTTGGCAAATTCCAGGGTGAAGAACATGGAATGTATAAAGATTGTCTTTGAAAAATCATGCTGTGTTCACATCAGAACAACTTGCTGTGTCTCTATCCTCAATGTCACAGTTCTTTGTCCTGAAGGTAAGTCATTTATCATTATCTCGTCATTTTAAGTGGGATCAACATACACATCCACGGAAAGGATTTGCATTTATACCTGTACTACATTTCTGAAGAAAAGTTATTTAAGAGCAAAGCATGGGTATGTTCAGAGGAAATTACCAGTTACATTATTAAATGGAAGTGTGAATACTTGTATAATCAGGAAAGTAAGAAAACTATAAGCTAATTAGACATTTAGTTCAGTGTACTCATGAATAGTAATTATAGATTCTCCTAATGACAAAAAGGTATGGCAAAATCTTAAATTCTTTAAAAAAAAAAGTAACTGTCAAGAATCTAAAATTCCTATTTTTAGAAATAAAGAGTCCCTGCTATACCACTATTCTCCTTAAAGTCCAGTTTTGTCACCCCAAGGGTAATCTCACCAGGAATCTCCAGCTCATTTCTCAAAAATTCTACTTTGAAGTCACTCATCCAGGGTGAGCATTCTTTCAGATTCCCAGGTGGCTTTGAGTCTCTGCACATTTTAGAAAATAGTGAGTCGGTAATGTTGGTAAAGTCACGGAGTTTCATTCCAGGTAGCTTAGAACCTCCTTTCCCAAAGTGTTTATCAAATTCTTTTCCAAAAGCCTGAAATTAATAATAATTTACATTAAATATTGTTTAATTTGAAATTTGGGAAAGGTTCTAGATTTATACTTTTCCTTTCCTTGAATGTTTTAATACTCTAAACACATGAAGCCTGACTTTTTTTGTGTTCCTCTGAAAAGACAGAAAGGATACAGTTAGTAATGACTTATAATCATAAATTCTACTCATAGGTTCTAATAAGGGCTTAAAAACCTTTTAACCTCTTTGTGTCCATTGTCTAGTTACTAATCTACATCATTATGACAGCAGGAGTAATTAGAAACGAGGTACTAAATAAAGGGAGTAATTGAACAAAAATGAAAAGCCTGTGATTCTTCATCAGAGCTAAAGAGCAATAAAGGTCTTTAAGCCATTATTTTGGATCACAAGCCAGTATAAACATTATTTAGATAATTTATATTTCTTTTATTATTATTTTTTAATTTAAATTTTGGTTAGTAAGCATACAGTGCAATATCAGCTTCAGGAGTAGAAGTCAGTGATTCCTCACATACATACAACACCCAGTGCTCATCACAACAAATGCTTTCCTTAAAGCCATCACCCATTTAGCCCATCCCCACCCAGCACCCTCCATGAACCCCCAGTTTGTTCTCTATCTTTAAGAGTCTCTTACGGCTTTCTCTCCTTTTTTTTCTTTTCCCCCTTCCCATATGTTCATCTGTTTTCTTTCTTAAATTCCACATATGAGTGAGATCAAATGGTATTTGTCTTTCTCTGACTTATTTCACTTAGCATATTATACTCTAGCTCCATCCATGTCACTGAAAATAGCAAGATTTCATTTTTTGATGGTTGAGTAATATTCCATTATATATATACACCACATCTTCTTTATCCATTGATCAGTCAATGGACATGTGGGCTCTCTCCATAGATTGGCTATTGTTGATAATGCTGCTATAAACATTGGGGTGCATGTACCCCTTCAAATCTGTATTTTTATAGATAATTTATATTTATAAAAGCAATTATTAGAAGTCCTTTATCTTGGAACATAAATATTTGTTTGTATTAGTCTCTACTCAAATATTTATTTAAATTATAATCCTGATATCAAAATAAAAAACCCAAAAAACAAGAGAATCACTAATAGTGACTTAATAATAGTCATCAAGATTTACCCAATCATCTTTATAATTTTTTTTAAAGATTTTTATTTATTTATTTGAGAGAGGGAACACAAGCAGAGGGAGTGGGAGAGAAAGAAGCAGGCTTCCCACTGAGCAAAGAGCCCGATGTGGGGCTCGATCCCAGGACCCTGGGATCATGACCTGAGCCAAAGGCAGATGCTTAACCAACTGAGCCACCCAGGCGCCCCCAATCATCTTTAATTTTTAAAAATTTTTTACCAAATTTAAAACTCATCCCAAAACAGAAATCTGGTATAAACAAAATATATGTCCTATTTTAAGATAATCCATTACAGGAAAATTGACATATATAAAACAAATTTATTCTTTAATCTATAAATGGATTGAAAGTATAGAAACAATCTCTAGTTCTTAGAATACACAAAAAGATTAGCTATGTCCCCAACATAATCAGCATCAACAACATATGTGAATGGCATAATGCCCTCTGAAGTGAAATCTGAGGCAATTCTGTTTTGGTAGATTATTATTTTAATTAATTAATGCAAATTGTATATTAATTTGGTATGAAGCAGAAAGTTCTAGATTGATTTTCCAAGGTACTAGAAATAAAACCTCAAAACAAGTATCGTGCCTGGTAGGAATGATGAAGGTATATGTTTCTGCTGATATGATACTCTCCTTAGGTTAGAGCTGGATGCAGCTGTGCTCAGCAACAGCTGGGAAGAACAGTGATCTACCCTAATAGATTTCCAGGGTAGAGCCTTCTGGTACCCAGCATGGAGGGAAAAGAAATGGACATGAATTCAGTCTTCACGGGGGATTGCACAGTAATATTCTACAGGAACCAATGAACAGGGCCCGCTGTCGATATTCTCACACTGGTTGAGGAGAGAAACAGACAGCAAACTAGGATGAAATACCCTGCCCTCTCTCTGGGGCAGGGGTCAGAACATCGTGAGAACAGGGTGGATGGGGGAAGGCTGCAGAACAGTAAAGCTTTCTCACAGGTGATGGACCAGTTCCACTGTGCTAGAGGACTTGGCATCAGTTGCCATTCTGCCATTCTCTCCATTTGATACAGGGCAAGTCTCCTGTTTGTCAGACCTAGCTTCTTTGTTTAGAACAGGTATGGCAAACTACAGCCTGCAAGTCAAAGCCCACTGCCTGTTTTTATAAATAAAATTTTATTGGAACCCTGTCGACCATGCCTATTCATTTACATACTGTCTAGGGCTGCTTTCGCAGCCGTAGAATGACAGATTTGAGTACTCGTAACATGAGAATGATATGGCCTGAAAATCGAAAATCTGGACCTTTACAGAAAACACATGTAGACCACTGGTTTAAGAAAAAACAAATACTTTTCCAGATCTAGTTTTCTACAATTTTATAAATTGTATTAATGCTAGTACATTGACTTTAAGTATATTTACAGTATGTATATTTCCTGTTCTGAGGTTCTTGTATATTTAGTACTGTGAGACAGATTTGATACAATGTAGAGCCTAGCATTATTATGTCATAACATGAAGTACAGAGAGTTATGGTTTTATCTTCACTTTTAAGGATATATCACTGGTCACATGTAGGTAACAGTCTGGTATGATCCCACATTCATACCATTAACTAAAACTACCCTAAGTAGAAATGTACCTAAAGTACCTACCAAAATCTCTCTACTTATCAAAACTATACCAATTATTCATCTAATTCAAGATGCCAGTTTCATGTTAGGCAGCATTCTAGGAGGTGGAGAGAAAAGGTGAACAAGACAAAATCCCTGTCCACGAGTCTAATTAATTCATAAATTAAAGGAAGAGCTATCAGAGAAAAACATGTATTATATGACCTCACTGATATGAGGAATTCTTAATCTCAGGAAACAAACTGAGGGTTGCTGGAGTGGTGGGGGGTGGGAGGGATGGGGTGGCTGGGTGATAGACATTGGGGAGGGTATGTGCTATGGTGAGTGCTGTGAATTGTGCAAGACTGTTGAATCATAGGTCTGTACTTCTGAAACAAATAATGCAACATATGTTAAGAAAAAAGAAAAAGAAGAAGATAGCAGGGGGGAAGAATAAAGGGGAGTGAGAGGGGGAGATGAACCATGAGAGACGATGGACTCTGAAAAACAAACTGAGGGTTCTAGAGGGGAGGAGGGTGGGGGGATGGGTTAGCCTGGTGATGGGTATTAAAGAGGGCACATTCTGCGTGGAGCACTGGGTGTTATGCACAAACAATGAATCATGGAACACTACATCAAAAACTAATGATGTAATGTATGGTGATTAACATAACAATAAACAAATTAAAAAAAAATAAAGGAAGAGCTAAAGAGAAAAAGGGTTTTCCACTCCCAAGGATCTCCCCAGAAGAACCTATACACAGATATTCACAGCAGCAGCATTCATAACAGCTAAGACACGGAAACACTCCAAATGTCCATCCACTGACAAAAGGATAAACACAATGTGGCATGTCCTTACAGTGGAATAATATACAGCAATAAAAAGGAATGACCACTGATACATGCTACAGCATGGATGAACTCTGAAAACATCACACTGGGTGAAAGAAGCCAGTCACATGTTGTAAGATTCCATTTATACAGAATGTCCAGAAGAGGCAAATCTACAGAAAGTACTTTAGTGGTTGTCTGGGGTGACAGGAGGGTGGGGATTGGGAGTAGCTGCTAACAGGTATGGGCTTTCAGGGGTGATAAAAATGTTCTGGGGGCGCCTGGGTGGCTCAGTTGGTTAAGCAGCTGACTTCACCTCAGGCCATGATCTCAGGGTCCTGGGATCAAGCCCTGCATCAGGATCCCTGTTCAGCGGGTAGTCTGCTTCTCCCTCTCCTCCCACCTCCCCTCCAGCTCATGCTTGCTCTCACTCTTGTTTTCTCTCTCAAATAAATAAATGAAATCTTTAAAAAGAGGTGCTTGGGTGACTCGGTTAAGCAACTGCCTTTGGCTCAGGTCGTGATCCCAGGGTCCTAAGATTGAGCCCCACACTGGGCTCCCTGCTCCGTGAGGAGCCTGCTTCTCCTTCTCCCTCTGCCCAACCCTCCCTCCCCCACCACTCATGCCCGCTCTCTCAAATAAATAAAATCTTTAAAAAAAGAGAAAATGTTCTAAAACTGATGTGTAATATTTATACAACTCTGTAAATATAATAAAAACTAACACAAAAAAAAACTATAGCATTCTACACTTTATTTTTTTAAAAGATTTTATTTATTTATTTAACAGAGAGAGAGAGAGAGAGAGACAGTGAGAGAGCGAACACAAGCAGGGGGAGTGGGAGAGGGAGAAGCAGGCTTCCCGCTGAGCAGGGAGCCCAATGCGGGACTTGATCCCAGGACCCTGGGATCATGGCCTGAGCCAAAGGCCGACGCTTAATGACTGAGCCACCCAGGTGCCCCGCATTGTATACTTTAAATAGGTGGATTATAGGGTGTGTGAATTATATCTTAATAAACCAGTTATTTAAAAAAACCAGAAGAGACAAAGATCTTCCTTTGCACTAGAGACTGTGAAACTGAGAATTCTGGCAATATGAGCTACCAGGACTTCTCTTTATGCTATTATATTTCTTGAAGTTTATGAAACAAAGGTAATTTGACAAAAATTAGAACAAAAATCAGTGATTAATGCTAACAGAGGTGTACATATGGTGTGTTACACAACAGAGAAGGAGTATCTAAATCCTGTTGGGTAAGGAGGTTCAGGGAAAGCTCTACAGGAGAAATGATGCATAAACCAAGTCTCTAAGCATGAGTTCTCCAGATGGACGGAGAGAAGGTAAACCCATGTAAAGGGAGCAACAAGCACAAGGCATGGTGCTGTGAGATCTGGACATTTCAATGTTCATTTTGTTCTCTACTGGCTCCAAGGGGCTCTCCTGATTCCCTCCCAACTGAGGGGGTATTCTCTTCCTTTCAACTCTAAGGCAACTTCAGAAACAGATATCATGTATCATATTTGTTCTCAAGCCACAGTTCTTTATATACTGTATTTGTCAGACAATCTCTTTGAATTCAGGAACTGGGTCTGTCTTCTCTTTGTATGTCCTGTAGCACCCAGGAGTATGCCTTGGACAGAGGGAAGGGCTCAAAATGGTCATCAACTTGTACACAATACAAATATTTTCTTGATCCAACATTCAAATTGTTACGAGAATTAAAAATATTAAACTACAACATTAAGGAGAGCACTTGTGATGAGCACTGGGTGTTGTATGTAAGTGATGAACCACTGAATTCTACCCCAGAAGCCAATAGTGCACTATATGTTAACTAATAAAATTTAAATTTAAAAAAATTAACAAATATATTAAACTACATATAACCTTCAGATCTAAAAATATGAGCATGAAGAACAGAATGCAATAAAAACCCCATGGTTTTATCTATTGCCCCACCTGCCACTATCTCACCTAATATGTGCATCACTATCTCCCAGAAAGCATTAGGTCTGAAGAAAAGTTTACAAATTTAATAGACATTTTAAAACCAGGATTATTAACAAACCAGCAAATATAAATAGTGATCTTCACAATGATTACATTATTATAAAGGCAGGCTGCCACCTATCCATACCTGAATAAACCTCCTTCTGAAAGCCCCAAGGCCTGGAACCCTTGGGTCTCCCAAAGCTGCATACATTCTTTCATACATCTTTTCAATGTTTTTTTTACTAACAGGGGTTTTTGCCAGTTCGACTTTGATATCATCAATCCAATCCTGTGCAGAAAAAAAAAAAGAAAAACCAAGTTGACTGCAAGTAGGTTTTATCCAAATTCTGTGTTTGATGAGCTAGAAGCTATTACATTACCTTAAAGAGCATTTCAGGATTAGAGAGCTGTTCTAGGGCACTAATAAAATCTTGAATCACTCCTCCTTGATCCAACTTAATTTTAATCCTATAAAACAATTACCAAGTTTAGGTAATCAAACATCCTCCAAAGATCAAGGCCCACAGTTTATTTATATACAATTATTTACATTCATATATAAAACTATATATTACCAATAGTCTAGGGAAGGAGCAATTTTAAAATTTTGTTCAATATTAGATGAAGTACAAAGTATGTATTCTATCAAGAGGTGAGCTTTTTAGACAAGGGGAAAGCAAATCTCTGCAAATGTTGACATTTTGATGTACACAATTTGATATATACAGTTTCTGAAGTTATGTTATAAAAGAAAAGGTCACTTTCTCAACACAATTTCAAACCTTTCCCTTTTCTTTTTTTTAAAAAGATTTATTTGAGATCGTGCACGTGTGCAAGGTGGGGGAGGGGCAGAGGGAGAGAGAGAATCTCTAGCAGACTGAGCAAGGAGCCTGACAATGGGCTTGCCATCCCATGACCCTGAGACCATGACTTGAGCTAAAATCAAGAGTTGGACGCTCAACCGACTGAGTCACCCAGACGCCCCTCTTTTTTCTTTTTAAAAAAATTAATCATGTTGCAGTTGACTGTGTTGAGACACCACCGGGGGTGGGCAGTGTACCATCAGTGGCAGATGGGATTGGCACAGCCAACCCACCACAAACCATGACAAAGGAGGTGTCTTACTCTTGTCTTCCCAGAAACAAACACTCTAATAAGACAAATGAGCTCATGACAAAAAAAAGCTCTTAATAGAGAATGCCTAAAACACCATTATTTACCAAGTATTCTTGCAAAACTAATACATCATTACTAGTTATGTCAACAGTCTCCACTTATAAATCAAATGGAAAAATGAAAAGGATGGCACTTCAGGCAGCCTACTGAATCCTTATTAAGAGGGACTTCCCAGACATTTTGAATTAAAGAACAATTTCAGGAACTGATTTCAAAAAGCATCTCATCTAGTCTGCCTCAATCAGCTATTACTGTCAACTGTTACCATTATAAGACAGAATGTTTCATGAATATCATTCTAAGATGAAATGTGTTTTAAAAAAGGAAAGAAATTCAGGGGCACATGGCTGGCTCAGTCAGTAGAGCATGCAACTTTTGATCTCTGGGTTGTAAGGTGGAGTCCCACGTTGGGTGTAGTTTACTTTAAAAAAAAAAAAAAGGAGGCTGCCCGGGTGGCTCAGTGGGTTAAGCATCTGCCTTGAGCTCAGGTCATGATCCCAGGATCCTGGGATCGAGTCCCGCATTGGGCTCCTTGCTCAGTGGGGAGTCTGCTTCTCCCTGTGACCCTCTCCCCTTTCATGCTTTCTCTCTCTCTCTCTCAAATAAATGAATAAAATCTTTTAAAAAAAGGGAAGAAATTCTGTGACAAGTAACATACCTGGGGTAGATACGTTCAACAAATAGATGTCTAAGATTTTCTATTTTTTAAATGATGGCTCTAATTAATTTGAAGACAAACAAAAGCATCCATGTGTGTGTTTGTTTTTTTAAGTAAGCTCTATGCCCAACATGGGGCTTGACCTCTGGACCCCAAAACCAGGAGTCCTGTGCTCCACTGACTGAGCCCCCATACGTTTGCTTCTACCAATACACCCTATAACCTATAGTACTTGATCAACTCACCTTGCCACAAACTCTTTATTCTTATGACCAGTAGAAGTATCTTTGAAAGAATAGCTTTCACTACTTATTATAAATGGGTACACAATTGCCTGTGGATAGTTATTAGCAATCTCTTCCACAGTGTGCTGGACAGCAACAGCTTCCTCTTTGTCCAGTAAGGCCACCATATGGCTGATCCAGCCAATGAACTGCCAGCAAGGAATGGAAGAAATCTAAAACAAAGAGAGCTAAATTTAATAATGAATAAAACTTTTAACACTGTTTTATTATAATAAGTATTATGTGCCCAATATAAAAAATATATATCTATAATCAGAAGCATAAGAACAGACATAAGTCTAAAATAAAACATCTTTTCTCCCTCAGCCCTCTCAGTTCTTATTCTGATGAAGCACCATTTCATTCTTTTAGATGTTTTGTATGTATGTACACCAATATCCATTCTTTATAAGAATGGAATCAGGCTAGATATACTGTTGCTGGTTTTTCTTAGGTGAATAGATTTACCTCATTCTTTTTTCTTTTTTTTTTAGTATTAAGTTTAAAGATTTTTATTTTTTTATTTTTATTTTTTTAAAGATTTTATTTATTTATTTGAGAGAGAGAGAGAATGAGAGAGAGAACACGAGAGGGGGGAGGGTCAGAGGGAGAAGCAGACTCCCTGCTGAGCAGGGAGCCCGATGTGGGGCTCGATCCTGGGACTCCAGGATCATGACCTGAGCCGAAGGTAGTCGCTTAACCAACTGAGCCACCCAGGCGCCCCTTTACCTCATTCTTTTTAACAGCTGTATAGTATTCTGTTTTAGTTAATTACTGATGTATAATGAATTTTTAGTTTATTTTCTAAGTTTTGCTATTATAGATAATGCTACAGTAGACATTTCTACATGTTTCTCTCTTTGTACTTGTGCTATGTGTGCCCATAGGATAAATTTCTAGAAGTAACATTACTGTGTGAACACTACCAACCGTAAAAAAAACACTGCCAGATTTCCCTCCAAAATGATTTTCAAATTTTTATTTTTAAAAGCATAATGGAAACTCAAATAACTCAATACCAAAAAAAACAGTCTGATTAAAAATAGGCAGAAGACCTGAGTAAACATTTTTCCAAAGAAGACATACAGATGGCCAACAGACACATGAAGATACTCAACATCACTCATCAACAGGGAAATGCAAATCAAAACCACAATGAAATATCACCTCACACCTGTCAGAATAGCTAGTATCAAAAAACAAGAAACAAGTTTTGGTGAGGATGTGGAGAAAAGGGAACCCTTGTGCACTGTTGGTGGGAATGTAAATTGGTGCAGCCACTGTGGAAAAAACACTAAGGAGGTTCTTCAAAAAGTTAAAAATAGAAATACCATACAATCCAGTAATTCTACTTCTAGGTATTTACTCAAAACAAAAACACTAATTCAAAAAGATATCTGCACCCCAATGTTTACTGCAGCATTATTTACAATAGCTAAGATATAAAAGCAACCCAAGTGTCCATCAATAGATGAATGGATGATGAAGATGTGGTTTATGTAAGAATGATATCTTGCCATGTGACTACACGGATGGACCTAGTAGGTATTATGCTAAGTGAAATAAGTCAGACAAAGAAAGACAAATATTATATGATTTTACTTATATGTGGAATCTAAAGAACAAATGAACAAACAAAAAACAGAAACAGATGCATAAATACAGAGAACAAACTAGGGATTGCCAGAGGGGGGGATGTGGCAGAATGAGCAAAATAGTTGATGGAGATTAAGAAGTACAAACTTCCAAGTATAAAATAAGTTAGGTCACGGGGATGTAAAGTACAGCATAGGGAATACAGTCAACAATACTGTAATAACATGGTATGATGACAAATGGTAACTATACTTGTTGTGATGAGCCCTGAGTAATGCACAGAATTGTTGAATCACTATACTGTATGCCTGAAACTTATGATACTGTTATGTCAATTACAAATTCAATTAAAAAACAGTGTATTCAGTTGACTACAAATCCAACACAGGAGACAATGAATTTTTTTAATTTATTGTCAATCTGAGAGGTGAAAAGATATAATTTTAATTTTCATGTTTCTTTATTAGTAAGGGTAAATGGTCTATCTTTATTCTCCTTACATATTAAATCATGCATGCATTTCCTCTGACCATTTTCTACTGGTCTATTTTTTTTTTAGAGGGAGACATCAGCTCTTTGTCTCTAATATGTGGTGCAAATATTTTTCTGGCAGTTTTTTTTTTTTTAACTTTGTATATATTTTTGTTTTTTTCCCCTGCAGGGAAGTGTTGATTCTTTTCCTTTATAGCTTCTGGATTTTGTCTTTTTATTCCAAGGCCATTTTCAAAATTTGCTCATGTATCTTTTTTTTCCTCTAATGCTTTAAGTTTTATTTATTTATTTATTTGACAGAGACAGAGAGAGAGAGACAGAGAGAGAGGGAACACAAGCAGGGGGAGTGGGAAAGGGAGAAGCAGGCTTCCTGCCAAGCAGGGAGCCTGATGCAGGGCTCAATTCCAGGACCCTGAGATCATGACCCGAGCCGAAGGCAGTCGCTTAGCCAACTGAGCCACCCAGGCGCCCCTCCTCTAATGCTTTTTTAATGTGTTAATTTTAAGATAAAATCTGATGCACTTGGAATGTCGGTATAAGGAGTGAACATGGCAAATTTCCTACCTTCATCTACTAAATGAGGAAAGAGCAAAGTATGTGGGGATAAAAGCCATCAGTCCACATAGCTCACAGGGAGTGCTCAATAAATGTTAGTTCCCCATCTCAAGCAATTCCCTGGTGCCATAACAACACTGACTGAACATTCCATTTATTTCCTCACAAATTTGAAATGCTATCTTCACCATACATAAATATTATTTTGGGAAAACTAAAATAATAATTTAATCATTTCTTCACTAATCTTTTAAGAAAAACATACACACATGTTATCTATTACATTTCTGAAGTTACTTTAATCCCCTTTTTAGGACCTATTGAAAAAAATCCCATCCTTCCAAATCCACAAGAGGGTCAGAGTATGTAGTAAAGCCCTGCCAGGTACTGAGTCTCCACAGCTCAGAGACCAGCACTGTTTAAAAATTTACTATGTAAAGCCAACAGAGTGCTATGGTACCCTTTTGAACTATTATATTATCGACTCAAAGCCTGGCCCTATTTTGCAGTTAAACATCTATAAAAGTCATTAAGGAGTTTTTCAGATGGCTCAAATAACAGAAAGACAGTAGGCTGATGTAGCCCCGTGTCAGGAGGGGCCTGCACGGGACATACAAGTGGTGAACAGAACACTGTGGGGGAGTGCCCGCATACCCTAGTTGCTCACTGCATGCTTGGAGGCCTCAGGATCCTCATGAACGTGGTGCTGCCAACAGGCACTACAGTCACCGGGGGTGGGATGCAGCTGAAATGTACTCCCTCTCTCTGAGATAAATAATAAACTGAGCATAAGGCACCAACAGATGTTCCAGACTACAGCTTAGTAATTCTGGTCAGCAAACTGTGCTATAGAAAATTCCCACCTCTGTCCCAGACATATCTCCTCCTCTTCCCAAGGTCCTTGTTCAGACACAATGTTCTTATCAACACCCCCAGAGGAAAATGGGTAAATGTGAGCACTCTTTTCTATAGCTTTAAGTTATACATGTTCTCAGAATATAATAAAATGCAATGCTGGTTAGGAAAACCTGTTAACATATGCATTGTGTACATACTGATGTGTTTAGATATAAAGAGAAGCATGTCTAAGTTCTGTAAAGTTCTCGTCATTAGAATATAGACACTAACCTCTTTTGTCATTAGGCTCAGGGTCTCCTCTGGATATAGCTCTATAATCTGTAGCAGTCTGGGAAACTTCAGCCTGGCTTCACTGGAATGCAGTTTTAAAGCTTTCAACATTTTGTCCACCACAAGGGCTGGATATGTCTGAAGTTCTACAGACTCAGTAACTACCAAGGACAGGAGAGAAGAAAACAATGGTCAGTATATCCACTTATACATACATAAACTATAAATTTAAGAAATGACTACATTTCCCTTTTGGGCTTATATTTTGTAATATGTCACTGTTCTCTTTTTTAACAAGTAATTTAGATCAACGAACACCAGATGCAGTTTTGGTCCGTATGTAAAAGCTTCCATCTTGAAGCTGAACTCTTCGTTGGATCATGCATTCTGCATACAGCAGAGTTTCCTTCCTGGGCTGGGTGGGAACGCAGAGCAGCTCCTGGTTATTGAATTTATTTCAGGACCAAGAGGCAGGCCACATAGCCAATATTACCAAAGCTACAAGTAAAATGTAGAAACTATAAGCAAATGGAAAGACAAGATAGCTTGACTCTGTTTATATGCAGGTCGTATTGCTTGAAGATGTCATTGTCTTAAAAAGACAAAATTATCTCAGAATAACTGTCATTTAAAAACAAGTAGAGGCTCCTGAGTGGTTCAGTCGGATCAGCATCTGACTCTTGATTTCAGCTCAGGTCATGATCTCAGGGTCGTGGGATCGGGCCCGCGTCTGGCTCTGAGCTCAGCTTGGAGTCTGCTTGAGATTCCCCCTCTCCCTCTCCTTCTGCACCTCCACCCACCATGTGCACATGTACTCTCTCTCTCTCTCTCTCAAATAAATATAGTCTTTAAATAAAGAAATAAATAAAAACAAGCAAACAGGAAACCTAAAGTATCTACAGAAGTCTTAAGACTTTGGCTAACACACTGTTACAAACTAAATGGTTTTTCCTTTTGTGATTCACCTGATGCACTCTCCTCCTCCTTGCGGAGCTGCTGGTCACAGAAATCCACCAGTGTCATGTAAGCATCTGTGAGGCTGGCTACAGGACCCTGGCCCCTGAGGGAAGGCTGGGCCTCCTCCTCAGCTGTCCGCACGGCCTCAGAAAGGTGATGGAATGCTCTCTGGTACAGACCTGCGATCACCTAGAATTCACAGAGGTCTCAGCTATAAATCTGTAAGTACAGCTTAAGTTTTCTGGAAGAACTCTACTTTCTACTTGTGATGATACAGAAAGAATACTTGTGATTTGTGAGCCATGATATAACACAGAAAGCTGGTTAAATGGAAAAGGGAGTCTGTCTGCCCTGATTGTGAAACAGTGAGCGATTCCAGTTTGATCCTCAGTACTTTTAAAACCCAGACGGTCCACTAGTCATGCAGACCTGGCACCAAAGATCAATGGGGGTCATGCAGCCTGTCAGGAACTGAAGAAGAGATGGAAGTTGGTGCTTTACCCTTACCACCCTGCACAGATGTTGGCAGTAACATTGAGGAGGAAGAAGGCAAGGCTAACAACTAAAGTGAGGTGGGCATGGGGAGATAAGGAGAGGCTGCTAACTATGGAAAATACAAAATCATCTGAGAAAAGCTAGGCAAAGCAGACACTACATAAAAAAGTGGAAAAGGCTGGTTTGCTCCACAAGCTAATGGGACATCTGAATGGCGACTGGTGGTGAAATCCACTAACAAAATTCTTGGTAGAACTGTCCACATCAATCCAACACAAATTTCTCACTTTTAATACTAAAACGATCTGTATCATTCAAATAAGCAGGAAACACATGGAGTATGTCAGTTTTCCACAAAAGAAACTTGGCTGTGCATAACTGTCAAATACATTTTCAAAACACAAAGCAATCATCATTTCTCATTATTTCTTTTGTGTAGCTAGAAGGCTGCACATTACAGATGTACAACACACAAACATAAAAAGTTCACTCGTTACCTTTTCTGCATTCTCTGAACTGGATCCAGAAAGGTCCAAGATTCTTCTGGCCTTGCTTTCCTCGATTTCAGCAAGGCAGGTTGGCTCCCTGATGAGAGCATTAGCCATGATTCTGTAAGTTGTACCCAAGAGAATATTCTGGTCATGGAAAGCCAGAACATTTTTCCTTAAGTAACTTGGTGTGCTCTCACCTGTTGGATTAAAAACACACACATACACACACATGATTTTCTCAGAAATAAATGAATGCCATAAATTAAAAAAAAGATACTCATAATGTACAAAAGTTGTTTTCTAT
The DNA here is from genome assembly GCF_003265705.2 of Callorhinus ursinus. NCBI lineage: Eukaryota > Metazoa > Chordata > Mammalia > Carnivora > Otariidae > Callorhinus > Callorhinus ursinus. The sequence continues at coordinate 693,907 of NW_027397067.1, forward strand.
TAAGAAATTAAAATAAATCTCGTAAGTATAAGAAATTGGCTTCAAACATTGGTTAGGGAATTTCTTGAACTCACATTAATGAAAAGTGTTCTTTGTTAGCAGTGACTGTATCAAAGTCTACAGAGGCTAAGGTAATTAAAACACGGAATAAACTTTTATTCAAGCACCATCATTCTGCATTTTGTCAAAGCACCTAAATCCATTATAAAGGAAAGAAAATGTCTCTTTTTAATGCATTTGTGCATGTACATTAATAAACAGAGGAGATTTTTAAGTTGCTACTGTGATTTATAGCTGATAAAGCTACAGATACTGCTGCATGCAAAGGTCTAGTTCTATGTCTTACTCTGGGGAAGGAGCTTACCAGCCCTGATCAAGCCTGCAGCTTACAGAGAAGGTATGAGAAGGGGCACAAAAGAGAAGGGGCTGTCACCCAGCAAGTCCCAACAACCATTCTGCCCTGCTCATCCATCCATGAAAATACTCTGCCAGATTACCCTCAGATACATGTTCAAAACTACTGGCCCTACTATTTCACAAGACAGTTACAAACTACAGCCATACTGTGACTACCAAAACTGTAGAATTATTATTAGGAGTACTAATGTTATCTTAGTATCAGCCAACTTCTCCTCCTCTCCTCCATTCCCCCCATCCAAAAACCCTAAAAATATTTAAGCAATCATAAGGATGATTTTCTTATCCTGAAAAATATGGAAGGCCTGCTTCTCCTATTTGCATTTTTACTGAGACTGATACTCTGATATAATTCCCTGTCATATGGTTTTGAGCACGGTCAGTAATCGTGCTGCTATGTACCCTGGGACACAGGGCAGCAAAACAGGTGGAGTGGATCAAAAACTCACACAGTGAAATTTTTTTCTCCCCTCAGTTTTGAAGGCTATGTTACAAAAAAAGAAAAGCTGAGGAGGAAAAAGGTGTTTCATGTTCAATTTTTTAAAAGGCAATTTTTGTAAGTGAACAAGGTTTTCAAAATAATTAAACTATTAGACCTATAATTTGCATAAGTATTAAAGAAAAAACTTAATTTCAATTTTATTTGATCAGTAAAGAAATAAAATCTCCAACTACCATATTCAATAGCATTATTAGGATACAAAGTACCTTGGCTCCAAATATTTAATAAAATTATTACAAGATTTAATTCCCAAATGTTAGATAAAGCAGCAAAAGAAGTTTTAAAAGACACAGAGACATAATATAAAATAGTACCGTTGAACTTATTTACATAGATAAGAACAGTCTCCTACCCAGCAAGGAGATTGTTTTCAGCGCCGTGAGAATCTGCTCACGGCAGTTCTGGCCCTGGCTCCGGCTGTGGCTGAGCCGGCAGTAGCTCTGCACCCATTTCACCTGCCAGTCATCTCTTGTTTTTGACTCTCTATGAAGCTCCTTCAGTAGTTTCATGGCAAGTGAGAAACTGTGCTATAGAAGAGAGAAAGTGGTATGATAACACACAGGTTGATTACTTAGAAATAAAATTATCTGACAGAATTTTTAATTGGCCTGCTTCCCTTTTTGCATGATGTAACTCACCTTAGAGCAGCGAACCCATCTCCTCAGCTTACATTATGTAGATGTCTTTTTATTTATCATGGGGATAGAATTCACATTTCAAGTGTACAGTTCTGTCTTTTAGCACATTTACAAAGTTGGGCAACCATCACTACTATCTAGTTCCAGAACATTTGATCAACTCAAAAACAAACCCTTTATCTATGAGCATTTGCTCCCCGTTCCCCCTAGCTGTGGGCAAACCACTGAACTACTTACTGCATCTATGGATTTGCCTATTCTGGATATTTCCCATCAATGAAATCAGAAGCGTGGGGATTTTTATCTGTCTTCTTCCACTTAGCATAGTCTTTTCCAGGTTTGCCCAAATTACAGTGTGTATTCGTACTTTATTCCTTCACATGGCTGAATAATATTCTGTTCCATGGATAGATCACATTTATCCATTTATCTATTGATAGATTTTGGGGTTGTTTCCACCTTTTGGCTATTTTGAATACTACTGCTGTAAACATCTACGTTCAAATTTCTGTGTGGACATAGACTTTCATTTTTCCTGCACACCTAGGAGTGGAAATGGTGGGTTAAATGGTAACTCGATGTTTAACTTTTTGAGGAACTGTCAGACTGTTCTCCACAGCATCTGCACCATTTTACATTTCTATCATCAATGTATGAGGGTTCTAATTTCCCCACATCTTCACCAATACTTGTTATTGTCTCTTTGATTACAGTGGGTGTGAAGTGGTATCTTGCGTGGTTTTGATTTGCATTTTCCTAATAACTTATAATGTTGAACATCTTTTCATGTGCTTGTTAACCATCTGTATATCTGCTTTGGAGAAATGTCTATTTAGAATTCTTTGTCCATTTTTTAAGTTGGATTGTTTGAGTTTTTGTTGTTCAGTTATAAAGAGTTCCTTATGTGTTCTGGGTAGTAGACCCTTATCAGATATGTGATTTCCCAATATTTTCTCACATTGTATGGGTTGTCTCATCACTTTTTGAGTGTGTTATTTGAGGCACAGGAATTTCTAAATTTTGATGTATAATTTCTCTATTTTTTTATTTGGTTGTTATGTGGATGTCTTTTAAATCTTCTCTACCAAGTTTCAAAGACATTTTCATCAGACCCATGTTTTATTCATTGCTATCCTTTCAACTACGTAGGCTAAAAATCTGAGCCATCCTCAGCTGCATCCTCTCCATCATTCTTACTATCTCGGGGCTTCTTACATCACTTCTAGAGCATCTTTCACATTGTTTGCATTCCTACCACTGCTTTCCTAGTTTGAGACTTCACAGTCTCTCTGCTTTTTCCTCAGCAGGCAATCATCCATATAGCTTCCAACTGAGCCAGCATGTCCAAAGCAGACTGCAATTCCCAGCTTCTCACCTCCATGATTTTGTTTGAATGTATCTTGTATCTATACACCTTTTTCTCTTCTCAAAGTGCAAACCCTACTGTTTCGAAAAAACCCCATCCAAACGCCTTCTTCTCCAGCAAGCCCTCCTACCAGGCAGAATCTCTCTTCTTCCCTGGGCTTTCCTAGCATGGTGATCTCTCTTCTCTTCAACCATCTTGGGCTGTTGTTGGGTGGAAGTGCAGCTCCTGTTGTCTCGCTAGACAGTGATCACAAGAGCAGGAATAGTAGTTTCCCAACCCTGCCCCTGACATTGCTGGGTGCAGTTTCTTAGCCACACTGTGATCCTCATCACTACTCAGAACTTCCTCACCACCAAATTCCTAACCTCAAATCCTACCATTCTGACTACAAACCCACTCTACCCACCAAAATTCTTGCTATGTTTGCTTTATAACCTTAAGACCTCTGGTAACTTTACCTGCCTTCTTCCTGCTTCTACTTCCATGTGCAATTAAGCCAGCCAGCTACTCCCACCACTCTCTTTGCAATACGCTCAGATCACCAGCCTTTGTCCCTGTTATGCCCACCTGGCAAAACTACACTCTTGGGTACATTTAAGTGCATGCCTTGTCTGCTCCTATACTCAGACTCCCCAGAGACAGCACTGACAGTTCTTCCATGGCTCCCCAGCCCCTCCACCACAGCCCAGAATAACCCACCACTCCCCCCACTATTCTCAGATCTCTTCAGCTCAGACTCTGCAGAGGGCCTCACTGCCCGCTTCCCAGAGAGAACAGAGTTCTTCCATTCACCTCTGCCTGAATCCTGTCCCCACCAACTCCACAAGAAATCCTATTTTACTAGTTATTCCTCTCTGTATGTCCATTCTTTTCCTACCATTAAGCTTTAAACATCCCCAGTCTCCTCCAACCTAAAAATCCAAACTCCTCCCTGAGCCCACTTGCTCTTCCTCATCATTGCTTCCTCAGGAGCAGCCGGTGCTCACTGTCCCCATATCTCTACCCTTATCTGTTCTTCTACCTACTATGATCTGACTTCTGCTTCAGTGAAATGGTTCTCATTGAAGTCAGCACAAGCCTCCCCTCAATGCAAGGGCACTCTAGTCTCTGCACGCCTTTGCTCTCCTGGGTAAAAGGCACTGATGATTTCTGCCCCTCCCTGTGGGCTCAGCCTTTTGGTCATCCTCTAATGTCACAATCTGGTTTCAGCTCCTTTGTGGACACCTCTCCCTTTGCTCCTCCCAAAGCTGTAGGTCTGTTTTGGCAACTGGTCCTTGTCACCTTATCCACTCTTGTGGCTTCAGTGACAGTCCACATGCCGATCACATTCAGACCTCTATAGCAAGCACAGCTCTTTTTCGCCAGAACTTTAGATTTCTTATGTACAAATTATCTAATAGAAATCACAACTTGCTTGTTTATCTTAAAGGCCTCACACATTCAATATGTCTTGAACTGAATGCACCATCTGCCCTACAAACTGCTCTTCTTCCTGTGTTCCCATCCACCCAGCTACACAGGCAGAAGCCTGGGGATCCTACTTTCCCCTACTGAACAGAACCAGTCACAGTGTCTCATTCATGCCTCCTTTTTCTTGAACTTGTACACTTATCTCTACTTCCCAGACTCTAACCTAGATTGGCTGCCCTTATCAATTACATGGACTAATACAGAAGCTGGGCAACCCTTTGCCCTTCCTCAAATCGTTTCTCTCACTACAGTCAGAACACTGTTTTAAAACTGTTTATCTGGGGTTCCTGGGTGGCTCAGTCGGTTAGGTGTCTGCCTTTGGCTCAGGTCATGATCCCAGGGTCCTGGGATTGAGTCCCACATCGGGCTCTCTGCTCAGTGGAGAGTCTGCTTCTCCCTCTGCCTCTCCCTCTCTACTCGTACTCTCTCTCAAATAAATAAATAAAATCTTTAAAAAAAAAAAAACTGTTTATCCTGTCACCTCCATCCCAGGGCTTCCTGCACAAAGCAGCACAGCCATTAAGTAGGTGTTCAAGTTCAACTATCGTTCCACTTAGGAAACCAAATGCCCAGGGTCATTCCTGGGTCTTCAACATTATTCCCTCCATCCTATTTCACCTTTCAGTTCCCAACTTAGATATGACCTCCAACTCCAGGAAGCTTTCTGTTCCCACAAGGCTGAGTCAGGTGTCCTTCCCATGTGACTGTCCTTTAGTATTATCATACTATAATTGTTTGTCTACATGTCCGTATTTTATTCAGTGTGGTATCTCCAGCACCTAATGTTGTGCTTGGTAATGAAGAGGCAAAACTCAAATTTCACTTCTACTTTTCAAGAGTTTTGAAGAGTATGGGCAAGTAAACTGAAACGCACTGAAGGTTTTATGTAATCTTCAGACTGGAACTATTTTTTCTCTTCACCTCCAGTATTACTGGTATTGATAGCTAACTGGTATTGATAGCTCTTATTTATAATCAAAAAATTTCTAAGAAAAGCCACCGTGTCATATAAAAGGTTTTTAGCGATCCTAGTGATTCTTACGTATTTCTTAATAATGTACTTGTAGCTCATTTCCTTCCTCTCTCTCATCAGGACCCTCCCCACTTTGGAGAAGTTTGAGCAGCACTAGGTAGCATGCGTTGTCTCTCTCTCTGGCCCAAGTAACCTAATTTCCTGCTAAGAAGCCACATATATCCCTCCTTAGCTGTGTGCCTTGGAAGATGGCCCCAGCTGCAATCAGAGCTAATAAAAAGGATCTTCTTTTTTTCTGCAAGAAATAGAAACTGTCTTTAATTCCAAGAAAACGTAGTGTAGAGGAAGGAAGACATGGAACATCTACAGCCATTTCCAACTAAAAAGGGTGAGCCTGGCGCTGCCAGAGAGACTCACTATGTAAGAATCTGAGGTCAAAACCAATATGGTAGAAGAGAGAACTGAGGGAGAGAAAGCAGGCCCTTGGTGATAATATTTCAGAGTATTTAAAAGCCAGGTCTTCTAGACTTCCTTATTCATGGGAACTAATAGATTTCTTTTATTCACTTAGGCTGCTCTGTGTTGGGTTTTCTGTTATTTGAAGTATAAAAATTCCTAACTGATACAACACCCGTCTCAAAGAAAAACCTATAAATGAGCATTTAAACTTACAAACAGAAATATTAATTATTTCTACTGGAATAACATTCTTTGCTTTATAACAGCAATCTATTAATACAGGATCATTAAAAGAGCAAGCTCCCCCGGTATATTAAAATGTGATTTAATTACATGAAAAGTGTGATTTAATATATTTAGTTTATATGCAACTTATAAGCAAAGTATACTTATTTTCAAGAAAGGATATTATTATCAAATGACATATTTCCACAAAATAAACCTAAATACAATTTGTAACTAACTGGAAAGCACTGATTTTGTTAAACAAGATCAAACCTGATATTGGGTCTATTTTGTCTTTTAATAACAGAAAATATTTTCTAATGATTAACAAGTACATAGTAAACTTTAGAGCCTTCAGGATAATTTTAACTGTTTCTTCAAGTTTACTTTCTTTTAAAGAGAAAAAAATACTAACTACTCAATTGCCTTTAAGCTTCAGATTTTAAGGAAAAGCTAAGTTAAAAAAACCAGCTAATTTAAGAAAATTCTGTGCTACAATAGAGGACCACAAATATAAGTACCCACCTGCTTTCTTGCACTTTCTATCATCTTCATTTTCATGGAGAATATACAGTTCTTAATCAGAGAACAGACCTCTTCTCCCTGCTCCTGAACTTCCACTGTATCACTAGAATCTCTATCGCCATCCATGGACAAACTATGATCACCTGGAGGAAGAGTAAGTTTCTCTTCTATTTTGCTGAGAAAGAAACATCTACACAAAAGAAAGAAAAATGAAAGTGAATGCCAGAGACTCATGAAAGAAATCTTTGACATATAGGAAGCTACTAGATGGCATTTACAGACAGAAATTCTACAGTTATTAAATTTTGGCTCATTTCCGGGGGTACCATGGTGGCTCAGTCAGTGGAGAATCCGACTCTTGATTTTAGCTCAGGTCATGATCTCAGGGTTGTAGGATCGAGCCCTGTGTCAGGCTCTGCACTGAGTGGGGAGTGTGCTTGAGAGTCTCTCTTTCCCTTTCCCTCTGACCCTCTCCCACCTGCTCACACACTCTCTAAAAGTAAATAAATTAAAAAACTTTTTTTTTGCTCATTTTTTAGACTGTAAATGTACACTCTAGGTACCAGACTCAATATCCACCTTTAATTAACCAACTCTTTAAAAGATATTTTTCCAGATACCATTTATTGCCTATACCTCCACAAAATAAAGCATTTAAATGCACAATGTTCTCTCTTAATGAATGGGTGACATGCCCTATGTTGGGTCAGAAGCCGTTTCTCTTTTCATATCTCCTAATCTAAGGTCCCTACCCCAAAGGTGAAACATGTAAAGCAGCAAACAGGTTAAAATCACTGGGGATATGAAAAGATAAGGCTGTATTGCTATAAAATTCTTTGTATTTGTATTGTAGTTTACATATCTGACTGTTCTAGTGATTTCATTTTCATTATTTTCATGTCAGTACCACTGACAAGGACCTTAACATATAAAATCCATCCCTGATCAATATCAACTAAGTTTTTTATTCATCCAGTGACTAATTTCCACTTTCTTAGAAACACTGTGGCCAGATAGACTAGCATGTCCCATACATCTCTTTCTTTTGTTTTGTTGTTATTCCCAAGATACAAGCCTCTCTAGTCATCTATCTGCTTCTGTGTTCCTAGCCCCCTACCCAACACACAAGCGCCCCCTCCCTCCCAAGAGCTCCTGTTTTTTAAGCTTTCACTGTTTTTAGTTAAAAGAATAAACAAGAAAAAGTGGTGTAAGATAGGTATTTGATAAATATTTGAGGAATAATTATGAAACATGCTTTGAAACATAAATGTTACACTATCAGTATGAGTAAAGTGCCCTGGGCTCACAGAAATAGGAAGGGGGGGCAACAAGGTGAGGTGGATTAGTTTTCACAAAGTGAAAGACTTTTTCCTGGACTTTGAAAAATGCATTTAATTTCATGTAGTAGAGGAGGTAAGGAAGTTCTAGATAGAAGAAACAAATTAAAGAAGGCAGAGAAGTGTTATGTGTGTGACATGTTCTTGTATCAGACTGGTGAGGATGGAGCCAGGAAGAGAACCATCTTCCCAAAAATAACAAAGTTCTCGCTCTTACATGACAGGATTCACATCCTACAGCCCATCCTTCTGCTGATAACGCTATGGATAAAATACCAAATACAACCACCCGAGATCACTGAGAATGAATACAAGATGGCAGACTGTGAGAAGAAAAGATGGCGGAGGAGTAGGGGACTCTATTTCAACTGGTCTCTGGAACTGAGCTGGATATCTAACAGACCACTCTGAGCACCCAAGAAATGAGTCTGAGATGTAAGAAAATAGATCTGAATCTCTACAAACAGAATATCGCAGGCGGTTGCTTTTGAGGTAGGAAGCGGGGAGCCGTGATTCTGCAGGCAGGTATCGGAGGATAAACGGCAGCGGGAGGGAGCCTGGTTGTGGGGATCCTACACCACCGGTGAGTGACAGCCTCACGTGCTAGGGAAGGGGTACAGACTCACAGACTGGTAGCGGCAAGGAAAGGACTTTAGGGCAACCCCCTGGGGACAGAAACCGGGAGGAGTGGGGTCATGCGTGTAAACTGGGAGCGGCTGGCGGTTTTATAACCACAAAGGGCAGAGATGTGCCTCGACCTAGAGGCAGGACTGGGGGAGCTGCGGAAGGGCGCACAACCCTGGATGCTGCAGTTTATAGAGGCACAGACAGAAATGGAGACAGTGTGGCCTGGAGAGCTCACTGAAGAACAGACTGCGATCTCTCTGCTCTGAGGCAGAGGGTTGGAAATGGTCTCTTTTGCTCTGACTCTCGGAAGAGACGTGGAAAGCCACCAGAGAAAGCCGCCAGAGAACAAAAGCCCCAATAAACTGATTCCCACTGAGCCCATCCCCCACCACAGGGGGGTAGGGCAACTCCGCCCAAACAGGGTTGCCTGAGTAACAGCACGGCAGGCCCCTCCCCCAGAGGACAGGATGGGAAGACAAGAAGCAGCAATCTTAAGGTCCTTAGAAAACAGATGCATCTTGCTTGGGTTCTGGTCAATAATTTGGAAATCTATACATTCCCTCAACCACCCATCAAGAGAATGACTATGAGGAACCCCCAAATTAGGAAAGACTCAGAGATTATGACTTATGCCACAGATTTACAAATGGATGCAGATATAACCAAGATGTCAGAAATGGAATTCAGGCTAGCAATTGTGAAGACAATTGCTAGAATGGAGAAATCAATTAATGACAACAAAGAGTCTCTAAGGGCAGAAATGAAAGCTGAATTGGCAGAACTTAAAAATGCTATCAGTGAGATCCAATCTAATCTAGATAATCTAACAGCTAGGGTAAGTGAGGCAGAAGAAGAAATAAGTGACCTGGAAGACAATTTAAATGATAAAAAGGGAAAAGAGGAGGCCAGGGAAAAAATCAGAATCCATGAAAATAGAATCAGAGAAATAAGTGGCACCATGAAGCGTTCCAATGTCAGAATAACTGGAATCCCGGAGGGAGTGGAGAGAGAGAGAGAGGACTAGAAGATGTATCTGAGCAAATCGTAGCTGAGAAATTCCCCAATCTGGGGAATGAAACAAACATTCCTGTCCTAGAGGCAGAGAGGACCCCTCCCAAGATCAAGGAAAACAGGCCAACACCCTGGCATGTAATAGTAAAACTCGCAAATCTTAGAACCAAGAAAACCATCTTAAGGGCAGTTAGGGGGAAGAGATTCCTTACATACAGAGGGAGTAACATCAGAATAATGTCAGACCTATCCACAGAGACCTGGCAAGCCAGAAAGGCCTGGCAAGACATATTCAGGGTACTAAACGAGAAGAACATGCAGCCAAGAATACTTTATCCGGCAAAGCTGTCATTTAGAATGGATGAAAAGGAGCAGGGCTTCCAAGACTGGCAGAAACTGAAAGAATATGTGACCACTAAGCTGGCCCTGAAAGAAATATTAAGGGGGGTGCTATAAAAGGAGAAAGACCCCAAGAGTGATATACAACAGAAATTTATAGGGACAAACTATAAAAACAACGTCTTCACAGGCAACATGATGACAATTAATTCATATCTTTCAATAATCACTCTCAATGTGAATGGCCTAAATGCTCCCATAAAACGGCAAGGAGTTGCAGATTGGATAAAAAGACAGGACCCACCCATATGCTGTCTACAAGAGACTCTTTTTGTTTTTTTTTTTTTAAAGATTTTATTTATTTGACAGAGAGAGACACAGCGAGAGAGGGAACACAAGCAGGGGGAGTGGGAGAGGGAGAAGCAGGCTTTCCTGCTGAGCAGGGAGCCTGACATGGGGCTCGATCCCAGGGCCCTGGGATCATGACCTGAGCCGAAGGCAGATGCTTAACGACTAAGCCACCCAGGCGCCCTTTACAAGAGACTCATTTTGAACCTAAAGATATATCCAGACTGAAAGTGAAGGGATGGAGATCCATCTTCCATGCCAGCGGACCTCAAAAGAAAGCTGGGGTAGCAATTCTTGTATCAGACAAATTAGATTTTAAACTAAAGTCTGTAGTTAGAGACACAGAAGGACACTATATCGTTCTTAAAGGGTTTATCCTACAAGATGATCTAACAATTGTAAATATCTATGTCCCCAACATGAGAGCGGCCATCTACATAAGCCAACTGTTAACCAAAATAAAGTCATATTGATAACAATACGTTAATTGTAGGAGACCTCAATACTCCACTCTCAGCAATGGACAGATCATATAAGCAGAAAATCAACAAGGGAACAAGAGCTTTGAATGATACACTGGACCAGATGGACCTCATAGATATTTACAGAACATTCCACCCTAAAACAACAGAATACTCATTCTTCTCGAGCACACATGGAACTTTCTGCAGAATAGAGCACATACTGGGCCACAAATCAGGTCTCAACTGATACCAAAACACTGAGATTATTCCCTGCATATTCTCAGACCACAACACTTTAAAACTGGAACTCAATCACAAGAAAAAATTCGGCAGAAATTCAAACATTTGGAAGCTAAAGACCACACTGCTCAAGAATGTTTGGGTCAACCAGGAAATCAAAGAAGAACTTAAACAATTCATGGAAATCAATGAGAACGGAAACACACTGGTCCAAAACCTATGGGATACTGCAAAGGCGGTCCTAAGGGGGAAATACATAGCCATCCAAGCCTCACTCAAAAAAAAAGAAAAATCCCGAATTCACCAACTAACTCTACACCTTAAAGAACTAGAGAAAAAGCAACAAACGGTGCCTAAGCCATGCATTAGAAGAGAGATAATTAAGATTAGAGCAGAGATCAGTGAGTTGGAAAGCAGAAACACAGTAGATCAGATCAATGAAACTAGAAGTTGGTTCTTCGAAAGAATTAATAAGATTGATAAACCACTGGCCAGACTTATCCAAAAGAAAAGGACCCAAATTAATAAAATTATGAATGAAAGGGGAGAGATCACAACTGACACCAAGGAAATAGAAACAATTATCAGAAATTATTATCAACAACTATATGCCAATAAACTGAGCAAAATGGATGAAATGGAGGCCTTCCTGGAAACCTATAAGCTGCCAAGACTGAAACAGGAAGAAATTGACAACCTGAATAGGCCAATAACCAGTAACGAGATTGAAGCAGTGACCAAAAACCTCCCAAAAAAAAGAGTCCAGGGCCTGGTGGATTCCCTGGGGAATTCTACCAAACATTCAAAGAAGAAATAATACCTATTTGACTGAGGCTGTTTCAAAAAATAGAAACGGAAGGAAAACTTCCAAACTCATTCTATGAGGCCAGCAATACCTTAAACCCCAAACCAGGCAAAGACCCCAGCAAAAAGGAGAATTTCAGACCGATATCCCTGATGAATATGGATTCCAAAATCCTCAACAAAATCCTAGCTAATAGGACCCAACAATACATTAAAAGGATCATCCACCACGACCAAGTGGGATTTATCCCCGGGATGCAAGCGTGGTTCAACATTCGCAAATCAATCAATGTGATAGAGCACGTTAATAAGAGGAGGGAGAAGAACCATACGGTCCTCTCAGTTGATGCAGAAAAAGCATTTGACAAAATACAACATCCTTTCCTGAAAAAAACTCTTCAGAGTATAGGGATAGAGGGAACATTCCTCAAGTTCATAAAATCAATCTATGAAAAACCCATAGCGAATATCATCCTCAATGGGGAAAAGCTGAGAGCATTCCCTTAAGATCAGGAACACATCAAGGATGCCCACTCTCGCCACTATTGTTCAACACAGTACTAGAAGTCCTAGCAACAGCAATCAGAAAACAAAAAGAAATAAAAGGTATTCAAATTGGCAAAGAAGTCAAACTCTCTCTTTTCATAGATGACATAATACTTTAAGTGGAAACCCAAAAGACTCCACCCCCAAATTACTAGAACTCATACAGCAATTCAGTAATATGGCAGGATACAAAATCAATGCACAGAAATCAGTTGCTTTCTTATACACTAACAACACAACTGTAGAAAGAGAAATTAGAGAAATGATTCCATTTACAATAGCACCAAAAACCATAAGATACCTCGGAATAAACCTAACCAAAGAGGTAAAGGATCTATACTCTAGGAACTCCAGAAAATTCATGAAAGAAATTGAAGAAGACACAAAAAGATGGAAAAATATTCCATGCTCATGGACCAGAAGAATAAACATTGTTAAAATGTCTATGCTACCCAAAGCAATCTATACCTTCAATGCCATCCCGATCAAAATTCCAATGACATTTTTCAAAGTGCTGGAACAAACAATCCTAAAATTTGTAAAGAATCAGAAAAGACCCTGAATCACTAAGGAAATGTTGAAAAAGAAAAACAAAGCTGGGGGCATCACGTTGCCTGATCTCAAGCTATATTACAAAGTTGTGATCACCAAGACAGCATGGTAGTGGCACAAAAACAGACATATAGACCAATGGAACAGAATAGAGAACCCAGTTATGGACCCTCAACTCTACGGTCAAATACTCTTTGACAAAGCAGGAAAAAACATGCAATGGAAAAAAGACAGTCTCTTCAATAAATGGTGCTGGGAAAATTGGACCACCACATGCAGAAGAATGAAACTCAACCATTCTCTAACAGCACACACAAAGATAAACTCAAAATGGATGAAAGACCTCAATGTGAGACAGGAATCCATCAAAATCCTAGAGGAGAACATAGGCAGTAACCTCTTTGACATCGGCCACAGCAACTTCTTTCAAGATACATCTCCAAAAGCTAGTGAAACAAAAGCAAAAATGAACTTTTGGGACTTCATCAAGATAAAAAGATTCTGCACAGCAAAGGAATCAGTCAACAAAACAAAGAGGCAACCCACAGAACAGGAGAAGATATTTGCAAATGACACTACAGATAAAGGGCTGGTATCCAAGATCTATAAAGAACTTCTCAAACTCAACACCCAAAACACAAATAATCAAGTCAAAAAGTGGGCAGAAGATATGAAAAGACACTTCTCTGAAGAAACACACAAATGGCTGACACATGAAAAAATGTTCATCATCATTAGCCATCAGGGAAATTCAAATCAAAACCACACTGAGATACCACCTTACACCAGTTAGAATGGCAAAAATGGACAGGGAAAGAAACAACAAATGTTGGTGAGGTTGTGGAGAAAGGGGAACCCTCTTACACTGTTGGTGGGAATGCAAGTTGGTACAGCCACTTTGGAAAACAGTGTGGAGGTTCCTCAAAAATTAAAAATAGAGCTACCCTATGACCCAGCAATTGCACTCCTGGGTATTTACCCAAAAGACACAGATGTAGTGAAAAGAAGGGCCATATGCACCCCAATGTTCATAGCAGCAATGTCCGCGATAGCCAAACTGTGGGAAGAGCCGAGATGCCCTTCAACAGATGAATGGATAAAGAAGATGTGGTCCATATATACAATGGAATATTACTCAGCCATCAGAAAGGATGAATACCCAACTTTTACATCAACATGGATGGGACTGGAGGAGATTATGCTAAGTGAAATAAGTCAAGCAGAGAAAGTCAATTATCATATGGTTTCACTTATTTGTGGAACATAAGGAATAGCATGGAGGACATAGGAGAAGGAAGGGAAAAATGAAGGGGGCGGAATTGGAGGGAGAGATGAACCATGAGAGACTATGGACTCTGAGAAACAAACAGAGTTTTAGAGGGGAGGGGGAGGGGGGATTGGTTAGCCTGGTGATGGGTATTAAGGAGGGCACATACTGCATGGAGCACTGGGTGTTATACGAAAACAATGGATCGTGGATCACCACATCAAAAACTAATGATGTATTGTATGGTGACTAAGATAACATAATAATAATAAAAAAAGATGGCAGATTGTTATGTGCAGGGAGGCCAAAGGTACTGTCATTAGGATGAGTTTTTGTTTTCTCTTTCTTTTTCCAGTTTTTCCATGAGGGTAACCATGGCTGATAAGGGGTATGGTAGCCAGAGTGACTAAGATTCCGACAGGAATCCTGCTGTATTGTGCCTGGAGAAACCTGCAAGGGAACCTAGGCAGACCAAAGGTTGTAGTGGGAATCTTGGAAGGGAGAGAGCCAGAGAAGAGGCCCTCTAATTCTATATATGAAGCCACACAAGTTTCAGCCTCCCTCCTAAAATATGCATGTGTAGGATTGACTGGAAACAGTGATGGAAAGGCTTGAGTCCTGAACTGAGATGTAAATCAAGAAGGCAAGACACAGTCCACTATCCAAATCTAACTGGGCTGACTGCTTGCTAAAGCAATAATTCCTGAGAATTATAATAGAGCTCAGAGTCTACAGAAGGTAATATTAGCAATTTCTAAGATCCAAAATTATTTGATATACAAAGAACCAGGGAAATATATCCATTCTTGGTAGAAAAGACAGTCAACAGATTCAACTCTGAGATGACCCATATGCTGGAATGATCATAAACGACCTTAAAGCAGCTTTAAAAAAATTTTTTTATTTATTATTTTAGAAGGAGAGTGAGTGAGCGGGGAGGGGTGGGAGTGGTAGAGGGGGAGGGAAAAGGACAAGCAGACTCCACAATGAGTGTGGAGCCTGATGTAGGGCTTGATCTCACAACCTTGAGATCATGACATGAGCTGAAACCAAGAGTCAGATGCTTAACTGACTGAGCCACCCAGGCACCCCAAGCAGCTATTTTAACGATGCTCCCAGAGGTCAAAAAAATAACATGAAATAATGGAAAGGCAGCTATCTCAGTAGGAAAAAGTAAGTATTAAAAAGCCAAATGGAAATTTTACAACCAAAAAAATAAACTAATAAAAAATTTGCTACATAAACTTAAAAGATGAATTAAGACAACAGAGGAAAATGACAGTGACCTTGAAGATAGTTCAATAGAAATTATCTAATCTGAAGAATAAAGAGAAAA
Source organism: Callorhinus ursinus (assembly GCF_003265705.2). Classification (NCBI taxonomy): domain Eukaryota; kingdom Metazoa; phylum Chordata; class Mammalia; order Carnivora; family Otariidae; genus Callorhinus; species Callorhinus ursinus. Next base: position 709,353 of record NW_027397067.1, read on the forward strand.
AAAGATTGAATAAAAATGAACAGAGCTTCAGGGGCCTGTGTAAGACAATGTCAAAAAGTCTTAATATATATATAATGGGCACCCCACAAAGACAGAAAAATTGTAGCAAAAAATATTTGATGAAAAATAACAGAAAATTCCCCAAATTTAGTGACATAAATGTATAGATTTGAGAAGCTCAGGAAACCTTAAGCAGGTAAATTCAAAGGAAACTATACCTAAACATATCATAATCAAACTGCTGATAGCCAATGATAAAAAAAAATCCTGAAACCAGTCAAAGAATATGATAGATTACATACAGGGGAACAACAATTTGAATAATCTTACTTTCCCTTACTTTCTCTTTAGAAACATGGAGGGCAAATGATACTGCTGAGGAGGAAGGGGGATCCACCCAGAATTCTATATCCACAGAAAACATTCTTCAGGAAGCACAGTGAAATAAAGATATCTTCAGATAGAGGAAAACTAAGAGAATTCACCAAAGGCAGACCTAAACTACAAGAATTGCTTAAAGGAAAATTTTCAGCTAAAGGTAAATGATATTGGAGGAAAACTAGGGTCTTTACAAACAAATAATGAGCATAAGAAATAGTAAGTATAAAATGACTTTTTGTCTCCTCTAAGTTCTTTCAAATATGTATGACTGTTTTGCTTTATATATTAAAGCAAAAATATAATATTATCTATTAATGTTTTCATTATATGCTACATCATACATTATATCGACATATAATGATAAAAAGGACATTTCATCAGGAAGACCTAGCAATTATTGATGTGTATATTCTTAATAACAAAGTTCAAAATACAGTAAGTAAAAACAGAATTAAAGAGAAAAATAGACAATTTCACAAAGTAAGAGATTTTGAAATCCCTACGTATCTCAGCAGCTGATGGGATAGACAAAAAAATCAATAAAGACATAGAGTTCTGAAAAATACCATCAACCACCTTGATCAAATTGAAATTTATAAACATTACATCTAAGAACAGCATAATATACAGTGTTTTCAAGTACACATAGTATATTTACTAAAATAGACCATATGCTAAACTGTAAAACAAGTCTCAATAAATTTCAAAAAGCTAAAACCATGCAGAATGTGTTTTGTGACCACTGTGGAATTAATTTAGAAATAAACAATAAGAGACAAAAAAAACCCTTCACCTATTTGGAAATTAAAGCACTTATAAGTATTTCAAGGATCAAAAATGAAATCACATGAGAATTAGAAAATATTTTTAAAGATTTTATTTATTTATTATTTATTTTAAAGATTTTATTTATTTATTTATTTTATTTATTTAGCTTGCACATGTGCAAGCTGCCGGGGGGGGGGTGGAGAGGGAGAGGGAAAGAATCTCAAGCAGAATCTCAAGCAGACTCTCTGCTGAGTGCAATGCTTGACGTGGGGCTTGATCCCATGACCGTGAGATCATGACCTGAGCCAAAATCAGGAGTCAGACACCCAATCAACTGAGCCACCCAGGAGCCCCAGAGAATTAGAAAATATTTTAAATTAAATGATAATGTAAATACTATATATCAAAATTTGCAGTATGCAGCTAAAGCAGAGCTTAGAGGGATGCATGTAACTTTAAATGTTTATATTAGGGGAAAAAAGTATAAAATCAACCATCAAAGTTTCCACCTTAAGAAACTAAAAAACGAAGAGCAAAGTAAGTCAAAAGTAAGTTGAAAGAAGAAAATGCTAAAGATGAGACCAGAAATCAATGAAATAGAACACAGATATTAAAGAAAATTAGCAAAGTTGAAAGCTGGTCCTTTGCGAAGATCAACAGAATTGACAAACCTTTAGCTAGACTGATCAAGAAAAAACAAAGAACACAAATCACCAATATCAGGAGTGAAAAAGGGGTTCCCACCACAGATACTGCAAGTAATAAAAAAAATAAGAGAATAATATGAGCAACTTTTTGTGAACAATTTGACAACGTAAATGAAATGGAAAAATATAGTGAAAAATACAATTTAATAAAATTGACACAAAAAGAAACAGAAAATTTAAATAGCCCCATCTACCGAAGAAACTGTGCATTATCAAAAATCTTCCCCAAAGGAAAACTACTAGTGTCTCACTGGTGAATTCTATCAAATATTCACGTAAGAAATAAGAAGGATCTTCTTACATAAACTTTTTCCAAGGAAGAAAGAAGGGAACATGTCCAACTTATTTTATAAACCTAATACCAAAACCTGACAAAGACATTATAAAAAAGAAAATTACAAACCAATATCCCACTTGAATATACACAATAAAATTCTTAACAAAATGTTAGCAAATCTAAGAATATATAAAAAGGATCATTGTAACCACACAAGGTTTACCCTCAAAATGCCACATTTGTTTCATATTAAAAAATCAATCAATGTAATAAACTACAAGGAGGACTGGCATCATCAAGATGGTGACATAGGTCATTCTTGACTTCAGTCTCCCTCAAAAAACAAAAAAACAAAAACAAAAACAAACAAAACCAACTAACTACTATTCATAGACAAGACACCACTGAGAAAATCTCAGAACACAGGGGTAAGCCTGAAACACCACAGAGACTCAGATGGATCACATAAGAAGAGAAAAAGGAGCAGCTACTGTATGACTGTATGGTCCCTACCTCAGGATGGGACAGTACCACACCAAGAGGGCTCCGCCCCCAAGTCTGAAGTTTTTCTAGTAGGAAAAAAAGAGCCCGAGAGGGACATCTAGTTACTCCAGTGTTGTGGTTTGCAAATCAGGAAGCGCGCTTGGGTCTCATCTCTTAGGGATCATGAAGGAACCTGCAGCAGAACTTGATGACTGGGAATCAGATTGTGACAGAAAGGGGGTTTGGGCTTACAGCAACCAGCACTCAGATCTTGGCAGATGGAGTTCCTACTCATAGCAGTGCCCAAGTAGAAATTCTAACCAGTGGCTTGGCTTATCTGTGGAGCCAACACAGTGGCCCAGTCTGACCAGGGAAGTAGGCAGGGCACAGGTCTGCCTGATGTTAGACCCCAAACAACAAGCTAATCTGCCAGGGGAGGGAAGCTAATTCACAGCTCCACCTATTTCTGAGTGTCACTCTTGGTCCTATCCTACCTGACCATGAAACTTGATTAGAGCACCTAGGAAGCTGCTTAACCCAGCAGCACTTGGGCAGAAAGTCCACACAAGCAGAAAGTCCTGCCTGTTTACAGAGCCAAGCCAGTGGCCCCAACTGCTGCACAGTTCTGCCTAATTTGCTTCCCAAATAAGAGCCTTGCCTGCTTTGGTATCTGTTCCGTGTCCCCCATCCATGCAGGGAAGCTAATTAGTAGCCCCACCCACTGCTGAATACAGCCTCCAACCCTGCCAATCCTATCCAATCCCAGTTCCTGGGAATCTGTGAAGCTAACCCTGCAACTCCTATTAAATTGGCACTTGAATGGAGAGCCAGATCAGCAGCCCTGTGTCTATAGGGGCAATACGGTGACCCCATCTGACCAGAGAGCTTGATGCACAGTTCTGCCTGATTTGGTCTCCTAAACAAAGGCCCTTGCAAGCCCTAAGGGCCTGTTCTGAAGTCCCAACCAGACAAGAAAGTGAATTTATAGCCCCACCACTGCTGAATACAGCCTCCAACCTAACCAGAGCTGACCAGGAATCTGCACAGTCCATCCTGCAACTGTGATTACAGCAGCACTTGAGCAGAGCACCTGATGGGTGGCCCTATCCACCTACAGAGCCAGGACAGTGGCCCACCAGGCCACAGCACTTGGTACATAGTTCTGCTTAATATGGTTCCCAAACAAGAAACCTGACCACCTTGGGGTTTGTATAATGGCCCTGCATGGGCAGGGAAACTCATTTGTTTAAACCCACTACTGAATAGAACCTTCAGCTTGCCTGCCCATGGAATCTAACCAGAGTACACAGGAAGCTGTGTAGCCCATACCATAGCTCCATTTACAGTAGTACTTGAGCAAAGAGAATAGCCAGTACTTCTCCCTCTCTGCAGGGCAAAACGTGGCTTCCTCTGGCAGGAAAATGCAGTGTTCATCCCTGCCTGATTTGGGCCCCCAAACAAAGCTCTGCTGGCCTTGGGGCCAATTTGCTGTCCCACCTTGGGGTGAGGGGAAGCTAATTCAGAGCCCTGCCCACTGCTGAGTATAGTACTTAGTCCTGACTATCTAGAAGACTGACCAGAGAATAGAGGAAACTGCAGAGACCATCTTACAGCTGCACTTCAGCAGGGAAACAAGTCAGCAATTCTTTTCAGTTGTTTGCAGCCAGTGGCAACTACCCCACCCCAACTGCAGAACTTGGGCAGTGGCCTCACCCTAAAACATATCCTAAGATAATCCCCACCTGCTCAAGGATGCTACCAGCTGACACATCCAGAACCCCAAGCTGAGCTGACTGGGGAAGGACTGTTTCTGTCAAAGCAAACCTGTAAAGTCTGGAGGAGGAGACTTACTCAATTGTGTAGACACCAATGTAAGAAATCAGGATCATGAAATATCAGATAAACATGACACCACCAAAGGAAAATAACAAAGCTATAATAAATGACCCTAAAGATATGGAGATCTATGAAATGTCAGAAAAAGAATTCAGAATAATACTTTTATAGAAATTTAGTGAACTACAATACAGAAATAGACAAACGAAATTAGGAAAACAATGCGTGAACAAAATGAGAAGTTCTATAACAAAAACAACAAAATAGAAACCATAAAACAAAATAAAACAAAAACCAAAAAACCAGTAATCCTAGAGCCAAAGGTTACTAAGACTGAATTGATGAATTCACTAGAAAGCAGACCTGACCATGCAGAAGAATCAGTGAAATCAACCAGAGAAGCCCCCCTCCCACCACAAAAAAAGATAAAGAGTAAAGAAAGTCTATGGACTTATGGGGCAGCAAAATGAAATAATAAACCCATTATGGGAATGCTAGGAGAAGAGAAAGGGACATAAAGTATATTTAAAACAATTAATGGCTGAAAACTTCTCACAAACCTGAGCAGAGAAATGGATTTCCAATCCATGAGGCCCAAGGGACCCCAAATAGACTGAATCTGAACAGGGCTACACCAAGACATATAATTAAATTATCAAAAGTCAAAGACAGACTTTCCGAAAGCAGCAAAAGTGACACATCATATACAAGGGAACCTCCATATAAGACTATAGGTGGAGTTCTCAAAAGAAACTTTTCAGGCCAGAAGACAATGGAATGATATATTCAAAATACTGAAAGAAAAAGCCTGTCAACCAAGAATTCTCTACCTGGCAAACTTATCCTTCAAAAAATGAAGGAGAAATAAAGACCTTCCTGAACAATCAAAAGTTAAGGGAGTTTATTCACCACTAGACCTGGCTTATAAGAAATGCTAAAGGGAGTTCTTCAAGTAGAAATAAACCACTGCTAATTAACATCATAAGAACATGTGAAGTTATACAAAACTCACAGGTAATGGTAAATATAGAGCCAAAGTCAGATTCTCTAATATGGTAATGGTGGTAATTCACTTATAATGCTAAGTTTAAATTAAAAAAACAAATGTAGGGGCACCTGGGTGGCTCAGTTGGTTAAGCAACTGCCTTTGGCTCAGGTCATGATCCTGGAGTCCTGGGATCGAGTCCCGCATCGGGCTCCCTGCTCAGCAGGGAGTCTGTGTCTCCCTCTGACCCTCCCCCCTCTCATGCTCTATCTCATTCTCTCTCTCAAATAAACAAAATCTTTAAAAAAATAAAATGTATTAAAAACAATAACTACAGTAATCTGTTATTAGATGCACAATATAAAATATATAAATTATAACATTAACAACTTAATACATGAGGAGCATGAGGAAGTAAAAGTGTAAAAATTTAAAAATGCTATCGCAGTTGTCAGCTTATAATAGGATATTATAAGATATTTTATGTAAGTCTCATGGTAAACACAGAGGAAAGGCCTTAGTAATTACAAAAGATCATGATAAAGAAGTCAAAGTATATCCATACAAACAGTCATCAAATCACAAAAGACAGCAAGATAAGAAGCAAGGAACAATAGATCTACAAAACTGTCAGAGAACAAAATGGCAAAAGTAAGCCCTTACCTGTCAATAACTACTTTAAATGTAAATGGATTAAATTCTCCAATCAAAAGACACAGAATGGCTGAATGAATAAAAAAACAAAATCCAACAATATGCTGCACACAAGGGACTCACTTTAGCTTTAAAGACAACACTGATTGAGAGTGAAGACATGGAAAGAGATATTTCAAGCAAATGGTAACCAAAAAATAAATAAAAAAATAAAAAAATCAGAGGTAGCTATATTAAATCAGACAAAACAGATTTAAGCTCACCACAGTAAAAAGATGCAAAGAAGGTCATTATATAATGATAAAGTGGTCAATCCATCAAGAAGATATAACAACTGTAAATATTTATGCACCTAACACTGGAGCACGTAAATATATAAAGCAAATACTAAAAGGAAAATTAGAGAAAAATACAATAATAGTTGGAGACTTTAATATCTCACTTTCAAAATGGATAGATCATTCAGAGAATCAATAAGGAAACAGTGTTTGTGCACAACATTATAGACAAAACTATAGACTACAGACCTAACAAACATAAACCATGGAGAAAAAGCATATGATCAATTAAACAGATGCAGAAAAAAAGTATTTGATAAAATTCAACACCCATGCATTCGTTAGAAAAGTAAAAGTGCTGAAGAAGCCCAAGTTTGAATTGTGAAAGCTCATGGAACTTCATGGTGAAGGTAGTAGTTCTGGAAAAGCTTCTGGGGATGAAACTGGTGCTAAAGTTGAACGAGCTGATGGATATGAGCCACCAGTCCAAGAATCTGTTTAAAAGTCAGACATTTAATGGTGACAAATAAAAAAATCACATTTGTGATGTTTAAAAAAAAATAAAAACAAAAACAAAACTCAGAAAATGTGAACAGCAAATAACTGGAACACTGCTGAAAAACATAAAATACCTAGGAACAAATCTAACAAAAGACATCTAAGAATCCTTATTGAAAAAAAAAAGTCACTGAAATTAAAGGAAGAGGTAAAATTTTTACTATTTGCAGGTGACATAACACTATATATAGCAAACGATAAAGATGCCAACAATAAAACTATTAGCAGTATTAAATGAACTCAGTAAAGCTGTAGGATACAAAATTAATATACAGAAACCTACTGCATTTCTATACACTAATAATGAAGTAGTAGAAAGAGAAATTAAGAGAACAATCCTATTTACAAATAAATACACTGTAAGGAATAAAATATCTAGGAATAAACTTAACCAAGGAGGTGAAAGATCTGTACTGGGAAACATTGATTAAAAAAAATGGGGGTGCCTGGGTGGCTCAGTTGGGATCAAGCCCTGCACTGGGCTCCCTGCTTGGCAGGAAGCCTGCTTCTCCCTTTTCCCCTCCCCCTGCTTCTGTTCCCTCTCTCGCTGTGTCTCTGTCAAATAAATAAATAAAATCTTTAAAAAAAAATGAATAGGACACAAACTAATGGAAAGATATTCCATGCTCATGGATTAGAAGAACCAGTCTTGTTAAAATGTCCATACTACCCAAAGCAATCTACAAATTTAATGCAATCCCTATCGAAATACCAAAAACATTTTTCACAGAACTAGAACAAATAATACTAAAATATGTATGGAACCACCACAAAAGATCCCAAATAGCCAAAACAATCTTGAGAAAGAAGAATAAAGCTGGAGGTATCAGAATCCAAGATTTCAAGATATACTACAAAGCTACAGTAGTCAAAGCAGTATTGTACTGGCACAAAAACAGACACACAAATCAATGGAACAGAACAGAAAGTCCAGAAATAAACTCACCCTTATCATATGGTCGATTAACCTATGAGAAAGGAGGCAAGACTATACACTGGGGAAAAGACAGTCTCTTCAACAAATGATGCTGGGAAAACTGGTCAGCTACATGCAAAAGTGTGAAACTGGACCGCTTTCTTATGACATACACAAAAATAAACTAAAAATGGATTAAATACCTAACTATGAGACCTGCAACCATAAAACTCCTAGAAGAGAACACAGGCAGTAATATCTTTGACATCAGCCATAGAAACAATTTTCCAGATGTCTCCTCTGGTAAGGGCAACAAAAGCAAAAAAAACTATTGGGACTATACCAAAATAAAAAACTTGTGTACAGTGAAGGAAACCACTGACAAAACAAAAAGGCAACCTAATGAATGGAAGCATATGTTTGCAAATGACATATGTGATGAGTTAATATCCAATGTGAACAGCAAATAACTGGAACACTGCTGAAAAACATAAAATACCTAGGAACAAATCTAACAAAAGACATCTAAGAATCCTTATTGAAAAAAAAAAGTCACTGAAATTAAAGGAAGAGGTAAAATTTTTACTATTTGCAGGTGACATAACACTATATATAGCAAACGATAAAGATATAAAGATATAAGAACTTACACAACTGAACACCAAAAAAGCAAATAATCTGATTTTAAAAATGGTCAGAGGATCTGAATAGACGTTTTTCCAAAGAAGACATACAGATGGCCAACAGACACATGAAAAGATGCTCAAAGTCGGTCATCATCAGGGAAATGCAAGTCAAAACCCCAATCAGTAAATAAATAAATAGACGGAGAAGAGAAGGCTCTTCCTTACACTAAGAGGTAGACCTCATTGTCTACACCTGTCTACACCTGTCAGAGTGACCAAAATAAAAAACACAAGAAATAACAAGTATTGGTGAGGATGTGGAGAAAAAAAAAACCCTCATGCACTGTTGGTAGGAATGTCAACTGGTGCAGCCACTGTGAATGATAGTATGGGGGGGGGGTTCCTCAAAAAATTAAAAACAGAGCATCCATGTGATCCTGGAACTTCACTACTGGGTATCTGAAGAAAACGAAAACACTAACTTGAAAAGATATCTGCACTCCTATGTTTATTGCAGCATTATTTACAATAGCCAAGATATGGAAGCAACCTAAGTGTCTGCTGACGGATGAACGGATACCGAAGATGTGGTATGTATACAATGGAATATTAGTCATAAAAAAGAATTAAATCTTGCCATTTGCAACAAAATGGATGTACCTAGAGTATAATGCTAAGTGAAATAAGTCAGAGAAAGACAAATACCATATGATTTCATTCATATCTAGAATTTAAGAAACAAAACAAATGAACAAACAAAAAAAACCAGACAAACAAAAAACAGACTCTTAACCACAGAGAACATAATGGGGGTTGCCAGAGTGGAGGTGGGTGGGGCATGGGTGAAATAGATAAAGGGAATTGAGAGTACACTTAAAATGAAAAGAAATTTTTTTTTAAAGAAACCTAAATAAGCCTAATTAGAAAGACATATATTCATGAATTGGAGAACTCTATATTGTTAAGATGGCAATTCCCAAACTATATCTAGTCAACAAAATCCCAATATGTCAGTGCTTTTGTTTTTGGTAGAAATTGACAAGCAGTTTTCTAAAATGTATATATAAATATAAGTAACCTAAAACAAAGTAATTTTCATAAAGAAAAAGAAAGCTGGAGTAGTCACCCTATGTGGTTCAAGACATAAAGCAACAGTAATGAAGAGAGTTTGACATATAAAAAAAATGTATATATAAACAAGTAATAGAATAGAGTATTCAAAAACAGACCCACACACATATGGTCATTGATTTTCAGAAAAGCTGTTGAGGCAATTCAATTATGAAAAGACTTTTGAACAATAGGACTAGACAACTATATAGCCATATGAAAAAGCCATATGAACATCATTCCATCTACCCACCTCACACCATCTACATATATAATCTTGGGATCATAGACCTAAATGTAAGAACTAAAACTACAACATTTCTAGAAAAAACATGGAATAATTTTGCAAGATGTGCCTATAATATCAGTTTGAAGGGGCTCCTGTTGGCCAAATCTGAGACAATTTGGACATGATATAAATAAGAACATTAATGGATTATATTCCATTAAATAAAATTGGAATCCATGATTCTATATTGGTAACTAAAATTTAAGTAAGTAAATAAATAGAGAAGAGAAGGCTCTTCCTTACACTAAGATGTAGACTGATAAACACAGAACAAGTGGTGGAGCTAGAAAATCATCACCTTGTAACTATCATTGTCAAGATTGGTTCTGGCTAAGAGCCATGCACAGATACAAAATATAAAGGGTTAAGTCTTATGAGAAGCAGGATATATGCATGTTTCAAAGCATCTCTCACATTGCTGAAAGTGAGAAAAAAACTAGGCATTAAAACAACAACAAATCCCAAGCATTACACACTGGAGAGACCAGACAATATTTTTTCTAAGTTCTGCTTTTTTATTTTCTTATTTATGTATTTAAGGTTTTAATTTTAATTCCAGTTGGTTAACATACAATGTTAAAGATGTATAATATAGTGATTCAACACTTACATATATCATCCAGTGCTCATCACAAGTGCACTCCTTAATCCCCATCACCTATTTAACCCATCCCCCCACCCGCCTCCCCTCTGGTAACCATCAATTTGTTCTCTATAGTTGAGTTTGTTTCTTGGCTTGCCTATTTCCCTTTGCTTCTTTGTTTTGTTTCTTAAATTTCACATACGAGTGAAATAAATATGATATTTATCTTTCTTTGAATGACTTATTTTGCTTAATATAATACTCTCTAGCTCCATCCATGTTGCAAATGGCAAGATTTTGTTCCTTTTTATGTCTGAGTAATATTCCATTGTGTGTGCATGTGTGTGCGTGTGTACACACACACACACATTACATCTTCTTTATTCATTTGTCAGTGGATGGACACTTGGGCTGTTTCATACTTTGGCTATTACAGATAATGCTGCTATAAATATTCAGGTGCACGTATCCCTCTAAGTTATTATTTTTGTATCCTTTGGGTAAATACCTAGTAGTGCGGTTGCTAGACTGCATAGTACTTCTATTTTTAACTTTTTGAGGAACCTTCTTACTGTTTTCCACAGTGGCTGCACCAGTTTGCATTTCTACCAATAGTGCAAGAGAGTTCCCCTTTCTCTCTATCCTTGCCCACACCTGTTATTTCTTGTATTGTTGATTTAGCCATTCTGACAGGTATGAGGTGATATCTTACTGTAGTTTTGATTTGTATTTCCCCAATGATGAGTGATGTCGACCATATTTGCATGTGAGACAATATTTTAACCAGGCAATAAAAATTACTATCTCCAGTAAAAAGCACGCGGACACTCTGTGCTTCCAGATGTGATACCCTGAGAATAATACTTTAGTTAAATAATATTTTAACTAGGGATGTATCACCTGAATATAAATGTGAGGCTACACAGACAAACTCAAATTGACGAACATTCTTCTAAAGTGTCAATGTCATGAAAGATGGCTGAGGAAATGTTCCAGATTAAGAGGCCACAAAGACATATTTATTAAATGCAGTATGAGATTCTGGACTGGATTCTGTCTTAGAAGGGCATAAAATGCTTTAAAGAACATTAATGGGACTATTGACAAAACTGAAATTGGGGCTGTAGATTAAAAATGAAAACAGTGAAGTTATTATTGTACTGAAGTTATATGAGAGAATACTTTTTCTTAGGAAATGTACACTGATGAAGAGATAAAGAGACATATATATGCAACTTAAATTCAAATGGTTCTGAATATACTTATGTATGCATGGGGAGAAAAAAAGCTGACGTGGCAACATGTTAAAAATGTTTAAAAACAGTGAATCTGAGTAAAAGATACAGAGGGGAGTTCTACTTTTCTTACAACTTTTCTATAGATAAGTTATCTCAAAATAAATAGTAAAAAAAATACAAAAAATAAAAACTATAAAAAGTAAAAAACAAAAACAAACCAAAAAACCCCACAAAAAACACTGTAGCAGCAGAGGAAATAGGATATAATGGTAAGGGGTGCCTGCATGGTGCAATCGGTTAGGTGTCCAACTCAGGTCGTGATCTCAAGGTCATGAGATGGAGCCCTGCATCGGGCTCTGAGTTCAGCGTGAGTCTGCTTCAGATTCTCTCTTCCTCTCCCTCTGCCCCTCCCGCTTGTGCTTTTTCTCTCTCTCTCTCAGATACATACATAAATAAATAAATCTTAAAAAAAAAGGATATAATGGCAAGAACACCAAACATAGCGTCACAGTCCTTGAGTCCTAGTTACTGTGTATATTTGCATAAAATAGTTCACAACATCTCTGATCCTGGTGCCTTGTCTCTGAAATATATGGCTAGTATCTGCCTCATGGATTATCCAGGATTGTCACAGGGCAAGGAAAAACTGAGCATATGAAAATGATCTCAGGCCTGGTAAAGTGATACATACAGTTATGTAACAGAGTCAGGAGTGTCAAAAATCCAATTTATAATAGAATAATAAAAAAATCACTGAGCAGTGTTTTCTTTGCTGCCATTTCTCTAGCTAACATTCAGCCCTGAGACAGAAGCAGATGGACCACTGCCCCCACTGCTCCCCTGCCTTCTCTCACTGCCAGAAGGATGTTCATTGCCAACCTCCCAGCACATGATAAATTCAATGTTAGTGGGCTGCAATCTCCTCACAGAGGACAAGCTGGGACAAAAGACACACTGCTGAAATGGAGAGTCTTCTGAGAACTAAGAACTTACATGGGAAATCAGCAAGATGAGAGCTATCTACAAAAGACTCAAATCCCACATTTTCCTAAACCATAGTTTTGGAGAAAAGCCTTTCTGACAATTTCAGAAAAAATCCATATTCAGATGAAAAAGATCACATCTTACCGGTTTGTGATGATGTCATCCCAGATGTTCATTGGGTCCATTTTAGCATCTGGGTATCTGTTTGTCCAGGTTTTTATAAGTCTCTTAAGGGGAGCTTGAGATGATAAACTACCTAAAAATATTAGAAGATGACTATATCCACAGCTCAATGACAAGACCAATTTACAAAGTTGGGCTGCCATTAGTAAATAGAAACTTAATTCAAATTTCTTGACCAAATTAAAAATTTTTGTCTTTTACAACAGGAACAAAAAGTTACCACAGTAAACCTAATACATTTTGACAATCAAAACTCAATTTCTTAAGGACATAGAGTAAGACTGGGGAAATAAACATACAATTTTTAAATTTAGCATAGGTTCACAGTCCTTCATCCACAATTCCAAAATTAAAAAAGCACTGAAACTTGAAAAGTTTCATAGGGTTGCTGCCAGTTTTCTTGTTGGCAAAATCTGATATGAATCAGCATAGGGCTACTTATAGTCTTGGTTTATGCCATTTATGTGAATATTCACCTCCTAAGCTGGAGACACATCACTGTGTTGAATGACGGAATACTGTCCCAGACTCTGGTATGTACATGGTAATAATTAATAAACAAAGCAATCTGGCCTTAAGAGATTCATGATAACTCTCAGAAAATTTAAATTTCACATTACTAATGTTTAAAGCTTTAGTTTTCTCTCTTTCTATTGGTGGGAAAGCAGTGGTTAAGAACAAAAGCTTAAATCGGACAGTCCTGGGTTCAAGATCAGGATCTTTCCCACATTAGATTAGGCAAGTTATTTAACCTATGCTTCTATAAAATGAGACAAAAAAAATCTAAATCTTGTAAGGCTTTCATAAAAACTATGTAATATAGAAAAAAGAGATTAAGTCCTGGAAAGTAGAAAACACTTAATGAGTGATCATTAATTATGTCATTAACAATATGTACTTGAAAAAGAATTCTCCAAATTTAAAGCAGAGTATGATTAGCTGTAGATATGTATGAATACCAATTTTTATTAGTACTCTGAGAGCATCTTTCATTTTTATTTTTAATTATTCAGCATACAAGCAGAAATTCCAATTTATAACTAAGATACATACCTGATGCAAAGATGTACTCTTTCCGTTTGACTCTGGATGGCCTCCCATAGATGCCAGGATAAAATCTACTTGCTGGCAGCAGAAAGACCTTCAGGGTCTGCACACTGCTGCCAGCAGCTTCACCTCCCCTCAGGCCAGGGCATGTGGCACCCAGTCATTGAACTTCCAGCCCATCTGGGACACTGCAGGCTTTCTATAAGACAGAACTTCTGCGAGCCCCTGTCTTTTACACACTGAACTCAGGCACTTCCTCCAGGAGCCTCCTGTACCCTTCAGTCCAGGGCAGATTCTGTTATCCATATTTGACATGGGACTTCCCTCTGCCTCAGTAGTGATCACATTGTGTGGGGATTACCCCACTCTTTTGAAAGCTTTTTCAAGCTAGGCAGTATGTTTTATTTGGCTTTGCATCCCCAGTGTCTAGAATAGTGCTTGACCATTTTAAACATTTATTTCAATGATATCAAAATATGTATTTGTAGAATGAACTCAAGGTATTTTCTAACCCATATGTTAAGAGACATGTACTTTTACTAAGTAAAAAAAAAAAAAAAAACCAAAATTTTTCCATAATTATAAAAGAAAAAAAGGTAGGTTAAAAAAAATTACCTTGTCTGCTTATAAAACTGATGAACTCCTGAATTTCTATTATAGTTTGTACAGACTGCAATTTGGTGAGTCTACTTCTGTGTAAGAGGACATCAATACTTGAGTAATTCTAGAAAAAAGATATTTAACATTGTTTATAAATCAATTTACTACTTTAAATTTTAATACAGTTCCCTAAAACATAAAATATCACAACTACCCTATATCAATTACAAAATGTGTCTCAGAGTAGTTAGCTCACAGAAATAATTAACAAATGGTTTAAGTTTTAAAAATAATTTAGGTTTTTTAATCTCATTTTGGTTCAAAGAAGTCAACAAAATCAATATAATTAGGCATCATTGCCTCTATTCACCACCAATTTTTAAAAATCACAATGTCCTAGAATATAAAACTGCCAACTACAGAAGACAATTACTTCTTTGATAAACTTCCCCTTGAGTGTACTAAACAAATTCAAAATTTTGGGTGCCTGAGTGGCTCAGTTGGTTGAGTGACCAACTCTTGATCTTGGCTCAGATCTGGATCTCACCGTCATGAGTTCAAGCCCCACAATGGCTCCAAACTGGCCATGGAGGCTACTTAAAAAATAAATAAAATTACACCAGTTAGAATGACAAAAATTGACAAGGCAAGAAACAACAAATGTTGGAGAGGTTGTGGAGAAAGGGGAACCCTCTTACACTGTTGGTGGGAATGCAAGTTGGTACAGCCACTTTGGAAAACAGTGTGGAGGTGCCTCAAAAAATTAAAAATAGAGCTACCCTATGACCCAGCAATTGCACTCCTGGGTATTTACCCCAAAGACACAGATGTAGTGAAAAGAAGGGCCATATGCACCCCAATGTTCATAGCAGCAATGTCCGCAATAGCCAAACTGTGGGAAGAGCCGAGATGCCCTTCAACAGATGAATGGATAAAGAAGATGTGGTCCATATATATAATGGAATATTACTCAGCCATCAGAAAGGATGAATACCCAACTTTTACATCAACATGGATGGGACTGGAGGAGATTATGCTAAGTGAAATAAGTCAAGCAGAGAAAGTCAATTATCATATGGTTTCACTTATTTGTGGAACATAAAGAATAGCATGGAGGACATTAGGAGAAGGAAGGGAAAAATGAAGGGAGGGAAATCGGAGGGAGAGATGAACCATGAGAGACTGTGGACTCTGAGAAACAAACCGGGTTTTAGAGGGGAAGGAGGGGGGTTGGGTTTGGCTGGTGATGGGTATTAAGGAGGGCACGTATTGCATGGAGCACTGAGTGTTACACAAAAACAATGAATCATGGAACACTACATCAAAAACTAATGATGAAATGTATGGTGATTAACATAACATAATAAAAAATAAATAAAACAATAAATAAGTAAATAAATACAAAATAAAGACAATGAGTGGGTATGCTTTTCTGATCAATACAAGCCAATGATAAATGTTAACAGGCTCTATAAAGACATTGACTTTAAAAACAAACATCAAAGATTCTCATAAAAGCAAAAAAGAAAGAAGGCACAATGGTAAACGAACAGGGAAAATTAGTTCATGTTCTTCACAAAGCAACCAAACTTTCATTCAGCCAAACTAGATGAAAAGTCTACCCAAGTGTTCTTTAACAGTGTGAGAAAGATAAAAACCTAAGTAAAAACAAAAAAAATGGAACTTTTTAAAACAGAAAAAAAAGGGATTAAAAATGCATTAAAACAAAGGACAGAGTGAAGAGATTTTAGAATAAACTGGAAGAACAGAAAAGAAGGAAATGGGTGGTATCAAATAGTAAATGAAAATTTTTGCTTGTTGATTTTTTTTATTCAAGAGTTTACTGACTTTTAAAAGTATCATAGAAATGGTACATTTCAGACTGGTGCATCTGCATTACCTGCATGAAAATCTGAATGCAATTTTCAATATAGTATTTGGCTCTGTCAACATCATCTTGTAAGATGTAAAGAAGACTCAATTCTTGACTATAATGCAGCTCTATAAGAGCCTTCTGAAGTTCTTTGTTCACAGCTTCATCAATAAATGTCAGCAAGGACTGGTCAGCCTCCCCTTGAAGCAGTAACTTCAGCTTGCTGCGGATCATGTAAGGTAGATAGGTCTCCTAAGGAACAGAAAACTCTACTTGTAGCTTTAGAAAGCCAATATGAATATGCCTAATTATTTTATAATATCCTTTGGTATGATTTTTTAGGTCAAGATTTAGAGCTAATGTGATGTCTGATGTTTCAAACCTAAAACTTTAACTTTTAAAACATGTTCACTTAAAATTATTCATTTTGTAACCACAATAGACATGGGAATATGTTCTGTAGAAGATGAGAACCACTTTTACCTGCAAGATCATTGGGTGTTACATACAAGTGAAGAATCTACAAGCACAGCCAAGACAGCTGTATTGTGGGAACCAGGTAAGCCACTTCCCTCCGAGTCTGGGTTATCCCATGGGAGGGGAACCATCCCACTCCAGGGGCCAGGGCTATCCCATGCGTAGCCTGTGACTCAAGGCAGAGACACCATGAAATTTTCTTCCACGAAGTCATAGCATGGATGTTAACATTTATTTTTAAATGCATCCTATTTATTTGGAAAGGGTCAACCAAAAGTGGAAAGAGATTTAAACATTACAGAGTTCATGGGGAGAGTTGGGCTATACAAATATCCTAATACTTCACAACTACTACTTTGTTTTTTAAAAGTTTTAAAAAACTTCATTAATTAGAAAACAGCTTACCACCTAAAATATTTATCTTAGTGACCTGAAAAATAATTCTACTGGGGATGCCTGAGTGGTGCAGTCAGTTAAGCACCTGACTCTTGGTTTTAGCTCAGGTCATGGTCTCAGGGTCGTGTGATCAAGCCCTGAGTTGGGCTCCACACTGGGTGCAGAGTCTGCTTCAGATTCTCTCTCCTTCTCCCTCTACCCCTTCTGCTTGTGCTCTTTCTCTAAAATGAATAAAAAAAAAATCTTTAAAAAAAAATAATTCTACCCACCTGATAAAATGGTTCACTCCACATTTTATTTAGATCTGGAGGGTTTTCATTATCAATGCTGACTACAGAACAGTATGCCAATGATTTCCACTCAGCAAGCTGGTTATAACAGTCGAGGGATGCAAGTTCCCAAAAATCCTTCTCAGCTTCTGTAGGCTCACCATCCACCCACTCTTGTTTATTGAGAGCCTCATGAAGAAAAGTTCATAAATTTATTTTACAAAGTTGGAAAGAATATAAATGAAAACATTGTATTATAGGTAGTGTTAACATTCATGCTAAGGACAATCATTTTCAGATTTATGACAAGGGAAGAGAAAAAGGAAAAGAGAGTAACACTGAATGGAAGAAAATAAACCAAAACAAATCTTATGGGAACAAATGAACATAAAAACCAAGAGGAGACTATTTCTCTGAGAAACTTACAAATGAAGCCAATTAACTAAAGATTCTGTCTGAATGACCCAAAATTTGATTTATTTATTTTAAGATTTTATTTATTTGACAGAGAGAGAGAGATAGCGAGAGCAGGAACACAAGCAGGGGGAGCGGGAGAAGCAGGCTTCCCGCAGAGCAGGGAGCCCGATGCGGGGCTCCATCCCAGGACCCTGGGATCATGACCCAAGCCGAAGGCAGACGCTTAACGACTGAGCCACCCAGGCGCCCCCCAAAATTTGATTTAAATCAATAATGTGGGTCATTTACCACTTAAAAAGTTCTTAGATTGAAAATTACAAAATAGAACATTTACCAAAAATTGCAGATGACTTTACAACCTGGACTGCTCATTCAAGAATCTCACAGATCACAGACTCTGAATTTTAACTACTTGCTAGGAATCTATACCTGGATAGCCACCGGCAACTCAAAACACAAAATGTACAAAATTGACCTTATAGTCATCTTCCCAAAACCAATTCTTATCTACCTCTTCATAAAGTTTTTATTTACTGAAGGAAAACAATCTACCCAAATAGAATTATATAATAACAGCAGATACTGAAATAACATCTTACAGTTTTATAGTATTTGGTATGAAATGCTTTCTCTTTTATTCAGTGATGTTTTCTTAAAGAGAATAAGAGATAAAGCAATAATTATTTCACATTTGGTTATTATGAAACTATTCCCTGATATTAATTTTTGTGTAAAAACTAAGGAATAAAGTTGAAACATTATGAAGCTCTGAATTCTAAAGCTAAAAGTTTTTCCATTCAGAAAACTAACGTGTTTAAGCAACTGACATATTTGCTAGAGATCAATTTTACCTCATTATACAGCTTAGCAGCTTCAGAATAATCACTTCTTGCTTCTGCTAATATCGCACTCTGAGTGACTTGCTTTGTTCCTATCTCACTGCTAAAAATACCGCGGAGGACATCATATTCTCCAATTGACCTATACAGTCTAAAAAAACAAACCAAAAAAAAAAAATCCAAATCAATGAATATGCAAATATTTTTAAAGTATTTATTCTAACGAAATGATATTAAATCAAGAGGCCACATTATGTTAGCCAAAAAGGATATATGTTATTTTTGTTTTATAAAAATATAAAATCTTAGACATTGTGAAGTTACCATTAGGTTTTACTACTTTAGTCATACAGGAGACAGAGATTATTCTAAAGTACATTTAGAGTGAAATATGAAAATATCTTAAGTTTACAATGAATAAATTGCCTCATTACAATAAGACTATTCTGTGTTAATCCATTACAGTAACATTGCACATTTCAGTGGGTGACCTATTCGAAATCCTGTCAATACCTAAAATTTGGAACGTAGTCAAGAATCCAGAGTAAAAATTAATACTGTTTTTTAATTATGTTAATCACCATACATTAAAAATTAATCCTGGTTCTAATAAGACCATGTTTTAATCCACATGCTATGGGCCATCCCCATTCTACTGACAAGTAATTTTCTTACAGCCTTATTTGCTAGGGCACTCATTCCTCTCTTCACATTAACAAAAATCTATTTCACCTCATCAACCAAGCTTCCCCACTAAGATATTCTCAAGTGTTAATAAGTTTGTTCCCTTCCCCTGGAATTTTTTCCCCCATCTTTTAAGTCTCAACACAAATGTCATCTCTTCCTGAAGCTGCAATCACCTGGCCAGCCAGCGAGGACTGCTTCCTCTGGACTGGTTTGGTCCTTTCTCAGGTATGAAATCCAATGTATTTACTACACTGAAAAAGCCCTAAGGGCTCTCTCAGAGCCTAAGGATTCCAAATTTATTTATTATTTTTTAAAAGATTTTATTTATTTGAGAGAGAGAAAGTGAGAGAAAAAGCAAGAGCAGGGAGGAGGGGTAGAGAGAGAGGGAGAAACAGACTCCACGTTGAGCAGGGAGCCCGATGAGGGACTCAATCCCAGAACCCTGGGATCATGACCTGAGCTGAAGGCAGATGCTTAACCAATTGAGCCACCCAGGCGCCCCAGGATTCCAAATTTAGATAAAAATCTAGTAGATATGGCCCTCTCTTTGCTCTGTTTGTAGAGGGTTATGGGTAACAAATCAGAGGCAGAAGTGGGAGATGGGAGGTAGGATAACAGCTCAC
Organism: Callorhinus ursinus; assembly: GCF_003265705.2. Lineage (NCBI taxonomy): Eukaryota > Metazoa > Chordata > Mammalia > Carnivora > Otariidae > Callorhinus > Callorhinus ursinus. The sequence goes on from NW_027397067.1 coordinate 729,437, forward strand.
AGTCCAAGAGCCCATGAGGACATGAAACTACAACCATTTTCCAGTAACTCAGAAAAGAGATCAGTGTCATATCCACCTTGCACTGGCCCCATGTTCCTGGGATGATACACACTACAACATGGTCAAAATGATGACCATGACATCATGAACAGGCAAAATTATGTTTTTTTTTTAAAGATTTTATTTATTCGACACAGAGAGACATAGCGAGAGAGGGAACACAAGCAGGGGGAGTGGGAGAGGGAGAAGCAGGCTTCCCGCGGAACAGGGAGCCTGATGCAGGGCTCGATCCCAGGACACTGGGATCATGACCTGAGCTGAAGGCAGACACTTAACGACTGAGCCACCCAGGCGCCTCCCAAAATTATGTTCTTAGTACTCTGTTTCAAAGGAATGCAAAATATTATATACACAAAAGCATAAGGAAGTACTTCTTTTAAAGATTTATTTAGAGAGAGAGAAAGAAAGCAGAGAGAGCTCAAGCAGGAGAAGGGGTAGAGGGAGAGAAAGAATCCCAAGCAGACTCCCCACTGAGTGTGGAGCCCAAAGCGGAGCTTGATCTCATGACCCTGAGATCATGACCTGAACCAAAACCAAGAGTTGGATATTCAACTGACTGAGCCACCCAGGTGCCCAAAAGTATGAGGAAGTATTAAATAAAGTTAGAAACAAATGTTTAAAGTTTAGGCTCTTAAAAGTTGTATACTTCATTTACCCAGGAAATACACATTAGATGAGTTTCTCATTCCCTGAAAATATTAAATATACAGTATTACTGACTGTTCACTTACACATCTGAAACAACAGGATAAAAATTGTTACTAGGTAGAATCAGTACTAGCCAAGATGCACCTTCTGAACTGCCCTGGTATTTATCTTGCCTCTCAAGAGAACTCACCACTTTCCATTTCATGTATGGTTAGTTATGCATGTAAGTACATACATTTCCTATTGGATGGCTAGTTTTGTTAGTCTAGGAGACATGTCTAATTCTTCTCAGCACCTAATACAATGTATTGCTCACATATAGTGCTCAATTAAGATATGAATGATTCTAAAACAGCGAATAGTACAAAGATTCCCCACCCTTACCTTTACTCTTTTTCCTAGAACCTGAAGATCTAAAAATCAGCACTATAAAACAGAAGTTCAAATTTAATTTCAACCTAACATCCTTCTCAGAATTAGGCACTGGCTTTCTTATGATAAAACCTCAAGTAAGGAAAAAGACCAGACATAATGCAAAACAGCATAATGACAAAATGGAACTTGTTTTTCCCAAAAAACAAAGTAATTGGATAAACTGTTTCTAAAAGTTTGAGTCCTGCTAAAAATAATGGATTATCCTCTATTCAGTTTAGTCAATCAGTAAAAACATATAAAACTGTAAGTTATGGCCACACTTTACAGGAAACTAAACTTGGTAAATAACACCCTGAGTCCGAAAAGATTGTATACTGAGAGAATAGGTTTAATTGATGTTCTCTTTCCTGAAGCAAGACATTCCTTGTGTGACAACTATTCCTGACTTATGGAATGGTACTTTGCCAGAGAGATTTTTCAAAAAATTTCACAGAAGTGTTACTATCAACTTTATTTATTCATTTTCCACCAGAATGAAAAGTTTTTTCTGTATTACTTCAGTCAAATTCACTGTTCTCCCAACAGTCTGGATCACAGAGCTTACTTAGCAAGTTCCATCCATCTGACGACATCAGGAGAGAGGCAAGTCCTCCCCCGAAACCTCTTGGCAGGTGGCTCTTGAGGCACCAGGTGGAGCAGGGCCTCCTCGAGAAGGCGGACGCCCACAGGCTGCTGTAGACTGGCCAGGCAGCCAGCACTGACAGAAGCTGGGTCGAGGCTCAGCAAGTCTGTGTGTTGGCAACTGATTTCCTGTGAAACCACAAACACATGCAGCTATTTTGCCTGTGGTACTTTGTATCTTCACAAGTAAATAAGTCATTTTACTAAACATAAAAGAACATTTTGATGTAAGTAGTGATATAACCAAAAATTTCTCTGTATTCTATTAACAAAATGTCCTCAACATTCAGCTTGCTCAAAGGAGGAAATGACCTTTTATTTTTACACTTCCAATTCAGAGGTTAATTTAAAGCAAGAAAACCACTAGCAAAACATAAAAAATTTCATATATATAATTTATACATCCAAACAATTGTAGTTCCCAGGAATATTTAGCCTGAATAGGTGAGAAAAGCAGCTGAAACACAGATTTTATATCCAATCACCAAGTAGTAGGTATACTTACCTCTGTTACACTATTTAGCATCGTTTTTCCCATCTCCTTCCACCCAGGGGCTAACTTATTCACAATAATATTGAATTAGAGGATTTCAGGAATTTTTATATGACCTTACTTTGTAACTCTCAATTTGAGAGTCCTATATACACCAATAAAAATAAGCTACAAATCAATATACAGAACATTATAAATAGTATGGCAGCATTTTCATTAAAACAAACCTGCATGTGTGCACATAATTCTTGTGTGTATGTCTATGCATGCACATAATTCTTGTGTGTATGTCTATGCATGCACATATATGCAGATATCTGGAGAAGACAGTAAAGACAGTCCTGCCTAAGCCACAAACACAACACTTTCCTCACAGCTGTGCCATACAAGGACCACTTGCTAAGTTTGACCAAGGCAACTTAAGTTGTACATTAGAGGACTTGAAAAAATGCATTCTCCAAAGCAAGTTAGCAAACAAAAATGTCACTCTTAGAAGGAACTAGTGGTAGAGGAAAGAAAATCCAAATAAAATTCTGTTTCAATTAATAACACAGCAAAGTCTTGGTCTTAGCTGAGGTGTCAGATTTTGAGATAACATCATTCTAATTTAGAGAGTGAAACCCTGAATTACATAAGACTATTTTAAAATAAATATATTTTGGAGGGCTGTTGGGTGGCTCAGTTGGTTGAGCGTCTGACTCTTGGTTTCAGCTCAGGTCATGATCTCAGGGTCATGAGATCCAGCAGAGTCTGCTGGAGAGATTCTCTCTCTCCTTTTCCCTCCCCCTCTGTCCCTCTCCCTGCTAGTGCATGGGCACACACGTGCACACGCAATCACTCTCACTCTCTCTCTCGCAAATAAATAAAATCTTTATAATAAATATACTTTTAATTTTCAAGGAATCAACTCATTCTATATTTACTGAATGCCTTCTATGTTCCAGATATTGTGGTAAACAATGCTGTCCCAGACTGCATGTAGCTTAAGATTTATTCCCATTTGCAATAGAAGTCTTTTGTGAAAGTTTTAAATAAGTAAGCAACTATTCAGAATTTAAAAAATCACTTAGGAATACAATGTAAAGAGAAACTTATTTTGAAATACCGGCTAATTCAATACAATTTCTCAAATCTTATCTTTAGTGTAGCCAAGAAAAAAACAATGAAGGAATTCTACTTGTAAATATTAAACCAATAAAAATAGAATATATAAAAAGAAACTGTATTAATAGCTTCATGCTACATAGGAAAAGAACAAAACAGGAAAACCTAGTATTTCATCTCAGGGAATTATTATACAATTCGTTTGCAAACCGAAGCTACTAACAAATAATATTACAGAATATATACTTTAAATTATTCCAGGGAGGTTACTAGGTACAAAATTACTAAAATGGGCTTTGGGGGTTGGAGTTAAGATGGTGGAATAGTAGGGGGACCCTGAACTTGCCATGTCCTTCAAATACAGCTAAGATCAACATTTAAGTATTTTGAGACTATCAGAGGATTAAGAAAACAATGTGCATAGTTGAGAGCAATAGAATGGGGCAGATACAAGGTTCAGAGCCCTGAACTGGGGGAGAGGAAAGCCACAAGGCCACAAAGGGGACAGAACCCATTTCTCAGAGCTAAGTCAGGAAGAGGGAGAAAGTGGGAAACAGCCCAGTGGGTAGGAACCACACAATAAGCCACAGTGAGGAGATCCCCTGGGTTGCACAGGGAGAGATCACACCCATTCCAGAGGGCATTTGGAAGAGGTATTTTGCGTCTCAAAGGACCAAAGTTCAGTTGGAACCATTGAGCAGTGCTCAAACAGCAGGGTCACAGGTACACAGAGAGGGCAGAAAACCTCTAAACAACTTTTTGCTGTGAGCCACAACAGGCTTAAACCTCTGTGTGCACTCTGGCTGCTTTTCTGTAGCTGAACTGAGCAGAAAGCAGAGACTGAAGCACATTGCAATTAACCTGGCCATAGTTTTTGCGGTCTGCCACAGTAGATTCAAGCCTCTGCAAAGGCTTTTCTGAGACAGAGGGGAGTAGGGGACAGAGGTGAGTACAGATTGCCTATAACCTGGTTCCAGCTATGACAGAAAGAGACACAGCCAGAGAGGGAACACAAGCAGGGGGACTGGGAGAGGGAGAAGCAGGTTTCCTACCAAGCAGGGAGCCCGATGCAGGGCTCGATCCCAGAACCCTGGGATCATGACCTGAGCTGAAGGCAGATGCTTAACGACTAAGCCACCCAGCCACTCCTAAGCTTTTTTTTCATTTTGTATTTTTCTATTTCTTATTTTTTATTCTTCATCCTTTAATTATTTTTTTCCCTTTTCTTTTTCTTTTTCTTCTTGTTTTGAATCAGGCTGATAATCTTTTGTTCACTTGTTGGTTTGATTGTTTCCTTCTCTTATTTTTTGGACCTGGCTACTTTTTTTCTCTCTTTTCTTCTTTCCCAACTCTTCTTTCCTTCCTTGTTTCTTATTTTCTCGAATCAGGCTTATAGTTTATTGTTTGTCTGTTTGTATCCACTTTTGTTCCGTTTCCCTTTCTCTTGTTTTTGGATCAGGCTTTGTTTTCTTTTGTCTTTTTTTTCTCTTCTTCTTTTTTCCTTTACAAGCTTAACAACAAACAAATGAAACCACATGTACTTAAAGATCAAAACACTCCCCACTGCAAGCAAGGAGGAACTCTGTAGAAGAAGGACCAGTCGGAAAGAGCAGCCAAAACACAACAGCAGAGTATACACAGCATACAGCAGAAACAACTTCCTGAGGTTTCTGTTGTTATTATTGCTGTTTTTGCTGTTTTGTTTTTCTCTTTCCTCCCTACTTTCCTAAATACAATGACTAGAAGGAGAAATTCACCGCAAAAGAAAGAACAGACAGTACTACTCTCTGCCAGGCATTTAATCAATATGGATATAAGTAAGATGTCAGAACTAGAAATCAAAACAATTTTAAAGATACTAGCTGGGCTTGAAAAAAGCATAGAAGACACTAGAGAATCCCTTACTGTAGAAATAAAAGAACTAAAATCTAATCAGGCCAAAATTAAAAATGCTATTACTGAGATGCACTCAAACATGGAGGCTCTAACAGCTAGGATAAATGAGGCAGAAGAGAGAGTCAGTAATATAGAAGATAAAATGATGGAAAATAAGGAAGCTGAGAAAAAGGGAGATAAACTACTACTGGATCACGAAGGGAGACTTCAAAAAATCAGCGATACCATAAAGTGAAACTTGAGTAATAGAGGTCCCAGAAGATGAAGAGAGAGATGGGGAAGAAGGTTTATTTGAACAAATTATAGATCAGACCTGCCCTACTCTGGGGAAGGAAACAGACATTCAAGTCCAGGAGGCACAGAGAATCCCCCACAAAAATCAATAAAAATAGGTCAATACCCTGACATAATATAGTAAAGCTTATAAAATTTCAGAGATAAAGAGAAAATCCTGAAAGCAGCTCAGGACAAGAGGTCAATTTACAAGGGTAGACACATAAGGCTGGCAGGAGACCCTTCCACAGAGACCTGGTAGGCCCAGAAAAGACTGCCATGACATAATCAACGTGCTAAATGGGAAAAAATATGCAGCCAAGAATACTTTATCCTGCAAGGCTGTCATTCAGAATAGAAGAGATAAAGAGTTTCCAGGAAAAACAAAAACTGAAAGAATTTGTGAACACTAAAACAGCCCTGCAAGAAATATTAAAGGAGATCCTTTGAGGGAAAAAAGGGCCCAAAAGTAACAAAGATCACAAAGGAACAGAGACAATTTATAGGAACAGTGACTTAAGTAATACATGGCAATAAATTCATATCTTTCAAAAATTATTCTGAATGTAAATGGACTAAATGCTCCAATTAAAAGACACAGGTGTATCAGATTAGATAACAAAATAAGACCCATCGAAATGCTGAGACTCATCTTAGACCCAAAGATTGAAAGTGAGGGGTGAGGGGATGGAGAACCATTTACCATGCTAATAGACATGAAAAGAAAGCTGGAGTAGCCATCCTTATATCACACAAACTAGTTTTTAAACCAAAAACTGTAATAAGAGATGAATAAGGGCACTACCTCATAATAAGAGTCTATCCAACAAGAAGATCTAACAATTATAAATATTCATGCCCCTAACTTGGGAGCAGCCAAATATATAAGCCAATTAATAACAAAATTAAAGAAACTCATTGATAATAATACAATAATAGTAGGGGACTTTAGCACCCCACTAATACCAATGGACAGATCATTAAGCAGATCAACAGGAAACAATGCTTTGAATGATACACTGGACCAGATGGACTTCACAGATATATTCAGAGCATTTCATCCTAAAGCAACAGAATACACATTCCTCTTGAGTGTACATGGAATGTTCTCCAGAATAGATGACATACTTAGTCACAAATCAGGTCTCCACTGGTACAAAAAGACTGAGATTATACCATGTATATTTTCAGACCACAAAGCTTTAAAACTTGAATGAAATTACAAGAGAAAATTTGGAAAGAACACAAATATATGGAGGTTAACGAGGATCCATCTAAAGAATGTATGAGTTGGGCGCCTGGGTGGCTCAGATGGTTGAGCATCTGCCTTTGGCTCGGGTCATGATCCTGAGGTCCTGGGATTGAGTCCCACTTTGGGTTCCCTGCTCAGCGGGAAGCCTGCTTCTCCCTCTGCCTCTCCCTCTCTGTCTCTCATGAATAAATAAATAAAATCTTTAAAAAAAAAAAAAGAATGAATGGGTCAACCAGGAAATTAAAGAAGAATTTAAAAAAATACATGGAAGCATATGAAAATGAAAACCTAACAGTTCAGAACCTTTAGGATGCAGCAAAGGCCGTCCTAAGAGGGAAGTATATAGCAATAAAGGTCTATCTCAAGAAACATGAAAGGTCTCAAATATACAACCTAACCTTACACCTAAAGAAGCTGGGAAAAGAACAGCAAATAAAACCTAGATCCAGAGGGGGAAGAGAAATAATAAAGATTAGAGCAGAAATCCATGATATAGGAAAAAAAAAACAACCAGTAGAACAGATCAACAAAAGTAGGAGCTGGTTCTTTGAAAGAATTGATAAGATTGATAAACCCGTAGCTCAAATTATCAAAAAGAGAAAGAACCCAAATCAATAAAATCATGAATGAAAGAGAAGAGATCATAACCAACAAATAACCAACCAAAGAAATACAAACAATTGTAAGAGAATATTATGAGCAATTATATGCCAACAAATTAGGCACACTGGAAAAAATGGATGCATTCCTAGAAACATATAAACTACCCCCACTGAAACAGGAAGAAAGAGAAAACTTGAACAGACCCATAACCAGCAAAGAAATTGAATCAGAAATCCAAAATCTCCCAACAACAAGAGTCCAGGGCCAGATGGTCTCCCAGTGGAATTCTACCAAACATTTAAGGAATTAATACCTATTCTTCTGATGCTGTTCCAAAAAAACAGAAATGGAAGGAAAACTTCCAAACTCATTCTAATGAGGCCAGCATTACCTAGATCCCAAAACCAGACAAAGACCAATATCCCTGATGAGCATGGATGCAAAAATTCTCACCAAGATACTAGCTAATAGGATCCTATCATACATCAAAAGAATTATTTACCACAACCAAGCAGGATGTATTCCTGAGCTGCAGGGTGGTTCAACATCTACAAATCAATTCAGGTGATATACTACATTAATAAAAGAAAGGACAAGAACCATATGATCCTCTCAATTGATGCAAAAAAAGCATTTGACAAAATACAGCATCCTTTCTTCATAAAACTCTCTGCCATGTAGGGTTAGAGGGAACATATCTTAATATCATAAAAGTCAAATACAAAACACCTATGGCGAATATCATTCTCAATGGGAAAAAACTGAGAGCTTTTCCTTAAGGACAGGAACACGACAGGGATGTCCTCTCTCACTACTATTGTTCAACATACTACTGGAAGTCCTAGCCTCAGCAGTCAGACAACACAAAGAAATAAAGGGCATCAAATCAGCAAAGAAGTCAAACTTTCACTCTTCGCAGACAACATAATACTCTGTAGAAAACCCAAAAGATTCCACCAAAAAGTTGCTAGAACTGATACAGGAATTCAGCAAAGTCCCAGGATATTAAATCAATGCCCAGAAGTCAGATGCACTTCTATACACTAACAAGGATGAAGAAGAATGAGAAATCAGAGAATCGATCCCATTTACAATTGCACCAAAAACCATAATAGGAATAAACCTAACCAATGAGGTAAAGGATCTGTATCCTGAAAACTACAGAACACCTATGAAAGAAATTGAGGAAGACACAAAGAAATGGAAAAATGGTCCATGTTCATGAATAGGAAAAACAAATATTGTTAAAATGCCTATGCTACCCAAAGTAGATTCTACACATCAATGTAATCCCTATCAAAATATCATCAATATTTTTTACAGAGCTGGAACAAACAATCCTAAAATTTGTATGGAACCAGAAAAGATCCCAAATAGCCAAAGGAATGTTGAAAATGAAAAGCAAAGCATGAGGCATCACAATTCCAGATTTCAAGCTATGTTATAAAATTGTCATCATCAAGACAGTATGGTACTGGTATAAAAACAGACACATAGATCAATGGAACAGCATAGAGAACCCAGAAATGGAACCTCAACTCTATGGTCCACTAATCTTCAACAAAGCGGGAAAGAATATCCAATGGAAAAAAGTCCCCTCAACAAATGGTGTTGGGAAAATTGGACAGCAACATGCAGAAGAATGAAACTCGACCACTTTCTTACACCATACACAAAAATAGATTGAGAATGGATGAAAGACCTAAATGTGAGACAGGAATCCATAAAAGTCCTAGAGGAGAACACAGGCAGCAACCTTTTGACCTCGGCTGCAGCAACTTCCTGCTAGACACATCTTCAAAGGCAAGGGAAACGAAAGCAAAAAGGAAATATTGAGACTTCATCAAGATAAAAAACTTTTACACAGTGAAGGATACCGTCAACAAAACTAAAGGTAAGCTACAGAATGGGAGAAGATATTTGCAAATGACATATCAGATAAAGGACTAGTATCCAAAATATATTATTATATTATAAAGAACTTATTAAACTCAACACCCAAAAAAACAAAAACTCCAGTGAAGAAATGGGCAGAAGACATGAACAGACATTTCTCCAAAGAAGACATACAAATGGCCAACAGATACATGAAAAAATGCACATCCCTTGGCATCAGGGAAATACAAATCAAAACCACAATGAGATACCACCTCACACCCGTCAGAATAGCTAAAATGAACAACTCAGGAAACACAGATGCTGGCGAGGATGTGAAGAAACAGGAACCCTCTTACACTGTTGGTTGGAATGCAAACTGGTGTAGCCACTCTGGAAATTAGTATGGAGGTTCCTCAATAAGTTAAAAATAGAGGTACCCTATGACCCAGCAATTGCACCAGTAAGGTATTTATCCAAAGGATACAAACATAGTGATTTGAAGGGGCACATGCATCCCAATGTTTATAGCAGCAATGTCCACAATAGCCCAAATATCGAAAGAGCCAGATATCTATCAACGAATGGATAAAGAAGATGTGGTGTATATATACAATGGAATATTATTCAAGCATCAAAAAGAATGAAATCTTGCTATTTGCAATGACGTGGATGGAACTAGAGGGTATTATGTTAAGCGAAATAAGAAAATTTCACTCATGTGGAATTTAAGAAACAAAAACAGATTAACATGGGGAAGGGAAGGAAAAATAAAAAGATGAAAATAGAGATTTGTGCTTCTTTGCATCATTCACCATCCCCGCCACTTACAACAAAGTTAGGAATATGCTCAATCAATATCTGTTGAAGGCAATCGGGAGGCAGGAAATAATCTGGTGAAACAGTATATAAGGAAAAACAACTAACAACATGCAGGGCTTAACCAAAACACTGAAGGGACTGGCTTATGGCTTATTAAAAATCAGAGCACTTTTATACCAAGGCTGATTTCTAATTATTCAGTCAAATATAAGTTTGGGGTTTTTGGTTTTTTTTAAATAAAGATTCATCCATTTATTTTAAAGAGAGACAGAAAAAAAGAGTGAGAGAGCAGGTGCAAGTGGGGGGGAGGGGCTAAAGGAGAGAATCCTCAAGCAGACTCCCCGCTGAGCATGGAGCCTGTCATGGGGCTTGATCCTAAGACCCTGAGATCAATACCTGAGCTGAAACTAAGACTCAGACACCCCTATATGCTTGTTTAAAAAAAAAAAAATAAATCACACCTACCCATCTGGGAAGAGGTAACCATACAGAGCACATCTACTCAAACACCTTGTGCTTCAGCTTGTGAAACAAATGAAGTGATTATGACATAGTCATGTGATGGCAAAGTAGATAATGCAATATTTATGAAGCATGTGTACAAACTTACCTGGATACAAGAGACAAAAGGTGGAAAGAAAGAGAAAGTGGTGTTAAGAAAATGATTAAAGTCCTGGAGCAACTTTTGAGTAATGTTGTTTTTCTCAGCCTTGGTCTTGTATTTATCCATTTCTTTTATAATTCCAGAAAACAAACTGCCAAAGAGCTGTTTTGCAATTATTGGGTCTCTCTGTAAAATATCCAAAACAAAGACAAATTAGGATCTGAAGTAAAAATGCTATAATTCACTAATACTATCAGAGCTTTATTTGAAAACACAAACTGCTGTAAACATATCTAATTTACATCTCAATTCTGTTTAGAAAGTTTTAACAGGCATTGACATGGCTAGTATTTGAAATTTAACCAAATATACCTGTGATATCATGGATTTTGGACACAGAAATAATGTAAGCTGGCTCAATCACATATGTAGCCACATGGCTTAACTCATGGGTGAGTGTGGACCTTCAGACACCTCATCTTGAAAGTGGGGATAACAGAACACACCTCAGGGTTGTGGTAAGGATTAGCCAAGATAATGCACATCAAGTGACCACCTCAGTAACTGATAAGATCTTCAAGAAAGATTAAATGAGATTTTTAGGAACCATTGTCATATTAGTATCATCATAAAGCTAAAGATAACTGAGAAGCTTAAATAAAATGCCAATTTAAAATTTCAGAGTCCCATCATTATGACCACTTAAACTGTTAAAACCATCAGTAGCCATTTTTGTGCTTTTCATGTTTGGTGTATTCAGCTCTAACAGAATACTACCTGATCTTTTATGGCTTTAACCCTCATACTCCATGACCACAGGAACTCATTACCCTTTATCTGTGCCTATGACACCAGTACTAAGAACAGTCCCTAGCATGCAGTGTCTGTATTTTTTAAAGGAAGGCATGAATGCATGAATTAATAAAATTTGAAAATTATTTTGCTTGATAAAAACTGTGTCTGAATAAAAAGTACAACTTGATGTGTTCTCTATTATTCATGTATCTGTATTATAGAAAGTTATATGGTTATAAAAAATTTCAGAAAATATAAATTAGGAAAAAAAGAAAGTATCACTCATACTACACTACATGAAGACACTCACTGCCATGGGTTGGTCTTTCAAGACACGCACACTCTCTCATGTGGTATCTGTTTGATAACTTAACTTGCGGCAGACAGGTTCCCATGTCTACAACCCAATTCTTGAGTCATATGCACAAATTCCCTCATTGCCCAGGGAGTTCCAAATGCTCCTTCTGTTACGATAATGCAATGGTGCTTAAGATAATGTTTTCAGAGCAACAAAATGCTGCTGCTGGACAATGGCTAGTTTACAGGCTCCTCTTCAGTTCTCTAGCGTGCAATGCTCATGATGAAGAAGGCGAGTCCCTGGACAGCAGAAGAGACCTTGTCTGTATTGTCCAGAGCTGCACCTCAGTGCTTAGAGCAGTCCCTGGCATCCAGAAGGAGTTGCTCCATATATAGTATTTGAATAAAGTATTGGAATTTGAGAAATATAAGGAAACACATTCTTTTTCAAAGAACAGAAAAAATGTAGTTATGTTTTTTTCAAAACAATATTCACCATCTTAATATTTTCCAAGCACCAATGAGATGAACTGACCATTTCTCCTTGCACATAGTAGGCATGGGTCTCTCAGCTGTATCAGGCCTGTAACCTGCTACCATCAGTATATACCACATACCGATCCAACATGGGCAGATGCAAACCATGCCTAGGAGAGCAGGTGGCAGCATCATTTCTGAGGCAGTGATGTGAATACATGTGTGCAATGCACTAGAAAAACTGGGAAATAATGGGGGTGAAGAAAAGCACAAGGCCAGGTGTCAAAACAAAGGAAGGGGTGTTGTCTTAGTTCCACACCCAGCAAGATACAAAGTTTGAACCATATTATCCATTCTTGGCTAATCTTCAGTTCTTCATTTGTAAATGTGTCTAACAACTGCCTTTATGTCACAAAATTACTGGGAGAATCTAATGAAAGAAATGTGAAAGCACTCTTTAACAACCAAGGGCTCTTTTGTGATAGTAATTACATCAATCAGTTGGCATGGTACAATTGCACAGAATCACACACACACACTCACACACACACACACATACACGTGCGTGTGTGAAGGGAAAAATGGTTAACACCAGTCAACACTGTTGTTCCAATGTCAATTTCTAGATCAACATAATGTACTATGGTTAAATAAGACACCACCAGTGGGGGAAGCCAGGTAAAGAGTATATGGGACTTAAAAAAAAAAAAAAAAGTATATGGGACTAAGTACTATTTTTGCAAATTCCTGTCAATTTATATTTATTCAGATTAAATAAAAAGCTTAAAAAAAGAGTAAAAGACTATGCAGATATAACTTATTATTACACATAACATTAGTTCTGAAAATTTACATATAATAAAATATATGGCATTATATTTCAGCACCTAGCGTAATTTTTAAAGTTTTTTCGATAAAAGTCAAAGGAATCTTAATTAGGCTTTCGAGGAATAAATGTCCTGTTTTTGTCAGAGAATTCAGCTAGAAAACTTCATTCACTCTTAACCCTCACAACTTAGAAAAATATTTCCAATCCTCTGCTATTAAGAAAATTAACAGAGAAGTAAAATACTAATCCCACCCATAAACTGATAGTCTCCTGATCCCCCCCGCCCACCAAAAGGATCTTGTATAAGCAATGATTTAAGTGGCTTAGCACTTTAAAATTTATTACACATTATTTCACTGACCAACATTATTGGTAAGAAAAATAGATTTCACTCCCTGGTTTTATAGATGAAGAAGCTGTGTCTCAGAGCATTAAATGTCTTGACAAGGATCCCAACTGCAGGACTATCTTCTAGATGACTCTAAGTGTGTGGCACCTGTGAAAAGAAGTTTTGGAGACAGGAAACAGCAGGGCCAAAACCTGGACCAATGTCTTTTAACCAAGTCCATTGTTGAAGACAAATCAACACCTCATTTATGATACAGTGTAGCATCAACCATTTCTCCTTGCACATAGTAGCCCCCTGGAACTGTTAAATAGTTTTTATCTGTTAATAGAAAAATGAAGCATTCAAGGACCAACCTGGGCCACAGCTTGCAAGGGGGTGATCAGGCTACTGTATTTAATCTGAATGTCAGGAAGGTCTCCTTGACGGTAACTCCTGTACAAAATGACTTGGGCATCGTGCTTCATTTTTAATTCACTCTTAATCTCCTATAATCATTAGAACCAAAGAAAGAAGATTAGAATTCTTATTGAAGAAATCTGTAGTGCATGAATTATGAAACAATCAGTCAGTACTTATCTTTAACATAAAGGTGATCTTGATGACAATTTTTATCCAAAATGGTTTGGTCACTACAGTCTATGGCAGACAATAAATCCAAAATAAAAACTGCTATCAAATGAGTAAGATTATTTAAATATTCATCACAAAATAATGTGAATATTTATAAACTCAGAGAACTTGAATTAAAACTTTTTAAAGCCATATTTCAGAGGGCAGTACTTCCTCTTAATTCCTCTTAAAAAACAAACCTTGGCTATCAGGCCCAGTGATATCACCACAGCCCCCAAATCCCAGCTCCTCCTTACCCTGCTCACTTGCTCAGGCCAGACTAGCCTTGAACCTGCTCTTGAGTCACCCCCGACTCCCCACCACACAAGACTGTGGGACCTGTTCATCTCTGCCTCGAATGTCTTTTCACAGTTTTTCTCTCATCATTTGGTTCCCATCTCAGATATCATCTTCAAAGAGGCTTGCTTTCTCACCTCCTCTTTAACAGTCTTCCCCACACATAGTCATCACGTAATTTCCAACACTGCACATTGTAATCTTAACTCATTTTTTTTTTTTTTTGTTCTGTTGTACACCCTGGGTTGTAGCTCCATGAATGCTTGTATTATATTCGCCTCTATACCACTACCATTGAGAGTAGTACCTGACAATGAGCACAATGCTCCCAACAAATAAAGCGCATGGACTTTTGATGCCTGATTACCTCCATGCCATTCTTACTGAGAGGTCAGCCACTTCAGATGGAAACACCTGGGTCAGAGGGCATGCATGGCCTCACACAGCAGGCCATTCCACATTTATTAATTATTTAAAGGACTTTCTTTGTATCCGACCAAAATATCTCCCTGTGATTTCTACCCAACAATCCTGGTTTTATCTTTTCCCTCTGTTTATATTCTGCTTGTTATTTCCTTCAGGCACACCTACTTAGGTTTCAGGCTTAATTAGTAGCTTGTGGTTACTTCTCCGAGTGGGAAAAGCAGAACACTCTCCACGTGTGGTGGGGCCAGTGAGAAGGAGAGTGGGATGACTGTGGAGCACTGATTTTGGACCCTCATCTTCAAGAGAATAGCTGTACTTACAGAGACAAGAGAAAGATGAAATGTACATTTTCTTTCCACAGAAGATATAGTGGAACCATTCAACTACTTCATACTCAGATTTGCAAGTTCATTAAGTGACTGAGGATTTAAACTGAATTAGAACTCAGGTTTTTTTTTTTTTAATTCACAATCTTGTCTTTCTTGAAAATTTTGTCATAATTACTGATTTGTAAGTAATACTGAAGCTATGGCTAAACAAACTCTTTCATTATTTCCACATTTTGAGAAATGTTTAATTTATGCCACGCTAGGTCAACTGCTTTCAGCAGATAACCCTGGACCATCCGCCTTGCCTGCTCACGGCTTTCTCTGGGCTCACCATTCCCTCTTTATCCAGGTACCCCTAGGAGAGTGGCTGGTTGTAATGTGGTCCCACAGTGGCTCCAGACCCAAGGTGGGTCAAGGCTCTGGCTAATCCTTCCCAGCAGCTAAAGTTGTAAGATCATTCAGGAATGATTGGAGGTTGTGTCTCTATCACATGGAGAAAGCCAGGCTGTACACAAAGAAGAACAAAACCAAGCTCCAGTGAGAGTCTGAGATAAGGGGCAGGGATGAGGTCCTGGCAGTGCCTGTGAGCCACAACATAGCCCACACAGCTACCCACATAGGCCCCATTCCAAGATTCCCATGACCTCATTAGTGAGTCACAACTGTCCTTTACATCTCCATTAGTCAGAGGAATAATCTTTGGTTCATAATTAACTTTAACTCATATAGTGCTGCTTCTGTAATTTTGTTATGGAAGAAATATCTGACAAGAAACTTATTTCCTTAGTATATATCCTTTGATATAAAATAAATATCTCTGACCACTCAAATTCTCGAAACAGATACAAACCTTCTCTCGTTTTTGTTCAGCAATACTTTTTCTGGTATAAATCAAACTGAGCTTTTCTTTGTCCTTTATAAATCGTCTGCGTAATCTTAATATTTCTGCCCGATTGTCTATACCTGAAGAACACAAAGGTTTGTTACAGATGGCCAATTTGACGTTTGTAGTTTACTTTACCTCCTTTCTAAAATCCCCTAAAATAAAAGTAGAATTATTTGCTTACTTCCATTTTTTACTTTCATCTAGCTGTTCTGTTTTGTTTTAATGGCATAAGTCTATGAAGAACAGAGAATAGCAGAGGAAACCACTAACCAGTTTTGGAAGCTAGAGAGTAGAAAGTTGTAACTAACTCAGCCCAGCCCCAGTGCCACCATGCAGAGAACAGGGACAAAGCAAGGACAGTGGAAAGACCTGGAAGGCTCAGGACCTGGCAGCAGCAGGCATGTCTATGGGAGGGGAGGAAAGTGAGGCTGCAGCAGGAGGTGTGGTCAGAAAGCACTGCCCCTCGTGCTGCAGGTGTGGACCCTGGGAGAGGACACATGGCCCATGGGTGCACAGGGACGGCAGAGCTGCAGGCACAGCAACTACACCACGAGCGACCACAAGGGCTTCTGGAACCTGCAGCTGCCTGCTTCTGCTTGGCCTCTAGAGTGCTGGCACCCTGGCCTGCTAGCCTGCAGGCAAGAGACTGGAGATTTTGCCCTGGGTAATCCACCAGCACAAAAACACAGGCAAAGATATCAACACGTCAGGAGTTTCAGTGTCCTGGTCTAGTCTGACCTCCACATTCCCAAAGTGTACCTATTCCAAATGCCTTTTTAGTGCCCCATCTGGGAGTATAAGCAAAAAAACAAGTCACCAGACATTTTGAGGAAAGCTTCAAACATGAAAGACAGAAATGAAAAAAACAAAACAAAACAAAACAAAAAAACAATAGGGAAAGAGCAACTGTTGAAAGCAGTCCATCCAGGGGAAAAAAATTTCAAAATATTATCATTTATCAAAAAGACAAAAGTAGAAATTGCAACAGTGGATCAAGGACTGGAAAGGCATTCAGAGAACATAAAAAGCTCATGGAAACTAAAAATATGATATCATAACTTAAAAGCAAGGATTAGAAGATAGGTTAAAGTGATTTCCCAGAATACAAAGCAAAAAGAAAAAAAAAAAGAAAATTACAAGATCTGATAAGGTCTGATATCCAAGCAACAGGATTCCAAAAAGAAAACTGATATGAGGAAATCATCAACAAAATCATCCAAGAAAAATATTCCAGAACTGGAAAATGTGTTAGCAGTCTGAAAGGACCCTCCTAGTACCCAGAAAAATGGACTAAAACAGACCTGCAGGCTCCAAAGGACCCTTTCGTGAAATTTCCTAATTGATTTAAAAGAAAGGATCCTAAGATCTTCTGCAGAGAAAAAAGTCCAATTCTTACAAAGAATCAACAAAATGAATGCCACCAGGTTTCCCAACCCAATCTTGGGGACTAGGGAACCCCGATGAATTCACACTCAAAATTCTATAGCTAAATTACCCAGCAGGTATGAGTGCCATCAAAAACAGCTGTTTCTGACCTCTTTTCTCAGGAATACTTGAGGAAGTCCTTCACCAGAAAGAAGGAACAAGCCAAGGAAGAATCAGATCCAAGAGAGGTGAAAAGACCCTCAGGATGGGTGGTCTCTAGACCATAGCTGAGCAGACACCCCAAGAACAGGTAGCCTGGAACAGGGTGGCTCAGAAGCTCCAGGAGAGATTTCTTTTGAGATGAAACATTTATGTGTTGGGACACAGTAAAAGACAATGGTACAACTCAGAGGAAATCAAGTAATAATATGCAGAAATCTAAACCAAAATAATTATTAATGCCCAGGAAAAATTACTGTACAAGAAAGGAAAAATAATCATAATAGTACTATGCCTTGAACACACGTAGCATTTATGTAGTCAAAATAAGAGGAAATTACTGATGAAACTAAGATTAAGACATAATTATATCAGAGGATGAGGGCACAAGAAGAATTCATTGTTTGTGTGTGGTAGGTGAGGGTGAGGGACCAGAAGGAGCAGAACCTCAATGTTCATAATGCAAGCTAAAAGAGAATGACCAATACTGAAAGAAAAAAAAGGTAGGGTAGCAGTACTGGAGATATGGAAGTGGCTGTATCTGGAATTTGGGAAATGGGTAGGGAGGGTTGCTGTTTCTTCTAGAAAGCTTTGGCAAAGTATATGACTCTTTAAACTACAGGCATGTGTTACTATGATACAAATAACTAAAGGAAACTGTAATAAGAATATAATGGTTGAAAAGTGATATCTTAATTAGGTTACAATTTCATTTTTAAATGTCAATAATAAATAGTATCATAGTAAAGATTAATTCACCATATTTCATGAACTTCCAAATATTCCTCTTTAGGCAAGAAAATACATAAACCCCAAAGAAGACAGTATGGGAAATATTTTATATCTACAAAGGTACAAGGGGAGATTCAAATATATTAATCCAATTAAAATGGATAGCTAACAGTATTCATTTTGCTTACTCAGTTCGATGAGTTTTTTCAAATTCACATATAAAACTTTTACGGAAAATAGTTTAAAAATTAGGTTTTACCTTTTATCCTCCTTAATTTCTATATAAGTTCAATAAAGACAGGGAAAAACTGCTCAACAGTTTGAGTTGTGGACGATGCTGCCAGCCTAAGCCACTTCCCTCTGTTTCCTGAGCCTCTTCCCCATTCAGAAGAGTGGGTCATGAGCAATCACCATGCATTAACTGGACTGCAGGCTGCCCCAAATGCACACCTCAACAATTCTGTGTGAGGATATACGTGCCATGGGTTTGAGGTGAGCAAGACACTTCATGAGCCATGGGGAAGTAACAGTCATTCTGGGACTGCATTTTAACTTCAGGGCTTTCATCGTCAGGACAGAGAACTATGCACTCTGGCTAGATGACAATCTGGCAGAGAAACAGCAGAGGAAGAGGATATAAAAGAAAGAAGACCGGTGGGAGGCAAAAGCAGGGAGCAGAACAGACAGAGCAGGAGGGGGCTCATTAGCCCCCTTCAAACCCAGAGTGGTGGGAGAAAAGCTAGATTTACCTCACCTACATTAAATTCACAGAATTATGTATGGCCACACATCTGCGACATAAATGTGAAAAAGAGTGGTTGGAAATGAGGAAAGCATTTCATGTATGTGTTTAGTTCCTAAAGGAATTTACCCTTACTCATTTAAAATAAAGCGTATCAGGGGCACCTGGCTGGCTCAGTCAGCAGAGTGTGCAACTCTTGATCTCAGGGCTGTGAGTTTGAGCCCCATGTTGGGTATAGAGATTACTTAAAAATAAAGTCTTAAAAAATAAAATAAAATAAAGCATATCCTAGGGGAGGTTGGTGGGGGGATGAGTGAAGTAGGTTAAGTGGATTAAGGGTACACTTATCATGATGAGCACTGAGTAATGTACAGAATTGTTGAATCACTATGTTATTGTACATCTGAAACTAATATAACACTGTATGTTAACTATACTGCGATTAAAATAAAAAACTTAATAAAAAAGAAAAAATAAATAAAAGTAAAAGGAATTTATCCTTGCTCCTAATTATACTTCTTCATATCCAAATTCATATGGTTGGCATTTCCCCAAGGCTCTGTGTTGGGACCTTTTCTCTCTCTCCGTTTTCTTCCTCTGGGCTTTGACTTGCTCCCAGAGCTGCCATTCTCATAAAAAGCTGAGTTGCTTTTCAGCCAGTACTGGGTCTTCGAGCTCTGCTGGCACTTCCCTGCAGCCCCTGTGACACATCTCCCCTCGTCTTCCCCACCAGGACCCTGGGTGTGTGGTGGGGGTGGGCATGCCTGTGGCCTTGGCCTCCAGGGCCTCCTCAGGCACCCCACATGCTGCTCCATGCAGACCCGCCCAAGAGGTCATCCAGAGAACCCTGCTTGTCTGCTTGGTTCACTAGAGAAAGCCTTGGTTGCCTCCTAAAGCTGCAGGCCCACATTCCCAGCTGTCTGCTCTATGCTCCCAGTGGGCTTGTCCCACAGGGTAGACTTCTACAAGGCCTGCCAGTCCTTAAACAATCTTAAGCTGATCTGGGTCCCCTCCCCCTTCCCACACCCCTAGCTCCCAAGGCTAGTCCCAAAGGCGGCCTCTTCAACAGGTCTTCCTGGCACTCTCTCATTCTCTCTGAGACTTACTAATTCTCACTTCACCTACCTGTTGACTTACCAAGCCCTGATGTTCAGAAAGTCACTAAATGAATGGATTGAGTCCAATTTACTCAATAGCTTTTCTGGAGCACCTAAAACTAGGCTTTCAATGTGGTAAGTATGCAACAACATTTACTGAATTAAATTTTATTATTTTTTTAAGTAAACTCTACCCCCAACATGGGGCTCGAACTCATGACCCCAAGATTAAGAGTTGCATGCTCTACTGACTGAGCCATCCCAGAGCCCCCGAATTAAATTTTAATTGGCTTATTCACAGGTTATAAGGAAATGTGAATGCAGTCAGAAATGTATTTTTTTTTTAAAGATTTTATTTATTTATTTGAGAGAGAGAATGAGAGAGAGAGAGCACATGAGAGGGGGGAGGGTCAGAGGGAGAAAAAGACTCCCCGCTGAGCAGGGAGCCCGATGTGGGACTCGATCCCGGGACTCCAGGATCATGACCTGAGCCAAAGGCAGTCGCCCAACCAACTGAGCCACCCAGGTGCCCCAAGAAATGTACTTTCTTTATCTAAGCTTCTGCATTAACTTATTTTAAGTATATTTCAGCAAGCTTACTTTACCTTTTGCTTTGTTATCCACCTCATCTCCTGGAAGACCCAGCCTTTTTTTCCCAAAATCAGGTCCCACTGACTTCAAGGGTGCTCTCTGTAACTTTTCACTCCTCTTGTGGACAAACAGCAAGGAGGAAGATGAGGAATCCGATGATGAGGAGACTGTATAATCCACTAGTGGGTCAATACTGCTCCCAGTGAGCCAATTAAAGGAGCTTCTGCCATCTACAAACAGGCATAACCAGAGCATGTCACAGCATGCTCAGCACTGCACAACCCTGCCAAGCCCACACCACCCCAGCACTGCATCTGGAGCAGCACCAACCGCCAGACACACTGTGAGCGACAAGGGATGTATCATTCTGGTGGCACCTGGTGCCTCCACAGGCTCACCTGCCATAGTCACTGGGGACAGCTCCTCCAGGGAGACAGCCACGTCACTAGGCAGAAAGACACTAGGCATAAGTTCTATCAGGTTACTAGTGAGTGACCCGAGGCAACTTAGGTGTCTGAGCCTCATTGTCCTCATTTGTGAAGCAGGAAACACCCCACCTGCTCCTTGAAGCCACAGTGATCCTTATAGGAATGATACTTTGTATCTACTATAAGGTACTAAAGATTCATGACTTCTAATATAATGTCATAAAATATCCATGGTAATTATTCAAATCATTCGTACTTCTAGAACCAATGGAACATGAAAAAATTCATATAAAGGAAAAACATTTGAAATGCTTATATGAAATGATTTAGGTATTTTACTCTACAACTTGTACTTCTCTGATCAAAGGAAATAGGTGAATGATTTAAAAAAGAAAAGTTTAATAAACTATAAACACAGTAAATGATTTTGGTTTAGCTCTTCAGTACTTTGCTTTTGAGATAAGGGATTTTAAATCTGATGCACTAAATGGATTTTTCTGGACAAAACCAAAATAAAACATACATGTACTGTAACTTTTGTTTTTCCTAGTCAAAAATAATCCCTATTTTTTTTTTTTTTTTACTGTGGTAAAATTTAGAGAACACCAAATTAACTATTTTAACCATTTATAGTGTACAGTACTATGGTGTCACACAGTTGGGCAACCATCGCCACAATTCATCTCCAGAGCACCTCCCATCTTCTTAAACAGAAACTCCATATCCTTTAAACACCAGCTCCCATCACCCCTCCTCAGCCCTCCCCCTTCCAACTCTTAAGAATTTGATGACTCTTGGAACCCCAGTGCTTTTCTCCTTTGACTGATGTATCTTTTCTGTGGTTCTTACCACTTTTTTCTATTGTTTCACTTCTCTTACAGTGTTCTTGCAGTAGAGGCCACTTCCACAGATCATATTGCCTGGTGCAGAGCAGGCAGGTGTTCAGGTGGACAGTTACCTGCAGTCTGTGTAGGTGTGAAGTCATACTGCTGTTGGGTGGCCCGTATCTGCTTAGCCATCACCCCTTGAGCTGGGAGGGATCCCTCCTGGGTCTGGGCCTGGAGAGCACTTTGGGAGGCTTGAGTCTCAATAAACATCGGAGTGAGAACAGTACTTCGGAAACGCCAGTCAGAATCAATGGTATATTCCTGCACGTAAGAGAGCTCCAAATGAAATAATGGTCCTTCTTTAGCAATACTGAAATATTTTTATTAAAATCCATTGCTACTATCAGCAAATATGTACTATAATTTCATGTATCTCTGTGGGAAGCAGCTGAAGAACCACCTTTCTGAATTTAAAAATTTTAATTAAATAATTATTTGCCAACTAGAAATAGTGATTAGTACTGGGGGAGAAAAACCGTATTTCTCTTCCTTCACATTTTGCATTAAATGGCTTAATGCCACACTCAATAATGGCACCACCATAGTAACAAGCTAAAGGGCTCAACTCCTTCCAAAGTCCTACCATGTGCTCGACACTAGGAAAGTCACTAGGACAAGTGCAAGCAAAACAGTCAGGCTCTGCTGCCCAGGTTGGCAGAGATGAAGTGAGCATGTCCGTATATGTAAATCATCACAGGTTGTTAAGGCTGCCAGGAGAAAATGCAAACTCGGTATCTACCAAATTGATGGGGGGGACTGATGAGGAAGGAGAATGGCATTATGGAGAAAGGAAAATCTAAGTGGAGGCTGAAAGGGGGACAAGTGTGAGCATATGAAGAGAGTGTGAGCAGATGAGGCTGAAGCAAATGTGTTTCAGAAAGGAATGTGTTAAGTATTCCAAGTAAAATAAGAAGCCCAGTATCATGAATCATCAGGGAAACACAAAACAAAATCACAATGGGACATCACCTCACATCTGTCAGGTGGCTATGATCAAAAAGACAAGAAATGACAAGTGTTGGTGAGGATGCGGAGAAGAGGAAAGAAGCCCTTATGCACTGTTGGTGGGAATATAAATTGGTGCAAACACTAAGGAAAACAGTATAGAGGTCCTCAAAAAATTAAAAATAGAAATGATCCAGCTATTCTACTTCTGGGTATTTATCCAAAGGAAACAAAACACTAACTCAAAAAGATATATGTACCTCCATGTTCACTGCAGCATTATTCATAATAACCAAGACACTGAAGCATCCTTAGTGTCCATCGATGGATGAATGGATAAAAATGATGTGATGTGTATGTGTGTGTGTACACATATACACACATATACAATGAACTATTACTGAATCATAAAAAAGAAGGAAATTTGCCATCTGTGACAACATGGATGGACCTTGAGGGCACTATGCTAAGTGAAATATTTCAGACAGAGAAAGGCGAATACCACATGAT
Organism: Callorhinus ursinus; assembly: GCF_003265705.2. Taxonomy (NCBI): domain Eukaryota; kingdom Metazoa; phylum Chordata; class Mammalia; order Carnivora; family Otariidae; genus Callorhinus; species Callorhinus ursinus. The sequence goes on from NW_027397067.1 coordinate 752,933, forward strand.
CTCACTTACATGTGGAATCTAAACACAACATCAAAACAAAAAAAAAGTGAACTGATAGATATAGAGAACAGACTGGTGATTGCCAGAGGCAGGGGATGGGGGAAGGGAACATGGGTGAAGGGGGTCAAAAGGTACAAACTTCCAGTTAAAAAATAAGTAAGTCATGGAGATAGAATGTGTAGCACGGTGACTATAGTTAATAATACTGTATTATATATTTGAAAGTTGCTAAGAGGATGTTAAAAGTTCTCATCACAAGGATAAAATATTTTTAACTATGTGGTGATGGATGTTAACTAGGATTACTGTGGTGATCATCTCACAATACAAACAAATATCAAATCATGTTGTGCACCTGAAACTAGTATATCATTCGTCATTTATATTTCAGTAAAAGACAGCTAGTTTAACTCTATTAGAAAATGTTTATTGACTAAAAGACAGGAAAAGCTTATAAAATTTATTATTACAAAGATAAGTACTTTACCTGAAATTCACATTCTGACAGAGGATGCTCAAACACAGGGTTTGGATAATCTGGGCTCATGCTGGTCATTTCAAGCAGAAAATCTGTTGCTAAACTTAAAAAGTGCATTTCTATTTTGGGAGAATATAAGGAATTTAGTGCCAACAATCGGTCCAAGATATTGGAAGGTAATCTAGTCTCATGGCTCCAGAAATTTCGAATAATTAATCTGAAAAGCAGAGAGGAAAGAAGCATATTTCTCAGATACTGGCAAATAAGAAAGAATGTCCTACACACGGACATGTGGAGAAGGCAGTTTGTCATCTCTATAAAGCTTAACACAGAGGAAAACCACACCCAAAATTGTATAAAGAGTTTAATCTGAGTTATGAACAATAATATGCACTGAAGGAGGGGAATATTCTAAAACATTACCATATTTAACAAGAGGTGAAAAACTGGATGATTTTATTCTCATCTCTACTGTCTGGGAAGTTTTCAATGAGGAGTATATATTAACTATTTGGAAACCGAGAAAACACCTTAAGAAATTACATGTATTCCTTCACTGCCTTGCTAAAACAATACACTCCAAAAATTAGTGCCATAAAGTATTCAAAACTTGAACTAGTTAAAAACCAGGTTAGGGGGCACCTGGGTGGCTCAGTCGTTAAGTGTCTGCCTTCGGCTCAGGTCATGATCCCCAGGGTCCTGGGATGGAGCCCTGCATCGGGCTCTCTGCTCAGCGGAAAGCCTACTTCTCCCTCCCCCACTCCCCGTGCTTGTGTTCCCTCTCTCGCTGTGTCTCTCTCTGTCAAATAAATAAATAAAATCTTAAAAAACAAAAAAACAAAAAAACCAGGCTAGGCTCGGGGCGCCTGGGTGGCTCAGGTGATGAAGAGTCTGACTCTTGATTTCAGGTCATGATCTCAGGCTTGTGAGATCAAAGCCCCCACTGGGCTCCACACAGTGTGATTCTCTTTCTCTTAAAACTCTCTCTCTCCCCCTCTGTCCTTCCCCCTGCTAAAAAAAAGACAGGTTAGGTTTTACAGTTTATGAATGCTTATGAAATGCAAATGCAATTCTGAAAAGCAAAATGAGTTTAAAATTGTGGCAGAATGGAAAATTGAAATATAGAACCATACAAAAAGTTTTTGCCCCTTCTTATATAATTAGTACTTGATAAAACACTCATAAAACTAACAGGGTAGGCATTTTAGAGGAAAACTGAGGATTCACAGTGCCTGGATAGATAAAATCTGACTTGTATATGCCTCCCTGGATGAGACTAATTGAAAATCAAAGGAGGAGTGCCCGGACGCTGGGCCTCCTCTGAAGTTTCTTGGCTGAACGTAGCCGGATTCTTACTGAGCTCAAGGGTCTCATCCAGGGAATGGGTTTAAAATACAGGCACCTGTAGTGGTCACATACTTCACGAACTCCTTGCCTTGCACATGGTGTATTAGTTAAACTCACAATAAAAGCGGAGACTGAACTTGGCTCAAGGCCTTTTGCCACTAGAGCGTCTGGCCCCCAGGCCTCCCCTTTCTCCTACTAAGGTGTTGGGAGAAATCCTTTCATTCACCATCTCAAGGTTTGCTGGCCAAACCCTAAAGAAAATAATCATCATTTATACTTCCCCATATAATCAATATTATAGTTTTCTCTTATTTCTAAAGTTCCAAACATTTCACTCAATATTAATATGTATAGTGTGATCTCAACTATTTGAGTTAAATGAGAAACAATAATCGTCATTACAGATTTTTTCATTTTGAGACACTGATTCACTGCATGAGCAGAGAAAGCTTTATTCATACCACTTTTGTAAGACTTTTATATTAAAATAACTTGTCAGGATTTTTAAGTCTTAATGTGGTTTAAAATACCTTTTTATTAAACACTATGAATACAGAAAGCAAAGAAAATGCTAATACTATAAATATAATTCTAAAACTGCTGAAAAATACCCAGTGCAAATCTAGGAAGAAATATCCCTAATTTTATTTGTCCTGGCCCAATTGTTCCAGGAGAAGCACATACTGAAGCCCAGTGTTCTCATCGATCAACCCTTGAATCAACACATCTTTTGCCAACTTAAATATTTCCCGAGACTCATCATCTGCTTGACTTTCTGGATCTCTGAGAAAAAATAACAAAATGACAAAACATTAATATTGTTTATCGCTTTTGTGCAATCCGAACAACACCATCCAGAATTAAAAAATAATCTTTTCCCGTGGTACTTTAACTTCCCAAACCACAGCAGAACCCACCCTCATGAGTATGTACCCTGACACCCTCCTTTGGTGCCCCTGCAAGCCTATCCAAGTGCTGTCACAGCTCCACCTGCCATGTGATAGGGCTCAGGTGCATGGGGCAGTGGTAATGGGGGGAGGACTGCAGACGGCTCCCTGGGAATGCTAAGAGGTCCTAGGACAGGCTCACACCCTACGGGAGGTGGTGTGATGGAAGTCCTGGGATGAAGACATCCCACAGAGTTCATTTCCTTAATTTTGTAAATTTTAAAGGGATAACTATAAAAACAAATTACACTATTAACTAACTCAACCAGTAACTGCACATTCTGAATTCCCACAGGTACATAAAAGGAGTTAAAATAAGGATAACATGTCAATATACTAAAATAAACTTGTTTAATTATTAATCATATGTTTAAAAATGTTTCATTATTATAATCTGTTCCAGATTGCTATAAGCATCCAAAAGCTCCCTTAAAAATAGTAATGTAAAATGTTAATGTAGTGGGGTGCCTGAGTAGCTCAGTCGGTGAAGTGTCCAACTCTTGATTTTGGCTCAGGTCATGATCTCAGGATCGTGAGACTGAGCCCCATGTTGGGCTCTGTGCTGGGTGTGGCGTCTGCTCAAGATTCTCACTCTCCCTCTCCCTCTGCCCCTCTACCACCTCCCCCATCTTAAAAAAAAAGTTAATGTAGACCTTACCGGTAATTGTCATGAACCCACATTAGAATATTATACATTTGTTCCCTACACACTGGAGAAGGATGAGAAATGAATTCTACAACAGGATTCAGAAGTTCTCGGAGTTCTGTTGGTTTCAATTTTGCCATCATCGTATAAATTATGTCCAAACAAACTTTCTGTCTTTCATCATCTCTGTAATGAGAGATTTTTTAAAACACACAAATTTAACAACTTTTATTATACTTTCAGATATGACAGGTAACATTTTCTTCTTTGTGCTGTTCTGTATTTCAAAATTTGTTACAACAGAAACATAAAACTTACATCTTAAAAAATTATCATGAGCTAGAACATTAGAAATGACTAAATTAATTCATTGTGATATCCTGGATTGGATCCTGGAATAGAAAAAGGAACATTAGTGGGAAAACTGGTAAAAGCCAAATAAAATCTAGTTTAGTTAACATTAATTTACTGATGTTAATTTCTTAGTTTTGACAAATGTACCACGATTATGTGACATGGAAAAACTGGATGAAGGGTATGTGGGAACTTTGTGTATTATCTTTCAAATTTTCTATAAATATAGTTATTCTAAAATAAAAGTTCATATTTTAAAAAACCTGAAATGTCAAACAAAATAAACTAAATATAAAGGATTTCACATTTTGAAAAAACGATTTCAAGTGCTAGTCAGGCCACCTGGCAGGTCAGAAGCAAGTTAGGGTAGTCTGGGCCCCAAATAAGGTGTACACCTCTTGAAGCACCCAACTTAATGCTTTACACACAGTAGATACTGAGTAAATTTCTAATGAAGGATATTACAACATAACAACATAGATTCTTTGTAATTGGCATTTATCAATAATTTGTCCCTATGTAAAAAACACGTATACACTGGGGCGCCTAGGTGGCTCAGTTGTTAAGCATCTGCCTTTGGCTCGGGTCATGACCCTCCCTGCTCAGTGGGAAGCCTGCTTCTCCCTCTCTCACTCCCCCTGCTTGTGTTCCTTCTCTCGCGGTGTCTCTGTCAAATAAATAAATAAAATCTTTAAAAAAAAATATGTGTACAGACAAGACTGGAAAAGAACAGAGAAATAAATAAATACAGAGAAATAAAAATACTGTAAGTGATCAAAGCATCTTTTAATATTTCTTTTGATAGTATAATGTGAAAATAAATGAACAATTTTAACAAATAATGGAAGCCTCCTAATTGGCAAAATGGGTACAGAACTCAAAACCATGTATTTTAAATCTGAGAAGAGCCTTAGACAATGCTTGAGATATGGCTTCCCCAAAGTGCCAGGTTAGCAGAGGCAGGAGGGTCAGGCCCCACCACCTTTAATTCTGATTAAAATTTAACAAATACATATTTTATGAAAACCTACGAGTTCTTTCTGAGTTGAAGGAGACCGCTGAACAAATCAAAATTTTATGAGCCAGCTGCCTCTGAGAATATGGGGCTAGCTTCACACTTACCTGTGTCTCATGACTTGAATGAAATCCTTGCTCTTTAACTGTAAGTAGAGATCTGTTATTTCCTCTGCACGACACAGCACCACCTCCAGACAGAGGGTCTTCATCACGCCATGAAATTTTGGCAGCAGGAAGAACACCGTGTTCATAAACCTAAACAGTGGACACGGCCAATGACTGAGAGGGCAGCTCAGACCCTCTCCCGCAACAGGACATCCGTCACAACTGACATCTTACCTATCAGCAAGAGGAGGAAAGTTCTTCACGGCTTTGTTCAAGCACACAATAAATTTGTCCTCCCTCGTATTCTGATGTTGCTTCAACTGCTTTACGATCAGTTCATACACCAACTCCTCCAATACCTGAAAAATTAAGTTTTTTTCAAATTCACAAAGGTGGAAAGTTATGTTGGTTACTGAAAATAGGTTTGTCTTGAATAGTTAAGTGAACCCAAGGAAGGTGTTGAATACTATCACCTACAAGGTAAAGGTGTTCACAGGGTATAGTGCCAGGAGCATGCACAGGTTGGCATAAACACTGGGCACAAGAGGCCCTGGGGCTGTGCGTTTGGGTGAGCCAGGCCACAGCCATGCCTGCTTTGTGCTTCTACCACTGGTGGCGTCTAGCGCCTGTCAGATGGCAGGTTGATAAAGATTACTGCTAACGAGTATTTGAGAAGCTGAACTAAAATCAGTGACTAGATGCTGTGTAAACACATTTTATGACACCAGTGTTCACATCTCTGGTCAAATATTCACATAAACCAGAATGTTCATGCAACTTTATCTAAAAAACCAACCCCTCACTGTCTATCTCCCTATATCCTGTTTTTTCTTCATCACATACTACTATCTACCATGATAGACTCGTTTGTGTACTGTCTATCTCCCCTCACCAAATGCTAGCTTCCTGAGGCAGGGAGGGGCTTGGCCTGCCCTGTTCCTGGCTGCACCCCCAGAGCCAGCCAGTAAGTACCCAACATACATAACCGAAATTATAAAAGAATACAATATGGGTGAACAACAGAAGACAAGAGCATGCACATACGTACTGATGACTGGAGACTATATCTCAGGGGCCAAAAGCAATTCAGTGGTTAGAATATGAGTGACTCTCACTGACTTCATTATATTTCACTCTGTTTTTCTAATTTCTACACTAAATCAATACCATTTTATATTCAGAAAAGAACTATGTAAAACAAAAGTGTTTATCATTCTTACTAACTTGAAATTTAAGTGAAGAGAGATTAAACCTGGGATCTGCTATAATTTGCTCCATCTGTACTGAAAACTTAGCGTATTATATAAACTGAAACCCAACATCTAGGGGCATTAGAATCATGTAATAATAACAAGGTTATTCTGAATTTATAAATTTTATTTTACAGAAATAGCTGGTAATCCCTAAAATAAATTATAAGTGAAGACTGATCTCCCTACATGGGTCTATTTCCCTTAATTTTCTTTTAAGCACAAATAAATGCCTGACTAGCAAAATGGGCAGGGGTCCAATTCACTGTGTTGGGATACTCTGGTTGCCCTCAGGACCTCCCGACTTCCCTAAACCTCTCCTCATCCAGGCAGAGAGTGAAAGTAGCTCACTCTCCACTCTCCATCTTTTCCTTCAGGAGAGGATGGGGACTGGAGGTATGAAGTTGAGAATCATGAACATATAGGCAGTTTTCAAAAACACAGGCTGGATGTTTGACAGGGGAGCAGGGAAGGAGAAGAGGACCAAAATCAGAGCTAGGGAGGTGGCCAGGAAACACGGCGCTAAGGAAGGGAGAGGAAACTGCCAGGGAAGTAGAAAGGGAGCCGAGAGAGTGTCTTAGAAGCAGTGACAAAAGTAATCAGGAGGAATGATCAACTGTGTCATCCTGGACAGACTGCAGTGAGACCTGGCAAGAGTGGCTTATCACAATGAGTGACAGTAGTTTTGGAGGCTCCAAAACATGCAGCACCTCACTTACTAACCAGGGGAGGACAGTAAGCATCATGGGATGTAGCAGTAAGCATCATTCCATTATGCTTTTCTCAAGTAAGTTAGAACATGTAATTACCATACAATGGCCCATGAAATTTACATACATTTGTAATAATTACATTCTATTGAGAACTGCAGTACTCTGAATGTATATTGCACTAAAAGATTCAATTAGGTTATTCTCACAATCTTGTAAAGTGGGCAGGGCACACACACTGAGAAAGCTCCCTGAGGTGCCCTGTCCTGTCTGACAGCTATATTATATCCCAAAATGGAAGTGGGGGATTTTACTAGTTAACTTAGCCCTAACTAACCACAGCAATTATCTAACAGAATAATTTTCTCCAAAAGGAAATCCTGACACTACCTTCAGAGGAATGAAAGCTGGTTAAGTACTCATATCCTGACTTTCACAATAAAAAGTTACCAATCTTTAAATGTTTACCAAGTTTCCAAGTGTTTAAAAAAATCCTATGTCCTCTTTAAAAAATACTGAGCACTGAGGATGCCTGGCTGGCTCAGTCGGTTAAGTGTCTGCCTTTGACCCACATCATGATTCCAGGGTCCTGGGATCGAGTCCCACATCAGGCTCCTTGCTCAGTGGGGAGCCTGCTTCTCCCTCTGCCTGCCGTTCCCCTTGATTGTGTGTGCTCTCTCGATCTCTGACAAATAAAAATCTAAAAAAACCCCTGAGCACTGTATACAGTAGGGAAGAGTGGAGTATTAATAAATGCAGAATGCCCACTTTCGTTTATTATCTTATTGAGGATATAAATAACAAGGGTTATGGTAAGTCAAAACTGAAAAAGAAGTATTTATTTAAAATTGTATAATACACTCACATTTTCTTTCTTGGTAATATATCGAAGAGTAAGTCCTAGAACTTCTGCTGCTGCTGCATATACCTCTTTATATTTTACAAAGGACATATTACTGACCAAAGCTTGAAAGTATCTGTAACAAATACAGAAAATAAACGTGCACAATACTACATTCTGTTGACATAAAAATATAACAACTTTGCTCCTCGTACCACATTAATAGCACAAATTGAGAAAATATGAAACATAAAACATGATTGAAATTATTTGTGTGAAAACATATATGAAGATGTACTTAAGGCTCTGACATCATGACCTGGAAGGCACATTAAAGTCCACAGTTCAATCACAGAGGACCTGCTGTAGTCAAAGCAAAACACAATGCTGGATGCTATAAAAACTGTAGTAAAAAGAAAGCTACTATCCAATATCATGATTTACTGACAACCCTTGAAAACCATCTGCTATGACAAGAGGAGGACAATAAAATGAGGAGAGTGAGCACCAGTGCAGTGCCCCCAGACTCGAGGCCACATCACGTTAGCCTCCAGTTTGGCTGTCATTGGGGGAATCAAAGCTCAAAAATGGTAATTTGTCTAAAAGTAAACTATTTCCCACTAACTCTGTATGGAGCCACATGTCTGTCTATGATACCAGGTGATTGGTGCAACTGGTGCCGGGAGGCTAACACAGGAGGACCAACCAGAGTGGGACACTTCCAAAGTAACGGGAAAAGCTCAGAAGGGACATGCTGAAATCTCCAGTAACCATGACGTGAACGCTGACTTTTCAAAAATCCTGAAATAGTAGGGCAATGAAGTTCCATTCCATGATGGTACAGGATTATCTTACTAGCAACCCCCTGCCCCTGACATTGGGCGGCATCCACCCCCACCCACAAAGGGTCCTGATAGAGGGAGCAGAGGCTGCAGCTATAGTAGAAGTAGAGCGACAAGGCAGCACAATGTCCAGGCATCCATTTCAGGTCATGATCCGGTCATGAATGGTCCACAGAGTTCATGTCGCTTTCAGAGCAAATGCTGAAAATATGACTTTAGGAAATACCTAACACTTCCTATTTGCTAAATCACACTAGAAAAAAATTACACTAATTTTGAAAAACTGAACTTTCCTCATTCACTCCATTAACATATTTCTGCTCCCAAATGACCTCTAAGCCCAACCACCTAAATTTTGGTAGAAATATTTTTAACATGGGTCTAGGTCCTTACATTTATCAAAATTAGACCACACTCCAGTCCGTCAATCCAATTCATCTATACTTTAACCTAAAAAAGAAGCAAAGCCAAAACTCCTCAATACTCACTTTATGCTCTCTATGCCACATTCTGGGTCATAGGGAGGCAAATTATTGGCCATTACAATGCCTAATAATTGAATTCCTACTGAATTGTCTTTAGAATTAGGATCCTGACTGGAAAACTTCTCAAATATTAACCTGAAACATAAGCATAAAGAACAATATAGGTTATCATATAGTAAAATAAGCAGCAAGAAGATATAAAATTTTCTATGGCTAATTTTCAGGGTAAGAAATCCTTTGTCTTTCCCTACGTCTAACGCCCTTCTTGCTAATACCCTCTTTTACGCATTCAAGTTATTCTAGCTGTGCAACACAGACAGGTCTATATTTCTTACGATCTAATTTTGCCCCAATTCTCCCTTAGGTGATACTGAAATCTTAGGCAAATTTTAGCTTGCCTCAGGCTGTGCTAAAAGGAATCAAAGAGAAGTCTTATAGTCTACCCTTGGGCTGGGACAGTGAAAGGCAGAGGGCACCCCACATCCCCATTGTGTGAGCAAAGCCAGAGGTGAGCTGGGAGATGGAGCAGGGGCCACCTGGAGGCAGTAACCTGTCCACCGTTGCTTCTAGTATCAAACTTTGTGGGTTATAATTTTACTAGTAGCAATATTATACCCTTACAAATGATTTGATTTCAAATTATCTTCCTTTTTCTATCAAGTAATTAAATTTCACTGTAATCACCATTTAAACATGCTACATTTTAAAAATGTATAAAGGATACTGCAAAATCTAGTAAATTTATACCTGTAAGGGATAGATAAACAATCCTTCCAGCATTCAACAAGGGTTTTTATAATTTCAAGGTTATGTCTAAACACAGCTCTTTTTTGATGAAAAACATGTTCCATTAGGAAATGAAGCAATCGGTTTGCCAATACTTCGTCTTTAGGGACACCCTAAAAAGGTACAGAAACTCTATATTAATATGCAGTATTCCATTCTGGAAAAGCACTTTTTTAAAACTATTTTTTGTTATATTTTTGTATTATGTTCAAATTAGCCAACATATAATACATCATTGGTTTTTGATGTAGTGTTCAACGATTCGTTAGTTGCTTATAACACCCAGTGCTCATCACCACACATGCCCTCCTTAATACCCGTCACTGTTACCCATCCCTCCAGCCCCCTACCTTCTGTAACCTTCCATTTGTTTCCCAGAGTCCTTCATGGTTTGTCTCCCTCTCTGATTTCTTCCCATTCAGTTTTCTCTCCCTTCCCCTGTGGTCCTCCGCACTATACCTTATGTTCCACATATAAGTGAAACCATATGATAACTGACTTTCTTTGATTGACTTATTTCACTTAGCAAAAGCATTTTTTTAAATTTAAATTTTAGGTAGTGAACATACAGTGCAATATTGGTTTCTGGAGTAGAATTCAGTGATTAATCAATCACTTACAAATAACATCATAAAAGTGCCCTCCTTAATACTCATCACCCACGTAGCCCATCCCCCACCCACCTCTCTCCATCAACCTTCAGTTTCTTCTCTATAGTTATGGCTTGTTTCCCTTTCTCCTTTTTTCTTTCCCCCCTTTGCATATGTTTATCTGTTTTTGGTTTCTTAAACTCCACATATGAGTTACATGGTATTTGTCTATCTCTGACTGACTTATTTCATTTAGCATAATACACTCTAGCTCCATCCATGCTGTTGCAAATGGCAAGTTTTCATTCTTTTTGATGGCTGAGTAATATTCCATTGTATATATGTATCTCCATTCATCAGCCGATGGACATTTGGGCTCTCTCCATAGTTTGGCTACTATTGATAATGCTGCTATGAACACTGGAGTGCACGTATCCCTTCAAATCTGTATTTTTATATCCTTTGGGTAAATACCTAGTAGTGCAACTGCTGGATTGTAGGGTAGTTCTATTTTCAGCTCTTTGAGGAACCTCCATATTGTTCTCCAGAGTGGCTGCACTAGTTTGCATTCCCACCAACACTAAGAAGTTCTTCTTTCTCTGCATCCTTGCCAACATCTGTTTCCTGAGTTGTTAATTTTAGCCCTTCTGACTGGTGTGAGGTGCTATCTCGTTGTGGTTTTGATTTGTATATCCCTAATGATGAGTGATGTTGAGCATCTTTTCATGTGTCTGTTGGCCATCTGCATGTCTTCTTTGGAAAAGTGTCTACTCATGTCTTCTGCCCATTTCTTGACTGAATTATTTGTTTTTTGGGTGTTGAGTTTTATAAGTTCTTTGTAGATTTTGGATATTAGTCCTTTATCAGATACGTTGTTTGCAAATATCTTCTCCCATTCCACAGGCTGCCTTTTAGTTTTGTTGATTGTTTCCTTCACTGTGCAGAGCTTTTTATCTTGATGAGGTCCCACCCTTGCCTGTGGTGATGTATCTAGTAAGAGGCTGCTACAGCAGAGGTCAAAGAGGTTCCTGCCTGTGTTCTCCTCTAGGATTTTGATGGTTTCTGGTCTCACATTAAGGTCTTCCATCCATTTTGATGGAAGTGTATTTATTTCTGTGTATAGTGTAAGAAAGTGGTCCAGTTTCATTCTTCTGCATGTGGCTGTCCAATGTTCCCAAAACCATTTGCTGAAGAGACTTTTCTCCATGGATATTCTTTCCTGCCTTGTCGAAGATTGGTTGACCATAGATTTGAAGGTCCATTTTTGGGTTCTTTATTCTATTCCATTGATCTATGTGTCTGTTTTTGTGCTAATACCATACTGTCTTGATGATTACAGCTTTGTAAAAGAGCTTAAAGTCCAGGATTGTGATGCCTCCAGTTTTGTTTTTCTTTTTCAGAAGTGCTTTGGCTATTTGGGGTCTTTTGTGGTTCCATACGAATTTTAGGATTGTTGGCATTGTTTAATGCAGTAGCGATTGCATTAAATGTGGAGACTGCTTTGGGTAGTATAGACATTCTAACATTATTTGTTCTTCCAATCCATGAGCATGGAATGCTTAGAAAAGCATTTTTTTAATCCAAAAGTCCATTTATAAAAGAAATCCGCCAGTCTACTGAGGCTTCCGGATTCTGATGAAAAGCCTATGGGTGATTTTTCAGTTCCAACCACAGGCAGTGAAAAAGGCTTTACTTGGCAGGCCTCATGGGCAAGATGCCCTCATGCACCAGGCTGGAACACAGCCAGTGCTCTGCAGTCTCCAAGGGTAGCTGCAGTTAGACCCCTAGCCATCCATGACCTGTACCCCCCAGAATGGTCATGCTGTGTCACATGTTTGCATTCCTAGCCCAGGCACCTTCATTCCTTGGTCTCTTTATCTTCTTTAGGGGTCTCTGCTGAGACCTCCTTACAGGGAGGAAGGGCAACTCTGAAAACACTTTTCCCTTTGCTGATTCAGTCCCCAGGGCTTTTCCATTCCCGTCCCCTCCCCCTCACCCTCCTCTCAACTCCAGGGTCCCATAAAACTGCTGAGCCTTTAATTCAGGGCTCCCTCAACAGTAAGATGACACCCAGATCTGTGCTAATCCACCTGAACCTCGATCAGACCAGACCATGTTGTAATGTTCCATGGGGGAAACAGACAAGGGGAGTCAACGCTTCCTCTGGCTTTAGCCTCTTGCTTGTACTACCACAATAAATGATTAAAGGCTTCACTTGATTCTCACTTTGACTCACTGTTGCTTTATGCAGCTATTCTGACACCTAGCAGTTCAGTCTCTCAAGCTCAGCCAAGCACCTGACATTGAACTCAATCTTTCCCAATGGTTCCTAAGTTAAACTACACACTCACAATTTTTTCATGTTATTAGCAGAATACAAATTATTTTATCACATTAAAGCTAAGAAATCTAAATTCGGTTTACTGTGAAATAAGACAGACACATCCAGATATAGACACATGTAAAAACTCTATGACTCTATATTATGTTTATTAAGGAATGTTTCTAGGATACTATTATATGAAACCTTTTGTGCTACAGTTTTTAAGTGATGGGCAAAGCTCCAGCACACACGAATCTGTACTGGGGGAAGCCACAAGACTGCCTCCGTATGACACAGTATCATTCACCTGGTACTCTTTTCTTTGGCAATCTCAACCATTAATGGGCTAGAGACATTAGGGAAGTAGGTAAGCTGGCAAAACAAATGCCAAAAAATCCACGGACATTAGTTTTAGCAGAATTTTTCAGGACCTCATATTCAGGGCCTACTGACATTTATTTCACACTTATTTTAATAAATCAGTTATCTAGTTTCCAAGCTCTGAGAAAAGCAACAAACAAAAAACACCTGATAGCTTAAACATAAAAACAAAGTCAGAGGAATTATCAAAAGCAGACACAAAAGAAAAGAGAACTAAAGCAATATGAGGCCATTTAGTATAGCAGCACCACAGCAATATGACAATTAATGCTAAAAATGATGACTCTTGTCATTAAGAGAAGTTTGTCATAAATTCCGTTTATATCAGCAAGAGACTGATATATAGTACTGCATAAAAGATGTATCCATTCTTACCACAGGAGTAGCTAATCTTGTCCATGAAAGAACAGTAACCACTATCTCAACCACCATATAGTGAATTCCTTCTCCTCCATTATTTTCAGAAACTACCAGCTGCAGCAAGGGACTTAGCCAGTACTTCGCATAAGGGCGAAAGACCTACAAGAGAATTTAAAAGTCAAAGATCAAAAAATTGTTTTGAATAACCAAAATATTATTTCAAGAATCTGTCCTCCAGGGGCACCTGGGTGGCTCAGTCAGTTAAGCGTCCCACTCTTGGTTTCAGCTCAGGTCATGATCTCGGGGTCCTGGGATCGAGCCCCATGTTGGGCTCTATGCTCACAATGGAGTCTGCTTGGTATTCTCTCTCCGCCTCTCCCTCTGCCTGCCCCCCCGCTTATGCTCTCCGTCTCTGTATCTCTCTCTAAAATAAATAAAAATCTTAAAAAAAAAAGTCTTTCATCAGCTAAATTTAATATTATGACTTGACCTAAATCTGAAACAGATGTAAATTCCTGCAATTACTCTTCTTAATCAGATCAGATTCTCTGTTGAATTCTCTCCTCATGGGTCCCTGAAACCCCAATTCAAAGGAAATGGATTACTGGTGTTTTCTTCATTGATAATGTGATATAACTATGCTCTTAAAAATCAAAATGAAAGTATTCTATATCAATCTTGTCCCATATGAATAATATGTGGCTCTAGAGAATTCTGTTATTTTATGCAAATGCATAGGGTATATGAAAAATGAGAACACAAAAATTAGGCAGGTGCATGTGGCTAATTTTTTTTCATTTATTCTTATAGAAGTCACTATGTTATAGACTTCATTTGCCCAAGATCTATGAAATCTAAATAAAATGCATCCATACACTAAATTCCATTTAGTTTATTTTAGAAATTTCATGAAAAAGCTATTTTGATGTAAAAGAACAGACTAAAGTATAATTCAAGCTACCTATCTTCTTAACCTTTGCTGCTTCGTTTTTTATTAAATATGCTTCCTCAGGGATTCTCTTACAGCTTAAATCTGTGTGCTCTCAAATCTTTTTTGTTTATGCACCCCATAAGTAAAAAAAAGTCTGAACACTCTCCATATATGTCTACTGGTTGATTTATAATTTACAAATACAAACTTTATTATTAAATTACAGACAGTCCCTGACTTACAATGGTTCACCTTAAGATTTTTGGACTTTTATGATGCTGTAAAAGCAGTATGCTTTCAGTAGAAACTGTATTTTGAATTTGTATCTTTTCCTGAGCTTGCGATGGGCGGGATGATACTCCCGAAATGCTGCACAGGGGCAAGCAGCACCTGCAGCTCCCAGTCAGCTATGCAATCACAAGGGTGAACAAATGATACACTTAAGACCATACTGCACTCATATATCTGTTCTGGTTTTCACTTTCAGTACAGCATTCATTAAATTACATGACATATTCAGCACTTTATTATAAAATAGGCTTTGTGTATGATTTTGCCCAACTAGAGGCTGACATAAGGGCTCTAAGCACATTTAAGGTAGGTGAAGTTAAACTATGATGTTTGGCAAATTAAGTGTACTACATGCGTTTTCAGCTTATGATAGTTTCAACTTATGATGGGTTTACTGGGATGTAACTTCATCCTAAGTCAAGGAAGATCTGTATAACCAATAAATTAAAGTTGAAATTTTAACCCAAACCAAAGACTCCATTAAAAAAGAGCACTAGAGGCCAAATACCTGATGAACATGGATGTAAAAATTCTCAGTAAAATACGAGAAAAATGAATTCAACAGCACATTAAAAGAATCATTCACCACGATCAAGTGGGATTTATTTCTGGGCCGCAAGGTGGTTCAATATTTGCAAGTCAATCAATGCGATACACAATAATAAAAGAAAATCCTTTCAATAGATGCAGAAAAAGCATTTGACAAAGTACAACATCTCTTCATGATAAAAACCCTTAACAAAGTAGGATTAGAAGAAACATACCTCAACATCATAAAGGACATCTGCAAAAATCCCACAGCTAATATCCTCAGTGGGGAAAAACTGAGACCTTTTCATCTATGGTAGTAACAAGACAGGGATGTCCACTCTCACCACTGTTATTTAACACCATACTGGAAGTCCTAGCCACAGCAATCAGACAACAAAAAGAAATAAAAGGCATCCACACTGGCAAGGAAGGAGTCAAACTTTCATTATCTGCAGATGACATGATACTGTATATAGAAAACCCAAAAGACTCTACCAAAAAATTGCTAAAACTGATAGACAAATTCAGCAAAGTCACAGAATACAAAATCAACATACAGAAATCTGTTGCATTTCTATACACCAATAAATGAAGCCGCAGAGGAAGAAATCAAGGAATTGATCCATTTATAATTGTACCAAAAACCACATAACTAGAAATAAACCTAACGAAAGAGGTAATGGATCTGTATTCTGAAAACTATAAAACACTTATGAAAGAAATTGAAGATGACACAAAGAATTGGAAAAAGATTCCATGCTCACGGATAGGAAGAACACATATGTTAAAGAGTCAATTTAAACCAAAGCAATCTATACATTCAACGCAATTCCTATCAAAACACCACCAGCATTTTTCACAGAACTACAACAAACAATCCTAAAATTTGTATGGAACCAGAAAAGACCCCAAATAGCCAAAGGAATGTTGAAAAATAAAAGCAAAGCTGGGGGCATCATAAGTCCAGAGTTCAATCTATATGACAAAGCTGCAGTCAACAAGACAGTATGGTACTGGCATAAAAACAGACATGTAGATCAGTGGAACAGAACACAGAACCCAGAAATGGACCCTCAACCCTATAATCAACTAATCTTCGACAAAGCAGGGAAGAATATTCATTTGGAAAAAGAATGTCTGTTCAACAGATGATGTTGGGAAAATGAGCAACATGCAGAAGAATGAAACTGGGCCACTTTCTTATATCATACACAAAAATAAATTTGAAATGCATGAACGACCTAAATGTGAGACAGGAAACCATCAAATTCCTACAGAAAAACAGAGGCAGTAACATCCATGACACTGGCCATAGCAACTTCTTACTAGATATGTCTCCTAAGGCAGGGAAGTAAAAGCAAAAATGAACTACTGGGACTTTGTCAAGATAAGAAGCTTCCACACAGCAGTAAACAATCAACAAACTAAAAGGTAACCTATGGAATGGGAGAATATATTTGCAAATGGCACATCTAATAAGGGGCTAGTATCCAAAATATAAAAATAACTTATAAAAACACCCCAAAAATAATCCAGTTAAAAAATGTGCAGAAAACATGAATAGATGGCTAACAGACACACGAAAAGATGCTTAACAACACTCATCATCAGGGAAATACAAATCAAAACCATGACAACATACCACCTCACACCTGTCAGAATGGATAAAATTAATTCAGGAAACAACAGATGTTGGCGAGGATGCAAAGAAAGATGTGTTGGTGGGAATCAAACTGGTGTGGCCACTCTGGAGAATAGTATGGAGGTTCCTCAAAGAGTTGAAAATAGAACGACCCTACAATCCAGCAACTGCACTACTAGGTATTTACTCAAAGAATACAAAAGTACAGATTTGAAGGGATACATGCACCCCGATGTTTATAGCAGCATGATCAACAACAGCCAAATTATGGAAACATCCCACGTGTCCACTGACTGATGAATGGATAAAGAAGTTGTGGGGGGTGTGTGTGTGTATACACATACATATATGTATCTGTATATGTGTGTGTATATATATATGGCAGTATTACTTAGACATAAAAAAGAATGAAAACTTGCCATTTGCAACAGTGTGGATAGAGCTTGAGAGTATTATGCTAAGTGAAATGAGTCAGGGAAAGACAAACACCATATGATTTCACTCATATGTGGATTTAAGAAACAAAACAAATGAACATAGTAGGGAAAAAAAGGGAAGAAAACCAAGAAACACACTCTTAACTATGGAGAATAAACTGATGGCTACCAGAGGGGTAGTGGGCAGAGGGATGGGTTAAACAGATGATGGGGATTAAGGAGTGTGCTTGTGATTAGCACTGGGTGTTGTATATAGTGCTGAATCAATAAATTGTACACCTAAAACTAATAATACACTTTATTTTAACTAACTGGAATTTAAATAAAAACTTAAAAAAATAATAAGGAAAATAAAGTTGAAATTTTAATAATAAATGTAAACACAAGTTCTAATCTTTCTTTCCGTAAGACAAAGGACTCTCTAGATGAATGGATAAAGAAAATGTGGTGTATATATACATACAATGGAATATTACTCAGCCATCCAAAAGAATGAAATCTTGCAGGGTGCCTGGGTGGCTCAGTTGTTTAGGCAACTGCCTTCGGCTCAGGTCATGATCCCAGCATCCTGGGATCAAGTCCCACAGCAGGCTCCCCCTGCTCTGTGGGGAGCCTGCTTCTCCCTCTGCCTCTGTCTGCCACTCCCCCTGCTTGTGCTCTCTCTCTCTCTCTGTCAGATAAAATCTTAAAAAAAAAAAAAGAATGAAATCTTGCCATTTGCAATGACAAGGATGGAACTAGAGGATATTATGCTAAGCAAACATGTCATTCAGAAAGACAAATACCATATGATCTCACTTAAATGTGTTATTTAAGAAACAAAACTGATGAATAGAGTAAGGGAAAGGAAAATAAAATAAGATGGAAACAGAGAGGGAGGCAAACCATAAGAGCCTCTTAACTGTAGGAAACAAACAGGGCTGCTGGAGGGGAGGTGGTTGGGGGGATGGGGTAATTGGGTGACAGGCATTAAGGAGGGCACGTGATGTAATGAGCACTGGGTGTTACATCCAACTGATGTATCGCTAAATTCTAGCCCTGAAACTTATAATACAGTATATGTTAGCTAAATTGAATTTAAAAATTAAAAAAAAAAAGACAATGGCCATCCGGAACATTTCCTTTTGGAACCCATTTCCCTGGTCATTCCTGAGCTCTGGAAATGCACAAGCCCCAGGGAATCTCCCAGTGACATCTCAGAGGCACCTCACATCCACATTTGTCAACAAGTTCAGTATGCTTCCTTGTCAACCTGCTTACCCACTCCCAGCCTACAAAGAAATCATCCCAAAATAAAGACAACAGTTCCCTTTTTGGTAGCCATCAAGTCAGCACTCAGGAGCCAGAAATCACGTGTGACCCCAAGCATTATGGGTTGAACTGTGTCCTCCAAAAAGATGCTCAAGTACTAACTCCGAGCATCTATAAACATGACCTGATTTAGAAATAGGGTCTTTGAAGATTATCAAGTTAAGAGAGGTCATTACAGTGGGCTCTAATCTAATGACAATGTCCTTATTAAAAGAGAAAATTGGTACATACTAAAACAGATGCTGAGAGGAAAGCCAGTGTGAAGACTTGAAAAATACCATCCATTTGCCAAAAAATGCTTGTGGCCACCATAACCTGGGAGAGAGGCCTGGAACATATTCTCCCTCAGAGCTCTCAAAAGGAACCATCCTTACCAATATCCTGATATCAAACTTCTGGCTTGCAGAACCATGAGACAGTAAGTTTCTGTTGTTTAAGCTGCCCAGTTTGTGGTACCCTTGTTACAGCAGCCCCAGGAGGTAGAAATCAAGTGTGACCCTGAGGAACACAGGCCCTGTTGCAGTTCCACATTTGCAGTGCTTCCTAGAAGGACTTTCTATAGAGCAAATTGGATCACGTCATTCCACCTAGCACCCATCAGTGGCTCCCTACTGCTCAACAAATGAGCCGCACCCTCTATATGGATCCTGATAACCTGGCCTAGCTCACCTGCCTGAGGGTATGTGGCCATGCCACTGACTCTTCTCTAGACCATGTACCATGGTCTGTGCATTCAGTACAGACATGACTGGCTCTCTCAGAGGCCGTCTCTGCTCACAGTGTTCCTTCTACACAGAATATAAATTCCCACTGCACATTACACATCATTCAAGGGCTCTCTGAAAAATCTACCCTAAGCCCACTGGTGGAAGAGGCTCTCCCCTAATGTGGTGCTACACATAAACCAACTGATAAACTTAGCACCTACCTAAAAGAGTTACCTATTTTTCATATAACATTATCAGGAATATTTTCAACATTTTTTTTTTTGCTACTAAAACCAATTACGATGGAAGCCATAAGAAACTTGCCAACATATGACAGAGGCAAGATGGCAGAGTAGGGGACCCCGTTTCAACTGGTCCCCTGAAATTAGCTAGATTATCAAACCATTTCGAATACCCACAAAATCTGCCTGAGATGTAAGAATATATATCTGGATCTCTACAAGCAAAAAAGTGACTGCTTTTTGCAAGGTAGGACATGCGGAGTCGTGAATCTACAGGGAGATATTGGAAGATAAACAAGAAGGGGGAGGGAGCCTCCATAAGCTGGCTCCTGGAAAGTGATATAACACCAGACCACAAAATCGGAACCTATGGAATTCATTCTAAGGAATGAATGACATCCTCTCTGAAAGGGGCTCTGGAAATGAAAAGGCAGAATTCTAGGTGGGGCATTGTGGTCTTGGGATCTGAGGAGTCACAAAGCAAAAGGGGGTGTCTGAACCAGTATAGTGCCTAAGCAATGGAGCCAGGAAGCAGGTTATGGTCAGCAAGCCCAGGAGGGGACTCTCAGCTCAGGCTGCTGTAAACCGTGAGCCCAGCAAGTCAATAATCGCTCTTTTCCTGAGCAGCCTGAAAAGGAATGGAACCTGTGCCTGTGACTGGACAAAAGCTCAGAGGGTGGTAGCAGCCCAGAAAGGATATTAGGGCAGCACCCAGACATGATCCAGGAGCTTTGAGTGTGAGCGTGAGCCCCTGGATGCTTGTGGTTTTAAGTCACAAAGGGCATGGCGCTCCAGGGCCCCTGGGACTACCTCTGAGAGAGTTCCAGAGGGCGTGCACCATGGGAAGCTGCAGTTTGGGGTGCATACAGAAGTGGAGACTTTGTCCCAGAGGGTTTGTTAAAGAAGGCAGACTGCAATCTTTCTGCTCTGAGCCAGAGAGGAATGGGCACAGCCCATTTTTGTTCTGATCCTCTAAGGGATCCAGGCCTCCAGGGAAAAAAAGCCACACAGAGGACTAGTTTGCAATGAGTCCATCCCCCTTGACAGGGAGTGGGACAATTCCACCCAGGAAGGAATAACTGAGAAACAGTGTGGCAGGCCCCTACCCCAGAAGACAGACTGGAAGAACAGGTGGATGACAAGCCTATAGATCCCATAAAACTGTAAAATTCCAACACCAGGGGAAAATTGTATATTGAGCTCCAGGGTGCATTTTGCTTGGGTCATGGTTGATATTTTGGACTCTTCATTTGCCCACTCATCGTTCTCTGGGCAGAATGACTAGAAGGAAGAACTCATCAAAAAAAGAACAAGAAGCAGTATTCTCTGCCACAGAGCTAATCAATATGGATTTAAGTAAGATGTCAGAGACAGAATTCAGGAAAGCAATCATAAAGTTAATAGCTAGGCTTGAAAAAAGCATAAAGTGACAATACAGAATCTGTAAGAGTGGAAACAAGATCGAATCAGGCTGAACTTAAAAATGCTATGAATGAGATGCAGTCTAAACTGGATACTCTACAGTCAGGGTCAATGAGGTAGAAGAGAGAATAAGTGATCTAGAGGACAGGCGATGGAATTAAAGGAAATTAAAGAAAAGAGGGAAAAACAACTCACAGCACATGAAGAAAGACTTAGAGAGTTTAATGATACATTGAAAAGAACCAATATCAGATCATTGGGATCCAAGAGTGGGTGGAGAGACAGAGGGGGCTTGAAGGTGTATTTGAGCAAATCAAGCCTGAGAACTTCCCTAAACTGGGGAAGGAACAAGCATTCATGTCCAAGAGGCAGAGAAGATCCCTCCCAAAATCAATAAAAATAGATCAACACCCTGAAATATAGTAGTGAAGCTTGCAAATCATAGAGAAAAAGAAGCTATCCTGAAAGTGGCAGGGGGAAGAGATTTCTTACATATGGAGGGAGGAACATTAGAATAACCTATCCACAGAAACCCGGACAGCCAGAAAGGGCTGACAAGATATATTCAGGGTACTCAATGAGAAGAACATGCAGCCAAGAATACTTTATCCAGCAAGGCTGTCATTTAGAACTGAAAGAGGGATAGAGAGTATCCAGGACAGAGAGAAACAGAAAGAATATGTGACCACCAAGCCAGCCCTGCAAGAAATATTAAGGGGGATTCTGTATGCAAAGAGAGACCCGAAGAGTAACACAGACCAGAAAGTAACAGAGACAATCTACAGAAACAGGAGCTTTACAGGCAATACAATGGCACCAAATTCGTATCTTTCAATAGTTACTCTAAATGTACATGGGTTGAATTCTCCAATGAAAAGACACAGAGTATCAGACTGGATTAAAAAGCAGGACCCATCCATATGCTGTCTAGGAGAGACTCATTTTGAACCTAAAGACACCTCCGATTAAAAGTGAAGGGATAGAGAACTATTTACCATACTAATGGACCTCAAAAGAAAGCTGGGGTAGCAATCCTCATATTAAAAAATTAGATTTTAAACCAAAGACTGCAGTATGAGATTTGGAGGGACACTATATCATACTTAAAAGGTCTATCCAACAAGAAGATCTAACAATTGTAAATATCTATTGTCCCCAACATAGGAGCAGCCAATTATATAAAACAATTAATAACCAAAGTAAAGAAACACAATGATAATAATACATTAATAGTAGGGGACTTCAATACTCCACTCAGAGCAATGGACAGATCATCTAAGCAGACGATCAACAAAGAAACAAGAGCTTTGAATGAGGCATTAGACCAGATGGACTTCACAGACAGATACAGAACATTCCATATCCTAAAACAACAGATTACTCATTCTTCTCAAATGCACATGGAACTTTCTCCAGAACAGACCACATACTGGGTCACAAATCAAGTCTCAACCAATACCAAAATATTGAGATTACTCCCTGCATATTTTCAGACCACAATGCTGTGAAACTGGAACTCAATCACAAGAAGAAAATTAGAAGGAACTCAAACACTTGGAGATTAAAGAACATCTGCTAAAAGAATGAATGGGTCAACCAGGAAATTAAAAAAGAATGTAAACAATTCATTGAAACTAATGAGAATGAAAACACATCAGTTTAAAACCTGTAGGATACAGCAATGGTCCTAAGATGGAAGTACATAGCCATCCAAGCCTCTCTCAAAAAATCATAAAAATCCCAAATACACAAGCTAACCCCATACCTAAAAGTCCTGGAGAAAGAACAGCAAATAAAGCCTAAACCAAGCAGGGGAAGAGAAATAATAAATATCAGAGCAGAAATCAGTGAAACAGAAGCCAGAAAAACAGTAGGACAGATCAACAAAACCAGAAGCTGGTTCTCTGGATGAATTAATAAGATCGATAAACCTCTGGCCAGACTTACCCAAAAGAGAAAGGGCCTAAATTAGTAAAATCATGAATGAAAGGGGAGAGATCGACTAATACCAAGGAAATAGACAATTGTTAGAAATTATTACCAGCAACTACATGGAAACAAATTAAGCAATCTGGAAGAAATGAATGCATTCCTGGAAACTTATAAACTACCAAGACTGACACAGGAAGAAATAGACAATCTGAACAGACCAATAACTAGTAAGGAAATTGAAGTAGTAATCAAAAAACCTCCCAAAAAACAAGAGTCCAGGGCCACATGGCTTCCCAGGGGAATTCTACCAAACATTTAAAGAAGATCGACTACTATTCTTCTGAAGCTATTTCAAAAAATAGAAATGGAAGGAAAACTTCCAAACTCATTCTATGAGGCCTGATCCCAAAACCAGACAAAGACCCCATCAAAAAGGAGAATTACAGACCAATATCCCTGATGAACATGAATGTCAAAATACTCACCAAGATCCTAGCCAATAGGATCCAACAGTACATTAAAAGGATTATTCACCAGGACCAGGTGGGATTTATTCCTGGGATGCAAGGGTGGTTCAACATTTGCAAATCAATCAACATGATAGAGCACATTAATAAAAGAAAAGACAAGGATCATATGATCCTCTCAATTGATACAAAGAAAGCATTTGACAAAATAGAGCATTCTTTCCTGATTAAAACTCTTCAAAGTAGAGGGATAGAGGGAACATACCTCAATATCATAAAAGTCATCTATGAAAAGCCCACAGCGAGTATCATTCTGAACAGGGAAAAACTCAGAGCTTTCCCCTTAAGGTCAGGAACACGACAGGGATGCCCACTCTCACTACTGTTGTTCAACATAGTACTAGAAGTCCTAGCCTCAACAATCAGACAACAAAAAGAAATAAAAGGCATTCAAATTGGCAAAGAAGACAAACTCTCTCTCTTTGCAGATGACATAATACATTATGGAAAATCCAAAAGACTCTACCCCCAAATTGCTAGAACTCATACGGCAATTCAGCAATGTGGCAGGATACAAAATCAATGCACAGAAATCAGTTGCATTTCTATACACTAACAATGTGACTAAAGAAAGAAAAATTAAGGAATCAATCCCAATCACAATTGCACCAAAAACCATTAGATACTCCTAGGAATAAACCTAACTAATGAGGTAAAAGATCTATACTCTAGAAACTACAGAACGCTTATGAAAGAAATAGCAGAAGACACAAAGAGATGGAAAAACATTCCATGTTCATGGATTAGAAGAATAAACATTGTGAAAATGCATGCTGCCCAAAGCAATCTACATATTCAATAGAATGCCTATCAAAATATGATTGGCATTTTTCACAGAGCTGGAACAAAAAAAATCATAAAATTTGTATGGAACCAGAAAGACCCCAAATTGCCAGGGGAATGTTGAAAAAGAATACCAAAGCTAGAGGCATCAAAATTCTCGACTTCGAGCTATATTGCAAAGCTGTGATCATCAAGACGGCATGGTACTGGCATAAAAACAGACACATATTTCAATGAAACAGAACAGAGAGCCCAGAAATGGACCCTCAACTATTCTTCAACAAAGCAGAAAAGAATATCCAATGGAAAAAGGACCGTCTCTTCAATAAATGGTGCTGGGAAAACTGGACAGCCACATGCAGAAGAATGAAACTGGACCATTTTCTTATGCCATACACAAAGATAAACTCAAAATGGATGAAAGATCTAAATGTGTAGGCAGGAATCTATCAAAATCCTAGAGGAGAACACAGGCAGCAACGTCTTCGACCTTGAACAAAGCAACTTTTTGCAAGAAACGTCTCTAAAGGCAAGGAAAACAAAGGCAAAAATGAACGATTCGGACTTCATGATAAAAAATTTTGCATAGGAAAGGAAATAACCAACAAAACTAAAAGGCAACTTACAGAATGGGAGAAAATATTTGCAAATGACAATACAGTTAAAGGGCTGGTATCCAAGATCTACAAAGAAGTTATCAAATTCAGCACCCAAAGAACAAAAAATCCAGTCAAGAAATGGGCAGAAGACATGAACACTTCTCCAAAAACATAAAAACAGCCAACAGACACATGAAAAAAAATGCTCCACATCACTCAGCATCAAGGAAATACAAATCAAAACCACAATGAGATACCACATTATACCAGTCAGAATAGCTAAGATTAACAAGACAGGGAGCAACAAATGTTGGTGAGGATGTGGAGAAAGGGGAGCCCTCTTAAATTGTTCTTGGGAATGCAAGCTGGTACAGCCACTCTGGAAAACAGTATGGAGGTTCCTCAGGACGTTAAAAATAGAGCTACCTTATGCCCCAGCAATTGCACTACTGGGTATTTACCCCAAAGATACAGATGTAGCGAAAAGAAAGGGGCACCTGCACCCCAGTGTTCATAGCAGCAATGTCCACAATTGCCAAACCGTGGAAGGAACCAAGATGTCCTTCAACAGATGAATGGATGGTGATTCATATATACAATGGATTATTACTCAGCCATCAGAAAGGAGGACTATCTACCATTTATATCAACATGGATGGAACTGGAGGGTATTATGCTAAGTGAAATAAGTCAATCAGAGAAAGACAATTATCATATGGTTTCACTCATATGGAACAGAAGAAATAGTGCAGAGGACAATAGGGGAAGAGAGGGAAAACTGAATGGGAAGAAATCCGAGAGGGAGACAAACCATGAAAGACTCTTGACTCTGGGAAACAAACTGATGGTTGTGAAAGGGAGTTAGGTGGGGGGATGTGGTAACTGGGTGATGGGAATTAAAGAGGGCATGTGATATGATGAGCATTGGGTGTTATATTCAACTAATGAATCATTGAACATTATATCAGAAACTAATGATACCTTGGCTAATTGAATTTAAATTAAAAAAAGATTAAAAAAAGAAACTTGCTAACACATGTAATTCATACAGAGATATTTCTAACAATTAATTTTAATTTTCAGGTTTAAAAAAATGACAGAAGAATGATGTTGAACAAATAAATATGGTTGGCTAACTTATTCAGAGAACAAAAATGTCATGCTTTGTTTCTTTATTATGGGTTTTCTTGTCAGTAGATATATAACTGCAAAGACTTGTTTTTAAATTTCTTATTTAAAACTCAATTTAGGTAACATATACTATATTATTAGTTTCAGGGGTAGAATTTAGTGATACATCAGTGGCATCTAACACCCAATGCTCATCACATCAAGTGCCCTCCTTAATGCCCATCACCCAATTACCTTATACCCCCACTCTCCTCCCCTCCAGCAACCCTCTGCTTGTTTCCTACAATTAAAAAGTCTCCCATGGTTTGCCTCCCTCTCTGTTTTCATTTTATTTTTCTTGCCCTTGACCTATGTTCATCAGTTTTGTTTCTTAAATTCCACATATGAGTGAAATCATATGGTATTTGTCTTTCTCTTATTTCATTTAGTTTAATACCCTGTAGTTCCATCCATGCTGTTGCAAATAGCAAGATTTAGTTTTCTTTGATGGCTAAGTAGTACTCTGTTGCATATATATATATATATATATATATATATA
>NW_027397067.1:779518-821469 GCF_003265705.2 Callorhinus ursinus
TGCATGTGCCCCTTCAAATCACTATGTTTGTATCCTTTAGATAAATACTTACTAGTGCAATTGCTCAGTCGTAGGGTAGTTCTATTTTTAACTTTTTGAGGAAACTGTCTGCACCAGTTTGCATTCCCACCGACAATGTAAGAGGGTTCTACTTCCTCTGCATCCTCACCAACATCTGTTGTTGCATTTTTTTCATGTATCTGTTGGCCATCTGTATGTGTTCTTTGGAGAAATGTTTGTTCATGTCTTCTGCCATTTCTTGACTGGATTTTTTTTTTTGGGGGTGTTGAGATTGATAAGTTCTTTATAGATTTTGGATACTAGCCCTTTATCTGATATGTCATTTGCGAATATCTTCTCCCATTCGGTAGCTTGCCTTTCATTGCTGACTGTTTCCTTTGCTGTGCAAAAGCTTTTTATCTTGAAGTCCCAATAGTTCATTTTTGCTTCTGTTTCCCTTGCCTTTGGAGGCATGTCTAGCAAAAAGGTGCTGTGGCCAAGGCTGAAGAGGTTGCTGCCTGTGTTCTCTTCCAGCATTTTGATGGATAACTGACTCACAGTTAAGTCTTTCATCCATTTTGACTTTATTTTTGTGTATGGTATAAGAAAATGGTCCAGTTTCATTCTTCTGCATGTGGCGGTCCAATTTTCCCAACACCGTCTGTTAAGGAGACTATCCTTTTTTGCTTGGATATTCTTTCCTGCTTTGTCAAAGAGTAGTTGACCATAGAGTTGAGGGTCCAATTTTGGGTTCTCTGTTCTGTTCCATTGATCTATGTGTCTTGTTTTTTGTGCCAGTACCATACTGTCTTGATGATTATAGCTTTGTAATACAGCTTGAAGTCTGGAATTGTGATGCCTCCAGCTTTGCTTTCCTTTTTCAACATTCCTTTGGCTATTTCGGATGTTCTGTGGTTCCATACAAAATTTAGGATTGTTTGTTCCAGCTCTGTGATAAATGCTGATGGTATTTTGATAGAGACTGTATTGAATGTGTAGATTGCTTTGGGTAGCATAGACATTTTTAAAATAGTTGTTCTTCCTATCCATGAACATGGAATGTTGTTCCATTTCTTTGTGTCTGCCTCAATTTCTTTGATGAGTGTTCTATAGTTTTCGGAGTATAGATTCTTTACCTCTTTACTTAGGCTTATTCCTAGATATCTTACAGCT
The DNA here is from genome assembly GCF_003265705.2 of Callorhinus ursinus. Lineage (NCBI taxonomy): Eukaryota > Metazoa > Chordata > Mammalia > Carnivora > Otariidae > Callorhinus > Callorhinus ursinus. Next base: position 780,692 of record NW_027397067.1, read on the forward strand.
TTTGCTGCATTTGTAAGTGGGATCGATTCCCTGATTTCTCATTCTTCTTCTGTTAGTGAATAGAAATGCAACTGACTTCTGGGCATTGATTTTATATCCTGCGACTTTCCCAAATTCCTGTATCAGTTCTAGCAATTTTTGGGTGGAGTCCTTCGGGTTTTCTATATAGAGTATCATGTCGTCTGCAAAGAGTGAAGGTTTGACTTCTTTTTTGCCTATTTGATGCCCTTCATCTTTTTGTTGTCTGACTGCTGAGGCTGGGACTTCCAATATGGTGTTAAATAACAGTGTGAGAGACGACATCCCTGTTGTGCTCCTGACGTTAGAGGAAATGCTCTTAGTTTCTCCCCATTGACGATGATATTCATGTGGGTCTTTCCTATATGACTTTTTATAGGTATGGTCTTTCCTATATGATTTTTAGGGTATTGAGGAGCGTTCCCTCTATCCATTCATGTCAGAGAGATATATTGAGGATGTCATGTGGCTCTTGTTCTTTCTTTTATTAATGTGGTGTATGACCTTGATTGATTTGCAGATGCTCAACCACCCCTGTAGCCCAGGAATAAATCCCACTTAATCGTGGTGAATAATCCTTTTGATGTACTGTAGGATCCTATTAGCTAGTATTTTGGTGAGAATTTTTGCATCCATGTACATCAGGAATATTCGTCTGTAATTCTCCTTTTTAGTGGGGTCTTTGCCTTTTTGGGGATCAAGGTAATGCTGGCTGTATAAAATGAGTTTGGAAGTTTTCCTTCCATTTCTGTTTTTTTGGAACAGTTTCAGACGACTAGGTATTAATTCTTTAAATGTTTGACAGAATTCCCCTGGGGGACCATCTGACCCTGGACTCTTGTTTGGGAGATTTTGGATTACTGATTCAATGTCTTTGCTGATTATGGTCTGTTCAGGTTTTCTATTTCTTTCTGTTTCAGTTGCGGTAGTTTGTAGGCAAGTATCCATTTCTTCCAGGGTGCCTAATTTGTTGGCATACAACTTCTCATAATATTCTAATTGTTTGCATATCATTGGTGTTGGTCGTGATCTCTCCCCTTTCATTCATGATTTTATTGATTTGGGTCCTTTCTCTTTTCTTTTTGATCAGTCTGGCCAGGGGTTTATCAATCTTGTTAATTCTTTCAAAGAACCAGCTCCTACTTTTGTTGATCTGTTCTACTTTTTGTTTTTTTTATCATGGATTTCTACTCTAATCTTTATTATTTCTCTTCTCCTGCTGGATATAGACTTTATTTGCTGTAATTTTCCCAGCTTCTTTAGGTGTAAGGTTAGGTTGTGTATTTGAGACCTTTTCTTGTTTCTTGAGCAATGCTTGTATTGCTATATATTTCCCTCTTAGGACCACCTTTGCAGCATCCCAAAGGTTCTGAGCTGTAATGTTTTCATTTTCATTTGCTTCCATGTATTTTTTACATTCTTCTTTGATTTCCTGGTTGACCCATTCATTCTTTAGTAGGCTGTTCTGTAACCTCTATGTATTTGTGTTTTTCTTGTGGTTCACTGCAAGTTTTACGGCATTGTGTCCTGAAAATATGCATGATATTATCTCAAATCTTTTTGTAGTGGTTGAGACCTGATTTGTGACCCAGTATGTGGGAACATTCCGGAGAATGTTCCACATACACTCAAGAAGAATGTGTATTCTGTTTCTTTAGAATGAAATGCTTTGAGTATATGTTACATCCATCTGGTCCAGTGTGTCATTCAAAGCCTTTGTTGCCTTGTTGATCTTCTGCTTAGATAATTTGTCCATTGCTATAAATGGGGTGTTAACATCTCCTACTATTATTGTACTATTATCAAAGAGTTTCTTTAATTTTGTTATTAATTGGTTTATATATTGGCTGCTCCCATGTTAGGGGCATAAATATTTATAATTCTTAGATCTTATTGGATAGACCCTTTTATTATGAGATAGTGTCCTTCATCTCTTATTAATCTTTGGTTTAAAATCTAGTTTGCCTGATACTTCAGCTTTTTTTGATGTCCATTGGCATGATAAATGGTGCTCCATCCCCTCAGGTTCTTTTTTTTAAAGATTTTATTTATTTGACAGAGAGAGAGAGAGAGAGCGCACGGTAGGCAGAGAGGCAGGCAGAGGGAGAGGGAGAAGCAGGCTCTCTGCCAAGCAGGGAGCCTGACATGGGGCTCAATCCCAGGACCCCAGGATCATGACCTGAGCCAAAGGCAGCTGATTAACCAACTGAGCCACTCAGGCACCCCAACCCCTCTTTCAATCTGGGGGTGTCTTTGGGTCTAAAAATGAGTCTCCCTTAGAAAGCATATTGATGGGTCTTTTTTTTTTATCCATTCTGATACCCTATATCTTTCGATTGGAGCATTTAGTTCATTTACATTCAGAATAATTCTTAAAATATATGAATTCAGTGCCATTGTATTACCTACCTATAAAGTCGCTGTTCCTGTAGATTGTCTCTGTTCCTTTCTGATCTTTGTTATTTTTGGGCTCTCTCTTCGCTCAAAGGATCCCCTTTAATATTTCTTTCAGGGCTTGTTTAGTTTCACAAATTCCTTTAGTTTTTGTTTGTCATGGAAAGTCTTTCTCTCTCCTTCTATTCTGAATGACAGCCTTGCTGGATAAAGTATTCTTGGCTGCCTATTTTTCCCATTTAGCACGTTGACTATATCATGTCAGTCCTTTCTGGCCTGCCAGGTCTCTGTGGACAGGTCTGCTACCAGCCTTACACCTCTATCCTTGTAGGTTAAGAACCTCTTGTCCCAAGCTGCTTTCAGGATTTTCTCTTTATCTTTTTTTTGTTAAGGTTTTATTTCTTTATTTGAGAGAGGGAGAGCAAGCGAATGAGCACTAGAGAGCAGCATTGGAGGGAGAGGGAGAAGCAGGCTTCCTGCTGAGCAAGGAGCCTGACGTGGGACTGACTCAATCCCAGGACCCTGGGATCGTGACCTGAGCCGAAAGCAGATGCTTAACTGACTGAGCCACCCAGACACCCTGATTTTATCTTTGTAATATGAAGCTTCACTATAATATGTTAAGATGTTGATCTATTTTTAATTTTGAGGGGGGTGCTCTGTGCCTCCTGGACTTGAAGACTTATTTCCTTCCCCAGTTTAGGGAAGTTCTCAGCTGTAAGTCATTCAAATAAACTTTCTGCCCCTTTCTCCCACTCATCTTCTGGGATTCCTGTAATATGGATATTATTTTGCTTTATGGAATTGCTGTTTCCTCAGTCTACCTTCTTGATCTAATAGGTTTCTTTCCCTCTTCTTTTCAGTTTCCTTATTTTCCATCCATTTTATCTTCTATATTACTGATTCACTCTTCTGCTTCATTCATCCTCTTTTTTTGGTCTCCATGCAGGACTGCATCTTGGTTATAGCATTTTTAATTTTGGCCTGACTAGATTTTAGTTCTTTTACCTCTACAGTAAGAGATTCTATAGTATCTTCAATGCTTTCTTCAAGCCCAGCTAGTATCTTTATAATCATTGTTTTAAATTCTAGTTCAGACATCTTAGTTATATCCAAATTGATTAAATCCCTGGCAGTGAGTACTACCTTCTGTTCTTTCTTTTGTGGTGAATTTCTCTGTCTTGTTATTTTGTCCAGAAAAAAAAGGAGAAAAAACAATAACAACAATGACAACAGAAAAAAGAAAACAAAACAACAAACAAACTAAACAAAACATAAAAGTAGATCCTGGTTGTGTTTGGTCTGGTTAAAAGAAATTAGATCCCAAAATGCTGAATGAATGAATGAAAGGAAGAAAGAGAAATATATATATATCTATATATATATGCATATATAATTATTAAATAAAATACAATGAAAGAAAGCAAAAAATAATATATAAAGCATATATGTAGATAAAAATTTAAAAGAATAAGAAAAGATTTGGAAAAGTAAGAAAATAACAAAAAGGAATACTAAAAGACTAATGAATAAAAATGTGAAGAATGCTATATAGTGTCTTCCCCAAGCTGAAGCTTTGTAGCCCCCTATGATTAATAAACTTGGTGAGAGTGAGTTGTTTGTGCTGGTCTTCTGGGCAGGGGGGAGGGGGCGCTGTTGCACTGATTCTCAGGTGGACTTGCCTTGGTGGAAAAACACCTCCAATGAGCAGAGGTAGGGCTTGGTGTAACCAGCTCTGGACTCCACTAGGTGGCACTGTTTTGCTCCCTGAAGGCTTTCAGCACTGATGGGCAGGATGAATATGGAGACGCCCCCCACTCTTCAGTGAGCCCTCACAGAAAAGCAATCAATCAGTCTTGTCGCCCCAGTTTCCATAAGAACTCTGTGTTCACCTGGCCTGTGACCAGGCATTTTTATCTCAGGCACAAAACTGAGTTTCAAAACTCCAAATTTTAGGGACTCCTGTGGGGCAGACCCATGTTGATCTTCCTGGAGAGGGGGTCCTCACCACATTTCTGCTTTTTGCTGGTCCCCTCCCAGGAAAGTGGTCGCATGACTACTACACACTTTATGGCAACACAGAGCAAAAAGCTGGCACCTAAACTCACTGTTCTAAGCCAGCTTCCCTGCTCTTATGCCTAGGAACTCTGCCACACTCAGGCACCACCTGTTCTTCTTGAGACCCCAGGGATCCTGAAGAGCACGCTATCACACCTGGAATTCTGCCCTGCTTCACCATTTGAGCACCTTTAAGCCAGGAGCATGCCCCACTGTAGCAGACTTCTAAAAGTTCCAATTTTGCATTCCATTGCTTATTAGTATTTTGTGGTATCCTCTTTAAGCAGGCTCCCACCCCTCAGCCATATCCTCAGCTCTATCACACTGGATTCAAGTCTCCACACCTCCTACCTTCCAAAATGTGGTCATTCTGTTTTTAAAGATCTTATTTATTTGAGAGAGACAGAGAGAGAGAACAGGAATGGGGGGAGGGGCAGAGGAAGAGGGAGAAGCAGGCTCCCCATTGAGCAAGGAGCCCGATTCAGGGCTTGATCCCAGGATCCCAGGATCATGAGCTGAGCTGAAGGCAGAAACTTCACTGACTGAGCCACCCAGGCGCCCCTGTGGTCATATTTTTCTACTGGTAAACTTGCAGCATTTGTTTTCTCAGATCTCCTACTGATTTCTCAGGTGTTCAGAATGATTTGATAACTATCTAGTTGCATTCGAGGTATGAGACAAACTTAGCATCCTCCTATTCCTCCACCATCTTACTAATTGCAAAGAATTTTTAAGCAAGTAATTACTTACTTCTTCTGTATTAATAACAAGCTTGGCTAAGAAGAGACGGATATTTAATGATACCGATGGATTTCCTAGTTTGTCATGAAGAAATTTCATCCACGGAGGAAGATTTTTTGGCACTGAACCCTGAAATGATACATTCCAGATTACCTTAAAAAGTGGAAGAAAATAACTTCACATTTTGATATTATGAGATGACAAAGTAAGACATGAGCAACAAAAAATGTTTAGTAGATATAGAATTTGGTATTCAATATTAAGTGTTCATTCTTACTATGATACCATAAACAGTATTAAATGAGACAAGATTAGCAGAAACAAACCTCTTCTCCTTTAGGTAGTATCTGATTTCTGTGCATGTGCTTAATCAGGGCTGTCATGGTCGCCATACATTCGTGTTGATTGAGCTCATCCATCTCTAACTCTAGGACAGCATCTTGGACCAAGGGGTCTTTATGCTCCTAGGAAAAGGGAAGAATCCGATGATGCAGAGTACACTGTTAAAATTTTAGTGTATATAATATTCTGACTTTTGGGGCAATGTCATAAAACACACACTAAGGTAACTGATAAATTGGTAATAATATTAAACACATTTGTTGGGTTTTCTTATTAAACAACTTAAAAAAAAAAAAACAACCCAGGACCTCATGTCTTCCTTACATTCTAGATACATATTTTCCCTCTGACCTCTATATGCATGGTCACTCCCTCCGGGGTCATACTTAGTTCACACCATCCATGCGGACACATGCTGCTTTGTACAAACACTAAGATCTTTTCCCAAATGTTTGTGTCCTGGGAGGCCCCAGAACTCTCAACACCTTGAGAGCAACAGTCTCCATGATTCTTAGTTGCCACATTATGGAGAAAGCGAACTACTGAAACACAACTATCAGATAAATTTTCACCTATATTTTTTTCTCAGTAAACTAAAAAATGTAAAATCCTTAATTTGCCTTTTTAATCAATAAAATTTTAATCAATAAAAGAACAAAACTTTTAAACCATTGCTGATCCTAAAATTCTTAGAAATTATAGCAGAGGTAATCATTTTATAAGTGTAATGATGAACTGAAGTTTTACATACACATATAGTAAATTTTACACACACACAGAGTGGAACAATAAATTGTAAATAATAAACAGTAATTTTTATACAGTCAGGGTTATAAGAAACATGAAAAAAATAATGAGCCATAAAAATCAATCAGAGTAATCTTAATGTCCCTTTTTTCCATATACCTGGTAAGGTGTCAAAGGAATTAATCACAGTATCTGACTGCATTCAGATCTACTCGACACGTTTTTCAGCCAAAATTATTTGTCAGGATGCTTCTCACAAGGACTGGATAGATCTGAAACTGGAGACTCAAGTCATGCAATCAAATTGAAGGCATGAGGACTGAACCCAAGATGACTCAATGTAAATGGCCTATTCATGAAGGATGAGTCTCACCAGACAATGTAGCCATAATAGAACAAAGTTGTACTTTTTTATTGCCCAGCACAGACGTACGACATAATCTGGGTGAAAGAATTAATGAATGGGCTCCTCCTTGAAGCATTCATTACAAAGGAAGAAGCCAACCATACAGGCAACATAAAGTACAGTCAAACTCAACTTCAAAAACACTGTACTGCTCCTGTCCTCCTCAGGCAAAAAACCACTTTGGCAGACCAGAGTGGGACAAGAGCTGCCTGGCAGTGTCTGGGAGTGGGGAGGAGAGAGTGGGGTGCCTGCCTGTGGTTCAGGACCCACTCCAGGAAGGCATCAGTGTTCAGAGGACAGCAGAGGGGTTGAGGGAAGGAAGAGGTGAGTCAGTGCATGTCAAAGAAACCAGAAAGGGAAAAACTTGAATGAACCCTGGATGGGTTCTGTGGAGCTCATGGTTTTTACACATTTGTACACATGGGTGTGCCTCTGTAAGTGCACAGATATGTATCTACCTACACGTTTCCTAGCTCTGTTCATGAGGTTAAGCTATCATTTGTGAACACAGATGCATTTAGTTATCTGTTTGATAACATCAAATACTTGAGCAGCTTCTTCATTTTCTGCAGAGGATAATACAACAGTCACATCAGCATGGCATCTGAGTCTCTATGGTAGTTATCTTTCTCACTGGAGACCCTTAAATGCAGTTCTGATTTCAAACACTAATTTTTTTTTCCAAGATTTTATTTATTTATTTGACAGAGAGAGAAACAGTGAGAAAGGGAACACAAGCAGGGGGAGTGGGAGAGGGAGAAGCAGGCTTCCTGCCCAGCAGAAAGCCTGATGTGGGGCTTGATCCCAGGACCCTGAGATCATGACCTGAGCCGAAGGCAGACACTTAACGACTGAGCCACCCAGGCGCCCCTCAGACACTAATTTCATTAGTGTCTTTCCTCCTTTCATCCTACTGATGAAATCCAATTGCCTATAGGATGGAAGGCTGGGACTTAGATCCGGGTAAATTCTCCAAACACTATTATCTGAGGACTACCCATAGAGAAGTGGCTTCTCCTAACAATGAAGACCCCCTTCCTTTACAAATGCCAACAATATTTTTTAATATACAAAATGTGATCACCTGTCTCCTAAAATGACCAGGGGTAGATTTCGGTTCTTGGGAACAGTATGAATAGCTCTGAACTCCAGTTGAGAAATCAAATTGACTCATTTCCTCACTCAGGCTGCTGTCTGCCAAATATGACAAGGAAGATAGATAATGAGGGCCACCTGAAATATAAATTAGAAAATACATGGATTCAGATTGGTAAAAAATGTATTTCTCTAAGCTCAAATCATATTAAAATTAAAAGACTGTGTTAACTAAGGCTTTTTTCTATTCTGTGATTCTCAACAGATTATTCAGATTAAACAAAGCAAAAGGAAAAGGGGAAAGACCTCCTTTGGTTTTGTTATTATTGAGCAATTATTCTCTACTGTCATGGACAGAGAAGTTAAACTGTATACAATTTCTGGATATGATAGTAACATAATTTCCTTGCATTTAAAATTTTGATGGGGTACATTTTGCACAGAGTCTAACACAGATGTGGGAAAAGATACTACTGAAAAACAACTAGTCCATATATGTAAGGAATTTACAACATTGGTCCAAATTTTATCCCCAAGTCAAGAAAAAAAAGCTATGAAGAAAAATAAAGCAAAAAACTAAAACAAGGAGCATGTGGAGCAAAAGACAGTTAATTTTAAATAGGGAAGCCAGGGAGAACTTCCTTCAAAGGTTAGTATTAAACAAAACGCTGATATCTGGGACTAAGATTACTCTAGGTTTAGGAAACATCACGTGCAAATGCCCTGGGGCCAAAGTGAGCCTGGTGCCTACAAGCATAGGCAGGGGAACAGTGCTGCTAGAGTAGAGTAAGCAGGAAGGAGAGTGGCAGGGAGGCAGCAGGCAGGTCAGGGACCTTAGGCAGCTCTGTCCTCAGGGAAGTGGGAGATGATGGGAGGTTTGGAGCAGAGGAGTGGCAGGATGGGACTTATATTTTAACACATTTCTGAATGTATTTAAACAAAATACAAACATAATCCATATGCAAACAAATAACTAGCAACCTATCTTGCACTATTAAGAAAAGCATACCATTTCTCAGCCCTCTTTGGCCATACTGAGGTTTAGCTAATTGCATTTCTTTCAAAATATAATTCTATTTGCCACTTAAAGCCTTTTCAAACTCAATTTCAATGTTTTTGGATATGTAAAATATTTTTTATTTACATAGCAAATACCATTTGTTACATAACAAATTGGAATCATTCTCATCATTTTGAAAACATCCTACCTGAATCCCCATTTGTGGCTTCCCTGGCTTCTTTCCTAATTTCAATGTACCTTTTCTTTCTTTCCATAGGAACCTATTAGGCAAAACAAATACACAATTTAAAACTTTTTAGAATCATGATCATACATTTTCAATTTTAGTAGCAATTTGGCAAAAAAAATTAATTTTTAAACAAGACTTTTATCAAATTTAAAATCACCAAAAAGTATCCACGAAGATAGGTGAGTACCCTTAAGAAATGCATTTCCCACAGAACCCCACTGAGGCATCTGCCTCCCCGCTTGGCTCTGGGACCAAGTGCAGACTAAGTTCTGATAGCTACATGCTCAGATTACCAATAGTCTGTACTTGACCTATGAGCCTCAGTTTCCTTAACTATACAGTTATGCTATGGCACTTTACAGTGCTATTGTAAAGTTCAGAAGTAACATATAGCGAGTGTCTGAGTGCTATTTTTGTTTGTTTGTTCCTTGAAAATACACCTTGAAAAATGTTCCCAGTCTTGTTCCAAAAGGGCACAGTGCAGGAAGCAACCATTTACATGAACTCATGTACCACTCAGACATGGTGAAGTCAGCAGCCATGCACACTAACATGAGTGACAGCTCCTGACCTAGACCATGGTGCACAAGCTCTGGCACTCTGCCCAATTCCCATTTCCAGTGGGCTGTGACAGGCTGCACCTACAACCTCCCACCAATTGCTGAGGCTGGCATGTCAAACTTAGCTTGACTAAAATCAAGCTTGTCACATTTGCCACAGCAAGTTTTCCAATTATCCCCATGACTTCTACTCACAGCACTTCCATTATCCTGCCAAATCACCCAAGCAGGCCATAGCATTATAATTCTGTATCTGGATGGATCTCAATTTCACTAACTAGAGGAATTTACTCAGCAAACAACTTCTGGGATATGTCCTAACAGCTCTTTTTATCGCCATTTTCTATCTTTTACTAGTTAAGAAAGGGAAAAATCAAGTTATGATAATTTTTTTTATAATTGCCTGAGATTGTACCTCGGGCTGAACTACATTAAACTACCAGATTTTATAGTTCAAAGCAGACTTGAATATTGAGAATTTAACATGTTCAACTTAACATTTTTTTTTTCTATAAGTACTTGGTAAATTTTTTAAACTCGGTAACACCACTGAAAAATTTCACTCACCTCAACTTCTACAGGAAATGTATAGCAGTGCTTCAGGTCAATCAGATTTTCCAAAATAAGCAAGTTCTGTAAATTCAAAGAATCATATAAAAATATCTGAATAGTGGAAATCCTTATTGCTGATGCTACCATAGAATTAATGCTATTTAATAACTCATGGGAAAGCACTTCAGCTTTAATGTGTGTGTGTGTGTGTGTGTGTGTGTGTGTATGCAGATCTATAAGAGCTACATCTTTAATATTATAAGAATGTGCAAATTATGATATAATTTTAATTTATATAGTCTAACTTGAAATCCTACAGTGACAGCAACTGTGAAAATTTCAGAAGTCTACCTTTTCAGGTTTTTCAGTGAAGAGAAAACCTTGGTAAAATTTTAATTCGGTGAAGACACAGCAGATAACAGAAATGGCACAGTTGTATGCAGCACAATGGTAAAGTCTTCTCCTCTCCAGCAACTGATTCTCACCCGTCATGTTCTCTGTAAATGCATCATAGCACAATCTGCAGAGTAGATCCAGGTTAAAAATTAATTCATATAACAGGGAAATTGTTGCTCAAGCCCAGCAATGCCAGACAACAGGATCTCAATTCAGTTCAGCCTTTTCTGAGTGTCAAGTTTGTGTCTGGCATAGTACCAGGTACTGGAAATAAAAGACAAGCAAGTCACTGAACCCATGCCCATCTCAAGGCAAAGGCAGAATCCAGGGATTTCAGCACACTGTGGTAAGCACAGCAACAGCAACCAGCACAAGTTAAGAGATGGAAGCAAGGAGGATGGATAGTAACCCAGGTGAAGGAATCAACAAAAGGTTTTAAGAGAAAGTATAAGAACTGTGTTTTGAATTCTAAGTCAGTCAAAGGGAAAATGTATGTGAGGATTACGAACAGAGAGAAGAGTGTCACTTACAGTAAGAGCTAAGCCACACAGTGTGTTCAGAAGATGAGGTGGGTGCAGCAGTGGCTGGCAGTGAGCACAAGGTGGAGAGGGGTGTGTTCCTACAAGAGCTTGCCTGCCATGCTAAGGAGCTCAGACTTCATTCTGCAGGATGGGGTCTCCAAACAGTGCCCAGGTGACCAACTACTTTTGAAGAGTTCTGTCAGAACATAGCCATGCCCATTCATTTACATATTATTTATGGCTGCTTTTCCAGTACAGTGTAGTAGTTGCAAGAGACCAGACAGCCTGAAAAGCTGAAAACAGTTACTATCAGGCGAGCCCTTTACAGAAAAATTTTGCTGCTCCCTGATACTGAAGATGAAGTTCTTTTGAAGTGTCTTAGGTCTGAAATCTTTTAGGTAGGAGAATGAAACAATCAGGTTCATACTGTAGAGGTATTATCATACTGGCAGTAGTATGGAAAAACTGAGAGAGACAAGCCCAGGAGTGGGGAGAATAACTACGAAGAAGATTGCATTGCACTGGTTCACCAAAGAACACCAGGCGCTACAACACTATATGAAGGAAGGAAGATGAAAGAAGGGCCCCAGTCTTGGGAAGGCTGAGGAGATAAAATCCACCAGATCTGGTGACTGACAGGGTGTGCATGGAGACTGGAGAGATGAAGAAGGAAAAATAAAACAGGGCTCTCACTGGTGCAAATGAATGGATGGTGATGTCATTCCCAGAGGATATAAAGTAAGAATAGGGTAAGATGAAAGTAAGGATAAGCTTCTTTGGGATATGCAAAATGAGATATAGCAATGTCTGCATTCAATATTCACTAAGAGGGAACTTCATTAGAAGGTCAGTTTTAGAGAAAATGTATTCGATTACTTTGTATTTTATAGAATACCTGCTTGAACATACCTGCCATTCCTTTCATTTCAAATTGCAGTCAGGAAAAAAAATACTTTCATATTGTAAATCACACCATTAAAAATATATCAAGGGAGGGAAAATGGTAGGAAAAAAACAATAATAACAGAAAAAAGTTTTACTCCTTGTAAAAGATGAGTATAGGATAAAACATGCTACCCAATAACCTGCTACATTAAAGTCTTAGTTTGTACATAAGAAAAAAAACCAAGAAAACTATAAAAACTGGTATTTAAAACTTAACCATTTATTCACATTATATGCAAACATAAAAATATATGCATCAAAAATATTAATGAATCAAATACAACAAATCATATACAATCAAGTAACAAAGTTAACTAAAACCTTACTTGATAAGTGTCTTTGTAAGTTCATTTCCTTCTGTAACACATGAGCCGTTGAAAACTTGATTAATTTTAGATTCTTTCGAGTGAACATCCTCTTTTGAAAGACGAGAATACATCACATGTAGCATTTTATAATAGCCCATCTTCTTGGTGATTTGAGTATCAAAGATAGATTCATTTAGCTAAGAAAAGGTAACAGATGATTATCTTTGGTCTTACCAAACATGAAAAATAGTTTATTGAATATATTATTCAATTAAATAAATATATTTAACACTCAATGCTCTTTATATAAAAGTAATTTTAACATAGATACTGAATCACTTCAATAGGAGATCACCCAAGATCAGGAACGCAGGTATAAATATTTATGTGTTATACTGAGTGTGGCAGGAAGTAATGCACAATGTCCAAATAGTAAACTTAGGACATATCTTATCGAAGGCATGACAATAGCAGGTGAAACTTCAATGTATTAAAAAACAAAATTTTCAACTATTTACAGTAGTTTCTAAAGATACCACATCTTAATCCCTAGAACCTGTGAATGCAATCTCATAAGGCAGGAAAGGACTTTTCGAATGTGATTAAGGATCTTGAGATAAGGAGACAATTCTGGGTTGTTCCTGTGGGCCATAAATGAAACCACATGTAATCTTGTAAGAAGACAGAGAGAGGGATGAGACATACAAGAAAAGGCAATCTGATGACAGAATTAGAGGCCAGAATGATGTAGCCACATACTGAGGAATGCCAGTAGCCACCAGAAGCTGGAGGAGGCAAGGAGTGGATATTCAGGGCCACTGGGGCAAGCGTAGCCATGACAAAACCATAAATTCAGCTCAGTGAAAATAATTTTGGACTTCTGGCCTCCAAAACTGGGAAAGAATAAATTTCTGGTGTTCTAAGCCACCAAGCTTATGGTAATTTGTTACTGAAGATGCAGGAAACTAATAACACATTCTGGTATCAAGAGTTGGATCTGCTCTAACAAATAGATGATAAGTAGAGCCTAAAATAAATTTGCCATGCAAGACAGAAAAAGCCAACTGCCTATAGTGACTGCTAGTAGAAATACCAACACTGAACGCATTGCTGGTGAGGACTCAGAAGGAAATGAAAAGCATGGCAGAAAAAGCTAAAACTCTTACAGAACATCTCAATCATCATAAACACATTTTTGGTAGAAATTGGATGTTAAAGTAGTTGCCAGTGAGGTCTCAAAAGGAAATACGTAATGTATTTTTGGAAACTGTGGAGGAAAGAGGATCCTTGTTTTACAGTGGCAGAAAACTTAGCTGAGTAAGTGTTCTATAGTTACACACAAAACAGAATTTGTAAGCCATGTACTTGAATATTTAGCTGAGAAAATTTCCAAGCAAATTTGTTGAAGGTGCTGCCTGCTTTCTTCGTTGCTGCTTATAATACAATGTGAGGTGCAAGAAATAAATTGAGTTAAGAACTACTGAGCAAAAAGAACCAAAATGTGATGACTTGAGAAATTCTCAGCTTACCCAGATGGTAAAAGATGCTAACATTAGGTATAAGATGCTCTAACATTCACTGTTAGAAAAGTGGCTCTGGAGAGAAGAACAAGGACTTGAGCTAGTGCTGAAGAAATTAAGCATGGTACTCATGGATGCCCTCAACCATTTCAGCAGAATCAGGAACAGAGATGCCATTATCCATCAAAGATCTGTGGAGGACTCTCTTATCTAATGGAGTAAACCTCCAAGACACAAATAGGAGAGCTTTATAGTTTTTGAGAACGTCATACCAGAAGGAACACCACCAGCTTGGACTGAAAGGGACAGAGACAAAATGAAATGGGGGAAAAGAAAAGGCTCTTGTACTCCCTGAATTCTACAGGCAAGAAACAGATTGATAAAACTTCTCAGCTGCAAATATATGCTATCCTTCAAGAAAAAAGAATGACTCCAAAAACGGAGCCTTTGGTCCAGAGGGCAGAACATTAAGCCACAAAGCATTATTCCCGGGTCTCGAAACCTAACAGAATTTGCCTGCCTGGACCTTGAAAGTGCTATGGAACACTAACTTCTTTCTTACTTCATTTTCTCCTTTTTGGAACAGGAATGAATATAATAGTCATCCCAACTGTTGAACCACTGTCTTCTGGAAACAAATTATTTGTCTTCTAGTTTCACAGGTCCACAAATGGAAAGAACTTTGCCCCATAACAGATCACACCCATATCTGATTCATTATGATTTAAATGATGAAAGTTAGGACTCTGAACTGATGATATTCAGACACAATTTTGGACTTAAAAGTTGATGAGGTAATGCATTTAGACTTTGGGGGATATGGGATGGGATAAATGTATTTGCAAATGGGAATATTTGGTGCAGGCGGCCTGTATTCAGCTGAATAATATCCCCTTACAAATACCCATGTTTTAATCACTGGAACCATGAATGTTACCTTATATGATAAAAAAGGATTATACAGACAAAATCAAGTAAAGAGATGGGGAGATTATTCAAATGGGTCCTAAATGCAATCATATGTTTATAAGAGGGAGGCAGAGAGCAATTAGAAGAGGAGGAGGCAATGTGACCATAGAAGCAAAGAGAGGAGTGATCCGGCCACAAGCCAAGGAATGCTGGCAGCCACCAAAAGCGGGAAGAGGCAAAGAATGTATTTGCCCCTCGGGCCTCTGGAGCCTTGCAACACCCTGACTGAAGCCCAAGGATGCTGATTTCTGGCCTACAGAACTATAAGAGAATAAATTTCTGATGTTCTAAGCCACATTGGTGGTAATTTGTTACAGCACCCTCAGGAACCTAATGCAGAACCCATGTAAATACAGATTGTTATCAAACTGTTGAGGTAACACTCCTTGAGCACTAAAGATCCTCTGAGTGAACACACTGAAATTTTTAAGGACACCAATCAAGGAGATTTGTCAATTCTTAGTAATATTAAATTTAATAATAGATGTACAATACCTTCGTAAATCTAGACTTCAACACATCAACGGCATCCACTACAATTTTGCTGAAGAATTCTCTCAAAGCACTCAGGCTACAATGCCACAAAAGGGTGAGAAGGGAGCGATCTACAAAAGCTTGGCGAGTAACATTTGAAAGTAGCTCGTCCCTCTTGAACATTCTGTACACCCTTTCCAAAAGGGCTAATTGTGTGACACATGAACTCCTAAGAAAAAAAGAAAATTATATGAACATCCCTGCTTTGAACAAATATTTTACGAATGCCTACCCACATAACAAGCAAAATAAACACCAATGATTATAAATAACTTTAAAGATTATTATATATAAAAACCATGAAATACAAGAAGCATTTGTACATGAACCATATTATTGTACTCATCCCCAGAAATCTTCATGCCCAATTTAGGCATTAAGAAGAACTGTTTTCATTTACTTTCAAATCTGGTTTCTTTAGAAAACATCTGGAAGGCTTTGGGATAGTCTCAGGCCTGAAGATGATCACAGTTCCAGAATCTGAAACTCAGGAGTTATAATTTAAAAATTCTAGTCTCTTCCTAGTAACAAACTGACATTCCTATCTCCTGTACAAAGAAATATTCATCTGGCCCTTTATACTGTCATCTGGAATATAAGATAGTTGAATGATCATCTATAAGATTTTGTGTATAAACCAAGAATACAGTTAGTTTCCTCACCTACAAAAATATGAGGTTAAGACTCAATGATCATTAAAATCCTTTTCTAGTTCTAAAATCCTGATACTCAGTAGTTAAACATTAACCAGGGCAAAAATGTTCAATTTAGAAGGTAATTCAGTCATAAAATTTTAAGGCTCAGATCACTACCAGATGCTACATGGGCTTCTGTAATATTTATTTGGGCACTATCTTAGAGTTAAATTCTTTTGAGGAGCTTCCTGATAGTGAGCACAGCAGAGATGCACAGCCCTAAAACTCTTACAGAGAAAGCTAAGAGGAGGAGGAGGAAAAGAAAAAGAGCAAAATCTGATTATAAAAACGGGCCAGAAGATAGTTTACTAAAAATAAATGCAAATGAGCTTTAAATATATGAATATATGCTCTATTTCATTCGTAATGAGAAATATAAATTAAAGTAACACTGAGAAATTCTTTCTCACCTATCAAATTGGAAAAAATCACAATACACTCTACTGGCAAGACTATGATGAAATAGACACTCTTGTACAGGGCCAAGGGAATGCAAAAAATTATAGCCTCCAAATAAGGGATGCGGTGAAAGTTGGCAAAATTACAAATGCATTTACCTTTTGAATTATGTTTTGGAATCCATGCTAAAGATATTGGCAAGGAAGGAGAGGAAAAGATGGCAGAGGAGTAGGGGAACTTATTCAAACTGATCCCCTAAATTGAGCTGGATAGCTACCAGACCACTCTGATCACCCACAAAATCAGCATGAGATGTAAGAAGATATATCTGAATCTCTACAAACAGAATATTGCAGGCAGTTGGTTTCGAGGTATGATCTGGGGAGCTGTGATTCTGCGGGCAGATATCGGGAGATAAATGGAAGGGGGAGGGAGCCTTCGGGATCCTGCACCATCCATGCATGTAGGCCTCTGGTGCTGGGAACGGGGCACAGACTCACAGACCGGTAGAGGTGGGGAAAGGACTTTAGGGCAGCCCTCTGGACTGAAACCTGGACTGGTGGGGCCACATGTGAGAACTGGGGGTGGCTGGTGGTTTTAGAAGCACAAAGGGCAGAGACGTGCCTCGACTTGGAAAGGAGAGCTGGGAGCACTGCTGAGGGGCGCACAACTCATGACACTGCAGTTTTTAGCAGCACAGACAGAAATGGAAATAGCGTGGCCTGGAGAGCTCACTGAAGAACAGACTGCAATCTCTCTGTTCTAAGGCAGAGTGTTGGAAATGGTCTCTTCTGCTCTGACTCTCGAAAGAGACGCGGAAAGCCGCCAGGGAAAGCCACCAGAGAACAAAAGCCCCCAAAAAACGGTTTTCACTGAGCCCATTCCCCTCCTGCCACAGGGGGCAGGGCAACTCTGCCTAAACAGGGTTGCCTGAGTAACTGCACGACAGGTCCCTCCCCTGGAAGACAGGCTGGGAGAACAAAGGGTAACAATCCTAAGGCCCCTATAAAACAGGTGCATCTCACTTGGGTTGTGGTCAATAATTTGGACTCTCTATATTCCCTCAACCACCCCTCAATAGAATGACTAGGAGGATGCCCCAAAATAGGAATGACTCAGAGAATGTGACTTCTGCCACAGATTTACAAATGAATAGAGATATAAGCAAGATGTCGGAAATGGACTTCAGTTATAAAGACGATAGCTAGAATGGAGAAATCGATTAATGGCAACATAGAGTCCCTAAGGGCAGAAATGAGAGCTGAACTGGTAGAACTTAAAAAATACTATCAATGAGATCCAATCTAATCTAGAAACTCTAACAGCTAGAGTAAACAAGGCAGAAGAAAGAATTAGTGATCTGGAAGACAAACTGATAGAAAAGAAGGAAAAAGAGGAGACCTGGGAGAAACAGCTTAAAATCCATGAAAACAGAATTAGAGAAATAAGTGATGCCATGAAACATTCCAATGTCAGAATTATTGGGATCCCTGAGGGGGTGGAGAGAGAGAGAAGACAAGATATATTTGAGCAAATCGTAGCTGAGAACTTCCCTAATCTGGGGAATGAAACAAACATTCGCATCCTAGAGGCAGAGAGGACCCCTCCCAATATCAAGGAAAATAGACCAACGCCCCCCGGCATGTAATAGTAAAACTTGCAATTTAGAACTAAGGAAACCATCTTAAGGTCAGTTAGGGGGAAGAGATTCCTTACGTACATGGGGAGGAACATCAGAGCAACGTCATACCTATCCACAGACACCTGGCAAGCCAGAAAGGGCTGGCAAGACATATTCAGGGTATTAAATGAGAAGAACATGCAGCCAAGAATACTTTATCCGGCAAGGCTGTCATTTAGAATGGATGGAGAGATGCAGAGATTCCAACACTGGCAGAAACTGAAAGAATATGTGACCATTAAGATGGCCCTGCAAGAAATATTAAGGGGGGTTCTATAAAAGGAGAGAGACCCCAAGAGTGATATAGAATAGAAATTTACAGAGACAATCTATAGAAACAAGGACTTCACAGGCAACATGATGACAATAAATACGTATCTTTCAATAATCACTCCAAACATGAATGGCATAAATGTACCCATAAAAAGGCACAGGGTTGCAGATTGGATAAAAAGACAGGACCCATCCATATGCTGTCTAAAAGAGACTCATTTTGAACCTAAAGATACATCCACACTGAAAGTGAAGGGATGGAGATCCATCTTCCATGCCAATGGACCTCAAAAGAAAGCTGGGGTAGCAATTCTCGTATCAGACAAATTAGATTTTAAGCTAAAGACTGTAGTTAGAGACACAGAAGGACACTACATCATTCTTAAAGGGTCTATCCAATGAAAAGATCTAACAATTGTAAATATCTATGACCCCAACATGGGAGCAGCCATCTACATAAGCCAACCTAACCAAAATAAAGAATCATATTGATAACAATACGTTAATTGTAGACCTCAATACTCCACTCTCAGCAATAGACAGATCATCTAAGCAGAAAATCAACAAAGAAACAAGAACTTTGAATGACACACTGGACCAGATGGACCTCATAGATATATACAGAACATTCCACCCTAAAACAACAGAATACTCATTCTTCTCGAGCACACATGGAACTTTCTGCAGAATAGACCACATACTGGGCCACAAATCAGGTCTCAACAGATACCAAAAGATTGAGATTATTCATGCATATTCCAGACCATAATGCTTTGAAAATGGAACTCAATCACAAGAAAAAATTTGGAAGAAATTCAAACACTTGGAAGCTAAAGACCACTCTGCTAAAGAATGTTTGGGTCAACCAGGAAATCAAAGAAGAACTTAAACAATTCATGGAAACCAAAGAGAAAGAAAACACATCAGTCCAAAACCTATGGGATAGTGCAAAGGCGGTCTTAAAGGGGAAATACATAGCCATCCAAGCCTCACTAAAAAAAATAGAAAAATCCCGAATTCACCAACTAACTTTACACCTTAAAGAACTAGAGAAAAAGCAACAAATGATGCCTAAGCCACACATGAGAAGAGAAATAATTCAGATTAGAGCAGAGATCAATGAATTAGAAAGCAGAAACACAGTAGATCAGATCAACGAAACCAGAAGCTGGTTCTTTGAAAGAAGATCTCCCATAAGATCAATAAACCACTGGACAGACTTATCCAGAAGAAAAGAGAAAGGACCCAAATTAATAAAATTATGAATGAAAGGGGAGAGATCACGACTAACAACAATGAAACAGAAAAAAATTATTAGAAATTATTACCAACAACTATATGCTAATATTGAGGAACCGGGAAGAAATGGATGCCTTTGAATGAGAGCAAGATGGCGGAGGAGTAGCAGACCAAAATTTCATCTGGTCCAAGGAATTCAGCTGGATAGGGATCAAACCATTCTGAACATCTACAAATTCAACAGGAGATCGAAGAAAAGAAT
Source organism: Callorhinus ursinus (assembly GCF_003265705.2). Lineage (NCBI taxonomy): Eukaryota > Metazoa > Chordata > Mammalia > Carnivora > Otariidae > Callorhinus > Callorhinus ursinus. The sequence goes on from NW_027397067.1 coordinate 800,597, forward strand.
AGCAGCAGTTCTATGAACAGAAGAGCGACCACTTTTTGGAAGGTAGGACGTGTGGAGAAGTGAATCCGAGGCAATATTTCGGAAGACAGACCCCGGGGGGAGGAAGCTGGCTACCGGCAAGTGATAAAGCAGAAGAGCACAAAACTGGAACTTTTAGAAGTCTGCTCCACTGAGGGATGTCACTCCAGTGGCTAAGCGGGGGTGGAACCCTTGCTGGGACAGTGTGGTCTCAGGATCCTCAGGGTCACAGAAAGACCGGGGGTGCCTGAGTGTGGCAGAGCTCCCAGGTAGCAGAGTGGGGAAGCTGACTGCAAAGACGGAGCCAAGAAGTAGGCTCTCAGCTCAGTACTTCCATAAACTGTGATCTGCGGCACAGTCGGGCCACTACTCTTCCAGCAGGGACCCAACAAGCGGCAGAGTTGGGGAGACTGCCCTTCCTCCTCAGGGAGGAGTGGCGTGGGAGTGCACCACAGGAATCTGCTGGGTTTGGAGACTCCAAACGGGGACCTGTGCCTGAGACAGAAATGCTCGGTCACAGGCCGGGTGAGCACAGAGTGTGGCTGGAGACCGGAGAGACAGGAGTGATTGACTGCTTTTCTCTGGGGACACACTGAGGAGCGGGGCCCTGAATTCTCGTCCTCCAAAGCTGTACAGAAAGTTGTATAAAAGCTACCGAGAGCAAACCCAAGCAGATTACTTAGCCTGGTCCCTGGCAAGGGCTGGTCAATTCTGCCTCGGGCAAAGACATTTGAGAATCACTGCAACAGGCCCCTCCCGCAGATCAGCAAGAACAGCCAGCCAAGACCAGGTTTACCAATCAATGAGAACAGTAGAATCCAGCACTAGGGGAATACAGCACATAGAATTCATGGCTTTTTTCCTGATGATTCTTTAGTCTTCAAAGTTAACATTCAGAATTCTTTTTTTCTATTTTTTTTTTGAATTTTTCTTTTTCCCTTTTTCAACCATCTTATCAATCCCTTTTTTAAAAATCTTTTTCGGGTGCCTGGGTGGCTCAGTCGGTTAAGCGACTGCCTTCGGCTCAGGTCATGATCCTGGAGTCCCGGGATCGAGTCCCGCATCAGGCTCCCTGCTCAGCAGGGAGTCTGCCTCTCCCTCTGACCTTCTTCCCTCTCATGCTCTCTCTCTACCATTCTCTCTCTCTCTCAATAAATAAATAAAAATCTTTAAAAAAAAAAAATAAAAATCTTTTTCATTTTTAGTCATATTCTATCCCTTCATTATAGTTAACCTTATTTTTTGTGTATATATAAATTGTTTTCTTTTTAAAATTTTGGGATACAGTTTCTTCTAACAGACCAAAATATACCCTAAATCTCTAGTGTATGGGCTTTGTTCTCGTCTCCTGCCTGATCACATTTTCTCTTTTTTTTTAAATTTCTCTCCTTTCTTTTTTCAACCAACTTCCTATCTTATCAATTCCTTTTATAAAATCTTTTATAATTTTCATCTTTACAGTCATCATACTAACCATTATTTTTGTACATATATAAGTTTTTTCTTTATTTAAAATTTTGGGAGGCACTTTCTTCTAACAGACCAAAATATGCCCCAAATCTAGTATGTGATCAGATCATACTGATCTATGCACCAGCCTGATCATATTTATTCATATTCTGTTTTTTTTCTTTCTTTTCCTTTCTTTCCCCCTGGTTTCGGGGCTCTTCTGATTTGTTTAGTGCATATTTTTCTGGGGTCTCTGTTACCCTGTTAGCATTTTGTTCACTCATTCATCTATTCTCCTCTAGACAAAATGACAAGATAGAAAAACTCACCTCAAAAAAAAAGAACAAGAGGCAGTACTGACTGCTAGGGATCTAATCAATACGACATTAGTAACATGTTGGTACTAGAGTTCAGAATGACGATTATAAAGATTACTAGCTGGGCTTGAAAAAAGCATGGAAGTTACTAGAGACACCCTTCCTGGAGAAATAAAAAACTAAAATATAACCGAAATCAATCAAAATCAAAAAGGCTACTAAAGAGGTGCAATAAAAAATGTAAGCTCTAAATGCTAGGATAAATAAGGCAGAAGAGCGAATTAGTGATATAAAAGACCAAATGATGGAGAATAAAGAAGCTGAGAAAAAGAGAGATAAACAACTACTGGATCACGAGGGCAGAATTCGAGAAATAAGTGATACCATAAGATGAAACAATATTAGAATAATGGAATCCCAGAAGAAGAAGAAAGAGAGGGGCAGACAGTATATTGGAGCAAATTATAGCGGAGAACTTCCCTAATTTGGGGAAGGAAACAGGCATCAAAATCCAGGAGGCACAGAGAACCCCCCTCAAAATCAATAAAAATAGGTCAACACCCCAACAACTAATAGTAAAACTTACAAGTCTCAGAGACAAAGAGAAAATCCTGAAAGCAGCTCGGGACAAGAGCTCTATAACCTACAATGGTAGAAACATTAGATTGGCAGCAGACCTATCCAAAGAGACCCAGCAGGCCAGAAAGGACTGGCATGATATATTCAGAGCAGTAAACGAGAAAAATATGTGGCCAAGAATACTATATCCAGCCAGGCTGTCACTGAAAATAGAGGGAGAGTTAAAAAGCTTCCAGGACAAACAAAAACTAAAAGAATTTGGAAACACCAAACCAGCTCTACAAGAAATACTGAAATGGGTCCTCTAGGCAAAGATAGAGCCTAAAAGTAACATAGACCAGAAAGGAACATGGACAATATACAGTAACAGTCACCTTACAGGCAATACAACGGCACTAAATTCATATCTTTCAATACTTACCCTGAATGTAAAAGGGTTAAATGCCCCAATCAAAAGACACAGGCTATCAGACTGGATAAAAAAACAAGCCCCATTGATATGCTGTCTGCAAGAGACTCATTTTAGACCCAAAGACACCCCCACATTGAAAGTGAGGGGGTGGAAAACCATTTACCATGCTAACGGACACCAAAAGAAAGCTAGGGTGGCAATCCTTATATCAGAGAAATTAGATTTTAAACAAAAGACTATAATAAGAGATGAGGAAGGACACTATATTCTACTTAAAGGGTCTATCCAACAAGAAGATCTAACAATTGTAAATATCTATGTCCCTAACATGGGAGCAGCCAATTATATAAGCCAATTAATAACAAAATCAAAGAAACACATCGACAATAATACAATAATAGTAGGGGACTTTAACACCCCCCCATGACTGAAATGGACAGATCATCTAAGCAAAAGATCAACAAGGAAATAAAGACTTTAAATGACACACTCGACCAAATGGACTTCACAGATACATTCAGAACATGCCATTCCAAAGCAACAGAATACACATTCTTCTCTAGGGCCCATGGAACATTCTCCAGAATAGATCACAACCTAGGTCACAAATCAGGTCTCAACTGGTACCAAAAGATTGGGATCATTCCCTGCATATTTTCAGACCAGAATGCTTTGAAACTGGAACTCAATCACAAGAGGAAAGTTGGAAGAACTCAAAATACATGGAGGCTAAAGAGCATCCTACTAAAAAATGAATGGGTCAACCAGGAAATTAAAGAAGAATTAAAAAAATTCATGGAAACCAATGAAAATGAAAACAGAACTGCTCAAAATCTTGGGATGCAGCAAAGGCAGTCCTAAGAGGAACATATATAGCAATACAAGCCTTTCTCAAGAAAGAAGAAAGGTCTCAAATACACAACCTAACCCTACATCTAAAGGAGCTGGAGAAAATACAGCAAATAAAGCCTAAACCCAGCAGAAGAGAAATAATAAAGATGAGAGCAGAAATCAATGAAATAGAAACCAAAAGAACAGTAGAACAGATCAATGAAACTAGGAGCTGGTTCTTTGAAAGAATTAACAAGATTGATAAGCCCCTGGCCAGACGTATCAAAAAGAAAAGAGAAATGACCCAAATGAATAAAATCATGAATGAAAGAGGAGAGATCACAACCAACACCAAAGAAATACAAACAATTATAAGAACATATTATGAGCAACTCTATGCCAGCAAATTAGATAATCTGGAAGAAATGGATACATTCTTAGAGATGTATAAACTACCAAAACTGAACCAGAAATAAACAGAAAACCTGAACAGACCTATCACCACTAAGGAAATTGAAGCAGTTATCAAAAATCTCCCAACAAACAAGAGTCCAGGACCAGATGGCTTCCCAAGCGAATTCTAGCAAACATTTAAAGAAGAATTAATACCTATTCTTCTGAAACTGTTCCAAGAAATAGAAATGGAAGGAAAACTTCCATACTTATTTTATGACACCAGCATTACACCTTGATTGCAAAACCAAAGACCCTATCAAAAAGGAGAATTACAGACAAATATCCCTGATGAACGTGGATGCAAAAATGCTCACCAAAATACTAGCCAATAGGATCCAACAGTACATTAAAAGGATTATTTACTACGACCAAGTGGGATTTATTCCTGGGCTGCAAGGTTGGTTCAACATCTGCAAATCAATGTGATACGATATATTAATAAAAAAAAGAACAAGAACCATATGATCCCCTCAATAGATGCAGAAAAAGCATTTGACAAAGTACTGCATCCTTTCTTGATTAAAACTCTTCAGAGTATAGGGATAGAGGGTACATACCTCAATATCATAAAAGCCATCTATGAAAAACCCACAGTGAATATCATTCTCAACGGGGAAAAACTGAGAGCTTTTCCCCTAAGGTTAGGAACATGGACAGAAGCAAGACTCTTAAATATAGTTCATTATATAGTTATGACTTCCAAATCCTGTAAATATTTTACATTTTCAAAAACAAAATTAGATCAAAAGGCAAAAGATAAACAATTTCTATTTCTGAAAATTAACTAAAATAAACCTAATTGGTTTAATAACCACATATTGAAAAATAATTTACCAAGGGATTTTAGAACATAAACTTTCACTGTGTATCAGAGTATATTCTAAGTAAGTTATAATTAAAATGAAAATTTTAAACTGCACACACACAAAAAAGTATTGCTGGAATTGTTATAGGGACTGCGTTAAATTTACACAACTTAACTGCCATGTTAACAATACTGAATCTTCAAATTCATGAACATGGCGTGTCTCTCCACTTATTTAAATCTTTAATTTTTGATTTCCTCAGCAATGGGCTATAAGTTTTAGTGTACAAGTCTTGCCATTCTTTCATTAAATTTATTCTTAAGTACTTTGTTCTTTTTGGTGATATTATGAATGCAATTATATTTTTAATTATAGTTTTAAATGTTTTCTGCTCATATATAGAAAAAGAACTGATTTTTTTTAACATTGATATTATATCCTACAAATTTTCTATAATTATTTATTAGTTCTAATAGCTTTCTGTAGATCTTTAGGATTTTCTACCTCATGCCATCTGTGAATAGAGAGTTTTGGGGCATCTGAGTGTCAGTTGAACTTCTGATTCTTGATCTCGGCTAGGTGATGGTCTCAGGATCATGGGATTGAGCCCCACATCAGGCTCTGCACTCAGCTAGGAGTCTACTTGGGCTTCTCTCCCTCTCTCTCTCTCTACCCTGCCCCATTCCACTCGCCCCACTCAATCCCACCCCACTCCCCCGCATATGCACACATGCTCTCTCTCCCTCTCTCAAAAAAACAAAAAAATTGAATTTGCTCCTTTTTTTCCAATTTGGTTGCCTTTTATTTCTTTCTTTTGCCTGACTGCACTGGCTAGAACCTCCAGTTCTGAACTCCAGGAAGTTCAACTGACTGAGCCACCCAGGTGCCCCAAAACTGCATGTTGAATTGAAAAGGGCAGATGCCCTTGCCTTGTTCACAGACTTAGGAGGAAAACATTCAGTCTTTTACTATTAAATATTTTGTTGGCTGTTGGTTTTCCATAGATAACCTTTTGTCCTTTTTATCATGAATGGATGTTGGATCTTGTCGCAAATTTATCTATATCTATTGAAATGATAATGTGGTTTTGTCCTTTAGTCTTTTAATATAGTATATACTATTAATTGATTCTCAGATGCTAAACTAGTTTTGCATTCCTAGGACAAATCCCAATTGATATTGTAGAATATATATATGTTGTTGGATTTGATTTTTTAATATATTTTTGGAAAAATTTTGTGTCTATATTCATGAAGGATATTGGTCTACAGGTTTCTTGCAATGATTCTGTCTTGCTTTGTTATCCTGTAACTCCACAGGATAAGCTGGGAAGTATTCCTTTCTCCTCTATTTTCTGAAAAGTTTATGAAAGGTTGGTCTTATTTCTTCTTTAAATATCTGATGAAAATTCACCAGGGAAGCTATCTGGATCTGGGCTTTCCTTTGTAAGATTTTAAACGAGTAATTCTATTTATTTATTTATTAAAGGTATACTCGGATTTTCTATTTCTTCTTGAGTCAGTTTTGGTCACGATCTCAGGGTCGTGAGATCAAGCCCACATGGGGCTCTGTACTGGGTATGGAGCCTGCTTAAGATTCTCTCTCTGTCTGCCTGTGCCCCCACCCCAAGAAAACGGATGAACATATGGGAAGAGAGAAAAGAAAAAAAGGAGAGAGAGAAACATAGCATAAGAGACTCTTAACAATAGAGAGCAAACTGAGGGTTGATGAAGGAATGTGGGGGATGGGCTAGATGGGTAATGTTTATCAAAAAGGGCACTTGTGATGAGCACTGGGTGTTGTAAGTCATAAATCACTGAATTCTACTCCAGAAACCAATAATGCACTGTATGTTAACTAAAATTAAAAAAAAAAAAAAAAAAAAAGAATTAGAGGTGAAATGACATGTCATCAGGGTTTTTTATTTCAGTAACTACAGCACAAAAGAAAAGAGGCTAAAATAGGGTTGATTAGGCTGGAAAATGCTTAATGCATGTTTGATCTAGATGTTCAGTTACAGTCTTACCTTTTAGCTTTGCATATGTTTGAAACTTTCATAATAAAAAAAACGTTTGAAACTTTCACAATAAGTCTTTTTTTCTCCATCAAGAAACACAAAATAAAATTGAGTTGTAAGAGTTGACTGCAATTGCCCTCAACTTTTTTTGGAACAGAGAAGATAATTCCCCACAGAAATAAAAAGTATATGGTGTCTCCGGTCCCAGACTAGAATAGAATGACTTACTTTCTGGCAATCTTTTTGAAAGTAGATTGAAATAATTCTTCCATAACATGTTGCTGTTCCCGACAAAGAATTTCCGTCATCAACTGCAACAATACAGGACTTTGAGATAATTCCAATGCATCTAGAAACTAGAAAAAAAAATAATTTTCTTGGGTCTTTATTTTTGTTTTGTTCTTACCAGTAATAACAAAATGGAAAATTAAAACCGGGTTTCACAGAGAAGTAACAAATGCTAACACTTGCCATTTCTGCAGCTACAGTGAATGCCTGCATATAATGACATTTGCTAAATATTTGAGTTTTGATTCTCTTAAGGTTTTGCAGATGTTTTTTCTGTTACAGCGGTCAGGATCTTCTGAAAGATATGATTCCAGGTTCTGAAATTCCACGATGATGTGACTTTACTGAGGTCTTTGTCTTCACCATTCCAGGTACTCTGGGTTTTTTTTTATTTTGGAGACATGTCTTTTCCACACCATCTTCACTGCACAGCAGCTGTTCTAGGCTGTTCATCTAATGTTCTCTACTCCCCCATTTTCTACCTTGATGTCTGTTTGTTCTACTTTCTAGGAAATAGCCTCAATTTTATCTTCTGTTTTGTGTATTTTTTTAAAATTTTGCTTTTATATATTTAATTTCCAAGAGCACTTATTTGTTCTACTTCATGGACACAATACCTTCTCTCATCTCTGAAACTACTCTTACAGTTTCTTTGATGTTCTCACCTCCCATCTCCCTTTGTTGACTCAGTTCCCTCTGAGTTCCTTTTTCCTGTTGGTTTACATCTTTTAAGGTTGGAAGCTTCCTTCAAATGTTCAGTGACTGTACTTATATTTACATTAGCACAATTACATTAAGAGAAAGTACCGAAGATCTATGTAGAATCTTTGTGGATGCTATAACCATTAGGTAACAGACTGCCTGGGAAAGAGGATGCTTAGATGGCACCTACATAATGGTGTCACCCCATCAATGACCTGCTGATTACAGGAATGCACCATTCACAAAAGGTGACTGGCAAGCTAGAGGCAGCATGTACCCTGAGCACTGAGAGTGGCACCACCAAGCTCTTTCCCCAGAAACTACACTCAGCATCTCAGCATCAAGCCACCATAGCTTTGAACTGTTGTCTTTGAGCATCTGTGCTATATCTCAATTTATTCTGTGTACCTGTTAGCAAGATGTGTCCTTTGGTATCAAATGGGCCTAAGAGAGGATATTTTTTGGGTCTGGGAATGCTCAAAAAATTTCCATACAAATTAATGGTAATTGCTTCTTTGCTTTATGCCATTTTGGCTTACAAAAGTTTTCACAGAAATGTTCCACTTCTAGATAGCAGGGGAAACCTGTATATAGTTGCTATAAATAACAATAATCTAGTATTGTATGGAAAAACAAATAATCTACCACCTTGTTTAAGCCACTGGTATTTTAGAGATCTTCATCTATATATTAAATAATATAGGTGATAATCACTAGATGTTTCTCAAATAACCACTACTTTATTCTATTTCTTAGCTCTTTTTGGCATTAATTTTCAAAATTTATACATTATGCATAGAATATTTCACAATGTTTTTCTGCATAAAAGATTTCAATTTAAAATGGGAGGGAATGAATTCCAAAGGATTTAGATATGCATCTGCTTCCACAGCTACCCAGCTTTCAAAATGAATTGAACTGAATTCTTAAAGTTACAATACATCTCTGACTTTGAATATTTCACTTACTTCTTTTCATCAAGATATGTAACAGAAAAACAATGTTTTAACTTCACTTGGTACTACTAAAAACTAACCTTTTTCATGCAGTCTACATAATTATTGTACCGCAGAGTTCCTGGGGGAAATTCTTCAGACTTCATGGGGAAATTAGAAACGATAAGCTTTTCAAGGACATGCTTAAGGTCCTCAAGACTGCCTCCAGTAAGACTGGTGAAGAATGGAAGAAGAATTACAGCCTGACCCTGTGGGAGCAATGCAGACATAATGAAATTGCACCAGTCAGGTCTTATGAATCCTATAGAATAAATAAAATTACTGCTTTCTTAAGGCTTTGCAAATAAAGCATTGTGTGGATTCAATGAATGACTTCAGAATACCTTCTAGATTACACTGAAAGCCAACCTGAACACAATACTGTATCTCGGCTTCTACTCTAGAGGCCAGCGGGCCAACTCAGGGCTATACGTGTAATTAAATAGGACACTGTATGATGATGCTGTGTGATTTCTCCTTCTACAAATACAGACTCTAATACAGATACACTGGATAAGCGTATGGTATGGAAAGAGCATACTGAACAACCTATGGGAAAATTTATAAATATTTCTCACAGAGCTAATTCAGAACTTTATAACGAGAGTAAAACTAGATGATATTTCTTATCTCCCTTGCATGGCAAGAAAGTTCCCAGGCTCCCTCATACTGAGGAATGATAAATTTGATTAACCACAGAACAGAAAATTCCAAAGAAATATCCTTATGGTCTACGAAAAAGACATCTTTCATTAAGGCCATATTTTATTAGAACATAAAATCTAATTATTATAGGACTTTAAAATTATAATATTAAGTTCTTGACTCTAAAAATTACCAATATATTTATTAATAGATGACTAATAGTTTAAATTCTGTCATTCACTAATACAGCAATTCTCAAAAAAGCCAATTTGAACCACACATATGAAAAGACAAATATTAATTCTTCTAAGTATGGGAAAATCATCGTGATTATATTTATTTTTTGGAGAGACATAAAAAAGTATGCGCAGATCAAATAATATGATGCCAGGGGTATCTTTCAAGGGTAGGGGTGGCTGCATAGTTGAAACAGACATGCCCATAGACAGATGGCTATTGAGGCTGAGTGACAGGTACACAAGGATCATGTAATCTCTGCTTCTGAATATGTGTGAAATTTTCCATAATAAAAAACAGAACACATCACAAATATGTAAAATTATAAAATAGGAAAATAATGGAGAATGTAATCTGAAAGAAAAATCTTTTTCATCACTTACCTTTAAATGTAAACCCAACTTTGAATCAGCAAGTAGACTAGCATATGTTGTAAAGACTTCAGGGAACGCACTGTGATTTGTATTAAAAGATACAGATGAATCAATCTAAAGGAGAGGAAATAAAACATGATATATTTCTATATTATGCCTCTAATTTCCTTTAACACATTTTCTAAGTTTTTTAATTTCAGAAATAATCTAGAAATTTGTTCTTTGGCTTCAACAATATTTTAACAATTCTTGTTCTGAAATATTTTAAATCTATCTGCTAAGACAATGCATGTAAAGACACTAAAAGGTAAAGTACAGGAAAGGATAATGAGTATAAATGATAATAATGGAAAAAGTATAAAATGTAAGGTAATCAGCAAATGTCCAGTGAAAATATTTTTTCTTATCAAACCAATGAGCTTAAGAAATCTCCAACACATTTTTAAAGATAAAACTTACAGAGTCCAAAAAAACTTCTTTTTTAAGGTTTCTCAAGGTACCTGCAAAATTTTGGCCAGTAAGGTCAGCACTGCTGTTTTACTTTCAGGAGCAGAATCTTTGGCCCACCAGGAGTCCCACTTCTTCCAGTTGTGCAGAATTTTACTCGCAAGTTTCAGTCCTTGGTGTTTCTGGCTGGCTCGATCCCTGAAGCTCTGATCTAACATACCATTCAGAACGGTGCTTACCTGAAATAAGTGTATAGTACTTGAAGAAAAATCCTCAATATCAAGACTGATGGATATATAACAAAATCTACTTTCAGTTCAAAGCTATTCTTGGAAAATAAAGATGCTATTTCTTAAGAGCTATTTATTTCATAACTCCTCAAATTTGAGAAGAAAAACTTAACACGTAAATTTTCCCACAAAAGCATAAGGTGGTCTCCTTTATGAAATCATGTTCATCCTATTGCTTATTTTCTTAGTTGGGAGCATTCTCGATGAGAGGAAGTATTAACTCTCCTCTGTTATACAGGCACATGCACAGAAGCATATACACATGCTTGCACACACACACATTTCCTGTCCCAACACCTTTCCAGTAGCTGACATCCTAATTTTGTTAGATTTATATTCAATATTCTTATCATTATGACAATGCAATCATTTTTACACAACATTCTGATCTCCCTGAAGTATTAACTTATCTGCTTTCTCTGCTGTTTTCAATGTGCCTATCATTATTTGCCATCAAACTCTCCCCAATTAATGAAATCACCTCAAGACATCTAAACACATCAGGAAGTTTATCAGCTCCATCTCAGTGGCAACATAGTTCCCATGCTGGGACGTCTGTGATCACTGCCCTATGGGTGTCACTTCAGCACCCTCCAGGAGAATAGTCCCCTTCTCTGTGTTTGAGCCAACTTCCCAGATCCAACATTTTCCTCTTTCTTGGCTGACTGATGAGAGTGCATAGGAGATAAGATTCCTTTGAAATCTGGCACATCTGAAACATCTGCATTCAACTCTCACACATGACTGACAGTCTGGCCAGATTCAGAACTCTAGGTTGGAAACTTCTTTGCTGAATTGTGAAAGGAATTAGGCTTAGTCTTCTAGTGTCCACTCTGCAGTTGCAAAGACAAACGGCATCTGATTTCTTGATTCTTTAAAATGTTATCAGGTTGTCTCTTGCAGAAACTTTTTAGAATCTTTTCTCATGGTGAAGCCCCTGGGGTTCTGAATTGTCAAGAAATTTGCTCCATGTAAGGCTGCTTTCATACACCGTGCTGGATACTCAATGGCCCTTTCCCATCTGGAAGCGCAAGGCCTTCATTTCTGGGACATTCTCTTGAGGGCCTGTCTTCCCCCTGAGGAGGAGGTCCTGGTGCTGGACCTTATCAGTGGATCCCAAGTTTCATCATGTTTTCTCTATTACTTTCTGTTTTGTCTTTTTACTTTATTCTCTGGGAGAGTACCTAAATTTTATCTCCAAACCCATTTCATTTTTAATTTCTGATGCCTATGCTTAATTCTCAAATGTTCTTTTTTGTTCAGTGTTCTTTTCAGTAGCAATTCTTATTTCGTCAATAAGCTGTCTTCTCTCATTTCTGTGGTTTTCTCTTTACACTTCCATCTCACTGAATAGTCTCTGTGTCAAATAGCTTTTTAGAGAATCCATTTCCTCGATGCCTGGTGCTCCCTGGCTGTTGGCACATATTGAGGAACTGACTAAAAGTACTGTGCAGTGGCAAGGTCACTGGCAATAAGGATCACTGAAGGTTGGCTGGGCAATGATGACACTTAATCTTCATCTTCTCTTAGGCTTGTCAAAATATTCTGATATCCTGCCTGAAGGTATTATACCTAACCAACCATATTCTGGGAGCCAAACTTGGGGAAGAGAGCTAAAAGCCTCAAAGTTCAGAATTCAGGGAGGCTTTCACTTAACTTCCTTGTTTCAAAAAAGTATTTCTACACCAAAGATATACAAAGGATCATAAAAGACCATTATGAACAATTACTCACCAACAAATTGGACAGCCTAGAAAAAAAATTGATAAGTTCCTAGAAATATACAACATACCAGGCTTGAATCTTGAGGAGATAATTTGAACAGACCAATTAATAGTAAGGAGGTTGAATCAGTAATCAAAAACCTCAACAAATAAAAGTTCAGGACCAGATGGCTTCACTGTGAATCCTACCAAACATTTAAGGAAGAACTAAGACCAATCCTCAAATTCTTCTAAAAAAACTAGAAGACAAGTCAACACTTCCACACTCATTCCATGAGGCCAGCATTACCCTGATACCAAAACCAGACAAGGAAACTACAAGAAAATTACAGGGAAATATCTCTGATGAACAAAGATGCAAAACTCCTCAACAAAACATCAGCATATCAAATTCAACAATACATTAAAAGGATCATATACCATGATCAAGTGGGGTTTATTTCAGGGATGCCAGGATGGTTCAACATCTGCAAATCAATTACCATGATACACCACATTAACAAAATAAAGGATAAAAATCATAGGAACATCTTAATAGATACAGAAAAAACATTTGATAAAATTCAACAACCATTCATGATAAAAACTCAACACATTGGGTACAGAGGGAACATACTTCAACATAATAAAAGCCATATATGATAAATGCACAGCTGACATCACACTTGATACTGAAAAACTGAGAGCTTTTTCCCTATATCAGGAACAAGAAAAGGATGTCCACTCTTACCACTTTTATTCACCATAGTATTGGAAGTCCTAGCCATAGCAATCAGACAAGAAAAAGAAAAAAAAGAGCATCAAAAACAGAAGGGAAGAAGTAACACTGTCTGTTTGCAGATGGCATGATATTATACATAGGAAACCCTGAAGACTCCACCAAAAAACTATTAAAACTAATAAATAAATTCAGTAAAGTTGCAGGACACAAAATCCATATACAAAAATCTGTTGCATTTCTATACACTAATAACCAACTATCAGAAAGTGAAATTAAAAAAACAATCCCATTTACAATTGCATCAAATAGAATAAAATAGCTAGGAATAAATTAAACCAAGGAGATTAAAAACCTGTGTGATGAAAACTAGAAGACACTGATGAAAAAAACTGAAGATGCAAATAACTGGAAGGATATCCTGTAATCATGGAATAGAGTAATTAATATTGCCAAAATGTTGGTATTATCCAAAGCAATCTACAGATTCAATACAATCCCTATCAAAATTCCAATGGAATTTTTCATAGAAATAGAACAAGCAATCCTAAAATTTGTATGGAACCACAAAAGACCCTGAATAATCAAAGCAATCCTGAGAAAGAACAACAAAGCTGGAGGGATTATGCTTCCTGATTTCATGCTATATTATGTCAAAGTAATCAAAACAATAGAGTATTGGCATAAAAATAGAAACATAGATCAATGGAACAGAATGGAGAGCCCAGAAATGAACACATGCAAGGAGCCAAGAATATACAATGATGAAGGACAAAGAAGCCAAGAATATACAATGGAGAAAGGATAGTCTCTTCAATAAATGGTAGTGGGAAAACTGGACAGCTACATGCAAAAGAATGAAACTTGAAATCTATTTTACACCATACACAAAAATCAACTCAAAATGTATTAAAGACTTGAACTTAAGACCTGAAGCCATAAAATTCCTTAAGGGATAAGCTCCTTGACATTGGTCTTACAATGATTGTTTTTTGGATTTCACACCAAAAGCAAAGGCTACAATAGTAAAAATAAACAAGTGGAACTACATCAAACTAAAAAGCTTCTGCACAGCAGAAGAAATCACCAACAAAATGAAAAGGCAAGCTAGAAAATGGCAGAAAATATCTGTAAATCTTGTATCTGATAAGGGGTTAATATCCAAAATATATGAAGGACTCATACAACTCAACAGCAAAAAAAATCAAACAATCTAATTTAAAAATGGGCAGAGGAACTGAATAGACATTTTCCCAAAGAAGACAGGTAGTCAAAAGGTACATGAAAAGGTGCTCAACATCACTAATCATCAGGAATATGCAAATCAAAACCATAGTGAGACATCATCTCATACCTGTAAGAACAACTAGCATCAAAAAGACAAAAGTGTTGGTAAGGATGTGAAGAAAAGGGAACTCTTGTGCACTGTTACTGGGAGTGCAAACTGGTGCAGCCACTATGGAATACAGTGTGGCAGTCCTTCCAAAAATTAAAAACAGAAGTACCACATGGTCTGGCAATTCCACTTCTGGGTATTTATCTGAAGAACAGGAGATCACTATCTAAAAAATATATTTGCAACCCTCTGTTCATTGCAACATTATGTACAATAGCCAAAGACATGGAAACAAACTAAGTGTCCATCAACAGATGAATAAGGATGTGGTACATACATATACAATGAAATTTTTTCAGCCATTATAAAGAAGAAAATTCTGCCAATTGTCACAACATAGATTTGACCCTGACAACATTATGCTAAGTGAAATGGATCCTACAGAGAAAGTTAAATACTGTATATCATTTATACCTGGAATCTAAAAAATCAAACTCATAGGGAACAGACTTATGCTTGCTAGAGGCAGGGGATGCCAAGTTGGGCAAAATGAATGAAAGTGGTCAAAGGTACAACTTCCAGTTATAAGATAATTAAGTTCTGGAGATGTAATTTACAGCATGGTGACTAAAGTTAACAATCTGTATCACATATTTGAAAAGTGCTGATGTGCTTGAAAGTTCTCATTGCATGGAAAAAATTTTATCAATATAAGGTGATGAACATTAACTAAACT
The DNA here is from genome assembly GCF_003265705.2 of Callorhinus ursinus. Lineage (NCBI taxonomy): Eukaryota > Metazoa > Chordata > Mammalia > Carnivora > Otariidae > Callorhinus > Callorhinus ursinus. Next base: position 815,974 of record NW_027397067.1, read on the forward strand.
TATCACAGTAATCATTCTGTATGATTACCAAATTTGATTAAATCAAATCAGCATGTTGTACACCTAAAACTTACAAAATGTTATATATCAATTATATCTCCATAAATGTGGAAAAAAGAAAAAGAATATTCATTCATGTGAATGGTTATAAAATAAAGAAAATCAGTAGTTTTCTGATATACCACATCCTTGAAAAAAAAATAAAAAGGTGGGGAGCCTGGGTGGCTTGGTCAGTTAAGAGTGATTCTTGATTTCATCTCAGGTCATAATCTCAGGTTCATGAGACTGAGTCCTGTGTCAGCCTCCATGCTCAGCTGGGGAGTTCACTTCTTTTTTACTTATTTATTTATTTATTTTTAAAGATTTTATTTATCCAACAGTGACAGACACAGTGAGAGAGGGAACATAAGCAGAGGGAGTGGGAGAGGGAGAAGCAGGTTTCCCGCGGAGCAGGGAGCCCAATGTGGGGCTCGATCCCAGGACCCTGGGATCATGATCTGAGATGAAAGCAGACGCTTAACGACTGAGCCACCCAGGCACCCCTGGGGAGTTTACTTCTATCTCTCTCTCTCTCTCTCCCACCCCCTTTGGCCCTTACCCACTCATTTTCTCTCTCTCTCTTTCAAATAAATAAATCTTTCAAAAAAAAATATAAAGGGAAAATGTTCCATTTACATTTACAACTGAATAGCATCCAATATCTAGAAATGTTCTTAAGAAATGTGCAGTAATGGATACTGGGCAAGATGGTGGAGGAGTAGGAGACCTGGATTTCTTCTGGTCTCAGGAATTCAGCTGAATAGGGATCAAACCATTTTGAACACCTACGAACTCAACAGATCGAAGAAAAGAATAGCAACAACTCTCTGAACAGAAACATGACCACTTTCTGGAAGGCAGGAGGTGCGGAGAAGTGAATCCGAGGCGATATTTGGGAGGATAGAGGGCAGAGGAGGGGGCCTCCGTCGGCCGCTTGTGGCAAGTGATAGAGCTGCAGAGCACAAAATCGGAACTTTTAGAAGTCGGTTCCGCTGAGGGACGTCGCTCCAATGGCTGAGCAGGGGGTGGAACCCTCACAGGACAGTGTGGTCTCCGGACCCTCGGGGTCACAGAAAGACCGGGGGTGCCTGAGTGTGGCAAAGCTCCCAGGTATCAGAGCAGGGAAGCCGGCTGCAGACACGGAGCCGAGGCGCGGGCTCTCAGCTCGGGGTTGCCATAAACTGTGATCGGTGACAGTTGGGTCACTGCTCCTCCAGCAGGAACCCAACAAACGGAAGATCCGGGGAGACTCCCTTTCATCCCATGGGAGGAGCGGTGCGGGAGCACACCTCAGGGATCTGCTGGGTTTGGAGACTCCATAGGGGGTCGGGTATCAGAGATAGAAACGCTCGGTCACAGGCCGGCTGAGCATGGAGTTCAGCCGGAGACCAGGGAGACGGGGGTGACTGACTGCTTTTCTCTGGGGGCGCACTGAGAAGCGGGGCCCCAAGTTCTCGGCTCCTCCAGGGCAGAGTTTGGGAGGCCGCAATTTTCACTCTCGTCCTCCAAAGCTGTGCAGGGAACAAAAGCTCCCGAGAGCAAACCTGAGCAGATTGCTTAGCCTGGCCCAGCAGGGGCGGGACAATACTGCCTCGGGCAAAGACATTTGGAAACCACAGCAACAGGCCCCTCCCCCAGAAGATCAGCACGAACAGCCAGCCAAGACCAAGTTTACCAATCAATGAGAACGGGAGAACTCCAGCGCTAGGGGAATACTGCACATAGAATTCATGGCTTTTTTACCATGATTCATTAGTCTTTCAAAGTTAATTTTAACTTTTTTTTTTGAATTTTTCTTTTTCCCTTTTTCAACCAACATCTTATCAAACGCTTTTTTAAAAAAAATTTTTTATTTTTCATTTTTAGAGTCATATTCTATCCCTTCATAGTAGTTACCCTTATTTTTTGGCATATATATATAAGTTGTTCTCTCTTTAAAATTTTGATATACAGTTTCTTCAAACATATCAACATATACCCTAAATCTCTAGTGTATGGCTTTGTTCTAGTCTCCTGCCTGATCACATTCTCTCCCCCCTTTTTTTTAATCCTCTTCTTTCTTTTTTCAAACACCTTCTTATCAATTCCTTTTTTAAAATTTTTTATACTTTTTATCTTTAAGTCATATTCCATCCCTTCATTGTATCAACCCTTATTTTGTACCTATATAAAAGTCTTTATTTACAATATTAGGAGGCACTTTCTTCTAACAGACCAAAATACACCCAAAATCTAGTGTGTGGCACTGATCTATGCACCAGCCTGATTATATTTGATCATATTCTGGCTTTTTTTGTTTTGTTCTGTTTTTGTTTGTTTTTATCTTTTTCTTTTACTTTTTTTTTTCTCTTTCTTTCCCTTTCTTTTCCCCTGGTTTCAGGTCTTCTCTGATTTGTTTAGAGTATATTTTCTGGGGACGTTGTTAACCTGTTAGCATTTTGTTCTCTCAATCATCTATTCTCCTCTGGACAAAATGACAAGACGAAAAAAATCACCTCAACAAAAAGAACAAGAGGTAGTACCATCTGCCAGGGACCTACTCAATACGGACATTAGTACGATGTTGGACCTAGAGTTCAGAATCATGATTTTAAAGATACTAGCTGGGATTGAATAAAGCATGGAAGTTATTAGAGAAACACTTTCTGGAGAAATAAAAGAACTAAAATCTAACCAAGTCAAAATCAAAAAGGCTATTAATGAGGTGCAATAAAAAATGGGGGCATTAACTGCTAGGATACATGAGGCAGAAGAGAGGATTAGAAATATAGAACACCAAATGATGGAAAATAAAGAAGCTGAGAAAAAGAGAGAAAAACACTACTGGATCATGAGGGCAGAATTCGAGAGATAAGTGATACGATAAGACGAAACAACATTAGAATAATTGGGATCCCAGAAGAAGAAGAAAGAGAGACAGGGGCGAAAGGTATACTGGAGCAAGTTATAGCAGAGAACTTCCCTAACGTGGGGAAGGAAACAGGCATCAAAATCCAGGAGGCACAGAGAACCCCTCTCAAAATCAATAAAAATAGGTCAACATTCCGACATCTAATAGTAAAACTTACGAGTCTCAGAGACAAAGAGAAAATCTTGAAAGCAGCTCGGGAGAAGAGATATGTAAACTATAATGGTAGAAACATTAGATTGGCAACAGACCTATCCACAGAGACCTGGCAGGCCAGAAAGGACTGGCATGATACATTCAGAGCACTAAATGAGAAAAATATGCAGCCAAGAATACTATATCCAGCTAGGCTGTCACTGAAAATAGAAGGAGAGATAAAAATCTCCCAGGACAAACAAAAACTAAAGGAATTTGCAAACATGAAACCAGCCCTCCAAGAAATATTGAAAGGGGTCCTCTAAGCAAAGAGAGAGCCTAGAAGCAGCACAGACTAGAAAGGAACACAGACAATATACAGTAACAGTCCCCTTACAGGCAATACAATGGCACTAAATTCATATCTTTCAATAGTTACCCTGAATGTAAATGGGATAAATGCCCCAATCAAAAGACACAAGCTATCACACTGGATTAAAAAACAAGACCCATCGATATGCTGTCTGCAAGAGACTCATTTTAGACCAAAGACACACCCACATTGAAAGTGAGGGGGTGGAAAACCATTTACCATGCTAATGGACACCAAAAGAAAGTTGGGGTGGCAATCCTTATATCAGACAAGTTAGATTTTAAAACAAAGACTGTATTAAGAGATGAGGAAGGACACTATATCCTACTTAAAGGGTCTATCCAACACGAAGATCTAACAATTGTAAATATCTATGCCCCTAAAATGGGAGCAGCCAATTATATAAGGCAATTAATAACAAAAGCAAAGACACACATTGACAACAATACAATAATAGTGGGGGATTTTTGACACCCCCAACTAAAATGGACAGATCATCTAAGCAAAAGATCAACAAGGAAATAAATACTTTAAATGACATACTGGACCAAATGGACTTCACAGACATATTCAGAACATTTCATCCCAAAGCAACTGAATACACATTCTTCTCTAGTGCCCATGGAACGTTCTCCAGAATAGATCACATCCTAGGTCACAAATCAGGTCTCAACCGGTACCAAAAGATTGGGATTATTCCCCACATATTTTCAGACCACAATGTTTTGAAACTAGAACTCAATCACAAGAGGAAAGTCGGAAAGAACTGAAATACATGGAGGCTAAAAAGCATCCTACCAAAGAATGAATGGGTCAACCAGGAAATTAAAGAAGAATTTAAAAAATTCATGGAAACCAATGAAAATGGAAAACACAACTGTTCAAAATCTTTGGGATGCAGCAAAGGCAGTCCTAAGAGGAACGTATATAGCAATACAAGGCTTTCTCAAGAAACAAGAAAGGTCTCAAATACACAACCTAACCCCACACTTAAAGGAGCTAGAGAAAAAAAACAGCAAATAAAGCCTAAACCCAGCAGAAGAGAAATAATAAAGATGAGAGCAGAAATCAATGAAATAGAAACTAAAAGAACAGTAGAACAGATCAATGAAACTAGGAGCTGGTTCTTTGAAAGAATTAACAAGATTGATAAGCCCCTGGCCAGACGTATCAAAAAGAAAAGAGAAATGACCCAAATGAATAAAATCATGAATGAAAGAGGAGAGATCACAACCAACACCAAAGACATACAAACAATTATAAGAACATATTATGAGCAACTCTATGCCAGCAAATTAGAGAACCTGGAAGAAATGGATGCATTCCTAGAGATGTATCAACTACCAAAACTGAACGAGGAAGAAATAGAAAACCTGAACAGACCTATAACCACTAAGGAAATTGAAGCAGTCATCAAAAATCTCCCAACAAACAAAAGCCCAGGGCCAGATGGCTTCCCAGGGGAATTCTACCAAACATTTCAAGAAGAATTAATACTTATTCTCCTGAAACTGTTCCAAAAAATAGAAATGGAAGGAAAACTTCCAAACTCATTTTATGAGGCCAGCATTACCTTAATCCCAAAACCAGACAAAGACCCCATCAAAAAGGAGAATTACAGACCAATATCCTTGGTGAACATGGATGCAAAAATTCTCACCAAAATACTAGCCAATACAGTATCCAACAGTACATTAAGAGGATTATTCACCATGACCAAGTGGGATTTATCCCTGGGCTGCAAGGTTGGTTCAACATCCGCAAATCAATCAATGTGATACAATATATTAACAAAAGAAAGAACAAGAATCATATGATCCTCTCAACAGATGCAGAAAAAGCATATGACAAAGGACAGCATTCTCTCTTGATCAAAACTCTTTAGGGTATAGGGATAGAGGATACATACGTCAATATAAAAGCCATCTATGAAAAACCTACAGTGAATATCATTCTCAATGGGGAAAAACTGAGAGCTTCCCCCTAAGGTCAGAAACGCGGCAGGGATGTCCACTCTCACCACTGCTATTCAACATAGTAT
>NW_027397067.1:821479-821739 GCF_003265705.2 Callorhinus ursinus
CTCAATGAGATACCACCTCACACCCGTCAGAATGGCTAAAATTAACAGGTCAGGGAACGACAGATGTTGGCGGGGATGTGGAGAAAGGGGAACCCTTCTACACTGTTGGTGGGAATGCAAGCTGGTGCAACCCCTCTGGAAAACAGTATGGAGGTTCCTCAAACAGTTGAAATTAGAGCTACAGTTCGATCCAGCAATTGCACTACTGGGTATTTACCACAAAGATACAAATGTAGGGACCCGAAGGGGTACATGTACCC
>NW_027397067.1:821839-944009 GCF_003265705.2 Callorhinus ursinus
TTTAAGAAAAAAGGAAAAGAAGAAGATAACAGGAGAGGAAGAAAAGGGGATTATGTCAGAGGGGGAGACGAACCATGAGAGATGATGGACTCTGAAAAACTGAGGGTTCTAGAGGGTAGGGGGGTGGGGGGATGGGTTAACCTGGTGATGGGTATTGAGGAGGGCATGTTTTGCATGGTGCACTGGGTGTTATGAACAAACAATGAATCATGGAACACTGCATCAAAAACTAATGATGTAATATATGGTGATTAACATAACAATAAAAAAATTAAAAAAAAAAAAGAAAAGGTGGTCTATATACACAATGGAATATTATGCAGCCATCAAAAAAATCTTGCCATTTGCAATGACGTGGATGGAACTGGAGGATGTTATGCTGAGTGAAATAAGTCAATCAGAGAAAGATATGTATCATATGACCTCACTGATATGAGGAATTCTTAATCTCAGGAAACAAACAGAGTGTTGCTAGAGTGGTGGGGGGGTGGGAGTGATGGGATGGCTGGGTGATAGACCTTGGGGAGCATATGTGCTATGGTGAGCGCTATGAATTGTACAAGACTGTTGAATCACAGATCTGTATCTCTGAAACAAATAATGAAATATATGTAAAGAAAAAAAAAAAAGAAAATAGCAGGAGCCGGAAGAATGAAGGGGAGTAAATCGGAGGGAGAGACGAACCATGAGAGACGATGGACTCTGAAAAACAACTGAGGGTTCTAGAAGGTAGGCGGCCGGGGGGATGGGTTAGCCTGGTGATGGGTATTAAAGAGGGCACATTCTGCGTGGAGCACTGGGTGTTATGTCCCAACAATGACTCATGGAACACTGCATCAAAAACTAATGATGTAATATATGGTATTACATTAATACCATATTAATAATATGGTATTTTATACCATATATATATATACACACACCATAATAAACAATAAAAAATTTAAAGAAAAAAATGTGCAGTAACTAGATGAATAAAATGATAGCTTTCTACATAATAGTAGGACAAAAAAATTTGAGAATATGAGTAAAGGTTTGAATAAATGGAAAGATGTACCTTAGAAAAAGTAGGCTTATGTTTTAAAAAGGTTAGTTTGGTTTAAATTTACTCAATATTCAGCGTATTATCACTTAAAATCCCTAGCATGTTGTGGAAAGGGTGGTAACCCAAAAAATGATTCTAAATTTCACTTTCAAGAATATTCAGGTGTGCTCTTTGCATTATTTATATTTGTTAAAAAAAGAACCTATGAAAATAACAAGAAAAGATGGGCTGATTTTAGATAGATAATACTGGGGTGGAGAAGGCCTTTCTAAGTATGACACGGGAGACAGGAATGATAGAAAAGAAGATTAATAAATTTAACTATAATAAATACTTCTGTATAAACACTCCAAGTGAGATTGAAAGACAAATGACCAATAGGAAAAAGTACTTTCTGCACACATGACAGAGGTCTATTATCCTTAATATACAAAAATCTCTTAAAAATTAATAAGAAGTTTCACCCCAATAGAAAAATGGGCAAAATACAAAAATACAGCACACACCAGAAACATTTTGGTTGTTCAAAAATACTAGTGGGAGACTAAGGTCAGAAGAGTGGGAGAAGTGACATTAAACTTGAGAGATCAAAGTAGAAAACAAGAGTTCTCACTTATGGAATAATAAAATGTTTTTATACAGTGTGACATATTTCAAACTTTACATCTTTGCTCAAAGAAATACTGGTGTTTATATACAGAACATGACGCTAATCTTGACTATAGGTCTTTCAATTAAAAACAAAAAAATTTTAAAAAAAGGTATCCTACAGTCAACTCTGCCTAGAGTGCCGCAGTGCAGATACTTATCCCTTCCAGAGATCTGGCTGCCCCCAGTGTCTTCAAGTGCAGAAGGATCAGTTCCTTGAGGACATGGCAAGGCCAGGAGACCTGGCAAGGGACAGCTAACATTCACACAGTCCTCCTGTTTTCAGCCTCTCCTTCACATCCTGCTTCTGGTACTCTGGAGGCCTGGGACTCCATCACCAGACCCCAGAAAGTCTGGGTTCTGCAGCACAAATCAGCTGCCCATCCCCCACCACTATGTTACACTGCAGTTTTCTTGGGCGCTAAAGTCTGTTATAACTTATCTTTTTGCTTTCTAGCTTCCAAAATGCTGTCACTCTTGTCTTTCCTCCTTTAATGCGTCTTTTAACATTGTGCTTTAAAAACAAAAACAAAACAAAAAAGACCCATTTCTGTCACTTTAGAGGGAACCGAAGAGGAAGAAGAGGTAAATATGTATGGTGTTTATCCATTACCTTCACCAGAAGTCTGAACAGCTTCAGAGATCATAATGTTCTATTTCCTGTGTGTCACGGGTCTACTAAAAGTTCATTTCTAACTTTAAATACAAATACCTAGTACAACCTGCCACAAAATACTCCTACGACAGACAACAAGCACTGTTTGGAATAAAAGCTTAACTCAGTACGAAATTATGCATTCTCCCTTAAAATGGTCATTCCCAATAGTTCCTGGCTCCTGACCATCTACAGACTGGGTTAAATTTCAAAATTTTACAAGTTTAGCAAACCAAAGTCAACTATATATTAAATACTGAGATCCAAGGTTCAATGTGAGGGGGCAAAGTGGGCTACAGCAGGAGCACACAGGAAATAATGACTCTCTGTACCAACCTGTGAAATGACCATGACTACAGAAAGCACCCAGAGTGCACAAAACCAGCTGGCAGCTGGTGCAAAAACAAAGGCAGGCTCCAGGCTTATGAGCTCCAACACCACTTCTTCACAAAAGTTTATACTACATAGCTGTGCCTTGTAATATTCGGCCTAGAGATTCTGGGGGAGTGAGAGATTAAAAAAAATAATCACTGTTTCAATGTCCATTTAACATTATTAAATGTTCATTAAAGCTGGGTTTTCTTTCCTTTGATTTTATTTTCAAACATTGGCAAGAGCTTTAAACCTTCTGGAAAGAGAAACTGTTTTGTTTTGTTTTCAAGAATATGGCAATCTTTTTATAGGCATTATGTAAGAAAATATACTTAAGTAAAAATTTCACAATGAACTCACAAGTGTAGGTAGTGTACGACATGGGGGGCAAATCTTTGGCTAACACCACAAGGGTCTCTGGCCCAATAAGTGGAATCTGATGGTAATTCTAGCTACATAAGTAAAAAAAGTAAAAATAAAAATTTCATTACCATTTTCGGATTATCCACAGATGATTTCATGAGCTCCAATACAGCAAGATCTAGATTTTTCAATAATTCGGTGTTGACTGTCTCTGCGAACAAGCTATAAAAATACTCTCCGTGAGAGAAGCTGACCATGTTTCTCTGGGACACTCCTGGGGCTGACTTAGACAACACTGTGGTGTCGAGGAGAAGATTCAGAAGGTGCTCACACTGAAAAAGCAAGGAAAGGTACAATGACAGGAGTATGTATTTTACCCATTATAGAAAGACTCCTGGGAAGCTGCTACCGTTGGAAGTGGAAAATCACACAGTAAGGTCTAAAGAGAACCTGGTATTTGAAGGCCTGGGTTCAAGTTTGAATTGCATACATTTCAACAAGCTTGCATTTTCTAGGTTTCATTGTGGGAAAGAAATCTTCCCTGACTCATGTTTCTCCCAAATTTCCAGAAAATCTTGTTGCTCTGAGGGGAGAGGCTAGTAAGGGCATTTTTAGACCATTTAAACACGTGATTTGTTTATATTAAGTGAACAAATGGGCAAAGAAGAGCTTTCTGCATAGGAAAGGGAAGACAGGTGGAAGGAATGAACACAAAGGACTGGCTAGCAGATCTCAGCTACAGCAGAGACTGTGTGAGGCCAGCCCTGAACGGTTTGAAAATCCATGAAGATATCTTTCTGTGGTGCCTCTGGAATTATCCTCCAGGGGTGCTCCCAAATCAACCATCTGAAAGTCACAAAGGACAGGGGAAGAGGAAGCCACTGTGTCAACACAGTTCAGGTTTATATTCACAAAATGTTCTCTGCCTTATAAAGTCCTTTTGGAAACAAAGTGCAATAGACAAAACCCCAATTTAAGAAGAATATTATCCTATTTCTTTTATTAAAAAAAAACCTTTTAGAAAGGAAGTCAGATCACGTAAACCTATTAAAGTACTTGCTTAGCTAAGAACTTACTAAATTCAAGCTAAATTCTTGTTTTTAGAAACACACTGCAAGTGAGCTATATATTGACATCATTAGGATAGAATAGCATGTAGCTGCTGTTCCTACCAGTCCTCCAAAAGCAAAGGCCAACTCCAGAAGTCCACTGGCTAATCGCTTACAACTGGGGTCTAGTGAAGGAAAATACTCTCGTTCATCTCCAGGTGCAATGCTTTTATAAACCAGGGAAAGAAGTTTTGTGCCAACAGAATGATGCTGATCTGCAGACTAAAATAAAGTCAACACTGAAACATCCAGCAATAATATATTTTATAGAGACACAATTTCACACCTTTCATGAATTAAAAAAAATCCGTATTCTTTAACACTGACTGCATTCTAATCGTCAGGAAAATCTTCACTCAACTTTGCTTTCTATGCTATATTTTTTCATTTATATTGCCTACCCACAAAGGCACGATAGCAATTCGTCCCTAAAATTCTTCAAAAGGCTGTTGGAAATATAAATGTCCTTCATTTTATTTTATATTTATAAATTTTTATATTTATATTTTCAGTTAACACATGTCTGGCACAAGTAATTCTATAATACCCATTTCAGCACATTCCATACATATAGGATGTTTAAAACATATATATAAATAAATGGACTAATTAGCTTAATAAAGCTAAGAGAAATGTAAAAACAGATTGGCTGTGGTTACCTGAGATGGTAATACAACATGCAAAAAACCAGCTCTGTGAAGTTGTCTACAAGCTGACACGACAGACGCCAGCTTGGCCCTATCCACATAAGCATCAGGGCCATACAGGTCAACAGCACAGAGCTCCTCAATGCTGCCATGTAAGAAAAACAAAAAGAAATGAGAGGAGTATTAATCTCACTAAACTAGCAGGATACACTGAAAAACTATGTGTTCTGTTATAAATGTGTTTACTGATTACTTGACACTCAAATTCATTATATGACCCTGGAAAGCAAACATGGGTTAACAATGAACACGGGGCCCATGAGCTAATCCAGCCGTGGAAATCAACATGGGGCTAAGCCACATCAGAGGCTTGATTACCATAAGGTACAGGTAAAGCATGTGTTAAATCAAACAACTGATGAGATCCTTTACTTTAGGAAATGGGGCTATAGCAGAAACACACACAGCTGCCAGAGTATGATACAACCTTAAATTTCAACACAACACTGATCCCAAGCATAATCTGAATGCCCACCTCTGTGCTGTTATTTTTTCCTTGAGGTACATCTCAAGGGTGTCTTTGTATGGGGACTTCTTTAGTGCTTTCATCAGGTTTACACAAACATCAGGAAGATGATTCATAACTAGGACATCACCAATATTGAAACCTATGCTCGAGGGCTCACATAGGGTTTTCACCAAGAGTTTCATAAGGTTTTTGTTATTACATAAATCCTTTTCAAGGAGCTGTAAAAGATGATTTGGGTGGGGAAAAAAAAAACACATCCATTAGTCAGCACTTAGATTTTCACTAGTGTAAGGTCCATGAAGCGGGGAATTTTTGCCTGGCTAGGGCAGGGGTTGGCAAACTTTCTCTGTAGAAAATAAATATTTTAGGGTTTGTGGGCCCTATGGTCTCTGTTGCAGCTGCTGAACTAATTGCCATTATAACATGAAAGCAGCCACAGACAATACATAGACAAATGGGCTTAGACAAGTTCCAATGAAACCTTCTTTACAATAGCAGGCAGCAGGTGGGATTTGGCCTGTGGATCATAGTTTTATGGCCCCCGGTTTAGAGTAGACACTTAGTATGTATTAAATGGATACACCGACTTGGACTTTGTTTATATAATAAGCCTCACAGACATTTACAAATATTTGTTAATGCATGTTTCCTAAAGCAAACGTTTGATCATAGCATAAAATGCAATATCCAATAAAACATTTAGGAAAACTATTTTGTATTTTATTCACATAAGAATCTGATGTACATGCAAAATTTTATTACTTTCTAGAACACATAACTCCTACAGCAATGGAAAGTTCTAAGGAAACTAAAACCACTTTTAATAGGTACTAGAAAATATTTTTCCAGGGCCAAGTACTGACCTCAAACTAAGAGAGCACCAGGAGTGACCCACCTTCCAGCCTTCTGGGGAGGTGCTGAGCAGCGTTGTGGTAAATTCCATAATCCGGACCACAATCGTGCATTTGCTGTAATTATATCTTTCTCCCTCTTGTAGACTGGGTCTGTGACCTGTTGCCCCAGTGCCAAAGCACTTTTCTGCTGCCGTAATACCATGCAGAGCAATGTTTTCTAAAAAGAAAGCCACCGCTTTCCAAAGTGAAGACTGTGTTTCAGTACCTAAAAAAAATTATACTCAATTATTAACATATGCTTCCTTCTAACTCCACTATGATTAATGTAAATAGGCATGATATACTTTTAGCCAAAATTCAAACAGAAAAAGCTTTAAAAAATATGCACACCAATTTCTATCAAATGTTAAAAAAGCTCATATGCTTTGATCCAGCATTGAAATTTTATCCTAATGAAATAATGACAGCATTATAAAGTGTTTATATGGATGTTCATTTTAGCTTTGTTTTTAATAATGAAGAAACAAAAACAACTGAAATGTCCTTCAAAGAGGCAACAGAGAAACAAATTCTGGCAGTGGTCTTTTTATGGAAACAATTGCATCAACTCCCAAAGAGACTTTTTCATAAAACTCACATGTCTAAAAACACAAAGGTACTGGTTCTCTGTCCCCCCATCCCTACTTCTGTTTTCTTTTTTTTTTTAAAGATTTTATTTATTTATTTGAGAGAGAGAATGAGATGGGGGGGGAGGGTCAGAGGGAGAAGCAGACTCCCCGCCAAGCAGGGACTCGATCCTGGGACTCCAGGATCATAACCTGAACCAAAGGCAGTCACTTAACCAACTGAGCCACCCAGGTGCCCCCTCCCCAACCCTACTTCTTTCATGATTACCCCAGTCTTGCTTATGGAAGAAAGACAAAACAACTTTCTCCTCTCCTCAGTCTTACTGTAGTTTTGTACCAGAGAGTAAAGACCTCCCAAACAAAGGGACAGTCTTAAAAAGTGGTGTACATGTTGAAAGAGTAAAGGTAATGACTGAGTAAGAAATGCTTTTATAGAGGTGCCTGGGTGGCTCAGTCAGTTAAGCGTCTGCCTTCGGCTCAGGTCATGATCCCAGAGTCCTGGGATGGAGCCCCATATCAGGCTGCCTGCTCAGCAAGCAGTCTGCTCCTTCCTCTCCCTCTGCTCCTCCCCCTGCTCATGCTCCCTCTCTCAAATAAGTAAAAATCTAAAAAAATAAAAATAAAAAAATAAAAAAAACGCTTTTATAAGTCTGAGGGTTTCTAATTCTGTTTTCATAAAATTTAAGTTCATCAAATTGCAAACCTGACAGAGCATTAAAATTTTGATGACAGATCACCATGTATTCAAAGAAATGAGAGAAAATATATTAAGAATTTCATTTTCAAACACCAAATATCCTTAAATCCAACAGAGCAGGGGCTGTATGACACATTCCAATTACAGATACGCTAAATGTGGAAAAAAATGAGCATTTTAGCAAGTGCATTTAGCACCATTCAAATATGGCACTTGTTTATGTGACCAAGTTATTTTTTACTAAAATCATATACAAAACAAAAATAGAATTCTAACCATATAATTTTACCTTTTATATGTAATAATTATTCAACAAAATCTTTATTATGTTTGTATCATTATAGTGGTAATAAACATAAAGTGCCCTAATAACAAATGCAATGATAATGCAACACAGAAGAAACCTATAACATGTAGACCATTTTGTTGCAAAGACAAAGAGTTATGAGTGAAAACATAAGCATAAAAACACAGAAGACTTAGGTTAAAAAAAAATGTGAAGGGTATGGAATGGTGAGAATAATTCAGGAACTTTGCAAAATTTCCAGTAAAGGAACTGTTAAGGCTGATGATGTTAAATAAAAAAACCTCTACAGTATATAGGCTCCACTGAATACATTTTTTAAGTAATGCTAACATTTTATGTTAAAATACCCACATTTTGATACACCAGAAATTACAACTGAAAGCAACGGGGAATTTTTTGTCAAGTTTGAAAGAAGGTACATTGTTTTTAATGTTCCCCACTCCTCACAAGGTAAATGAATAAAGCAGTTTGAAGACTGCTTAATTGTGACACATTCACTTAATTTAGTAATATGTGGTCATTTAAATTAGCTCAAGGTATATTTACTGACATAAAAAGACATCCAATATATTAAGTTTCTGTTTAAAAGTTTCTTTTTAAAAAGCAAAGTACAGTAAAGCATGCAATAGTCGCATTAAGTTATAAAATAAAAATTAAAATATATATTATATGTATAGAAAAAGTTTAGAAGAGTAAAGACTATACTGTCTTAGTGTTGTCACTAGGTAATGCAATTAGGGGACAGGGTTTCCTATGCTTTTTTCCTTGTTGAAATTTTCAAAATGAGGGGCGCCTGGGTGGCTCTCAGTCATTAAGCATCTGCCTTAGGCTCAGGTCATGACCCTGGGGTCCTGGGATCGAGCCCCGCATCGGGCTCCCTGTTCAGCGGGAAGCCTGCTTCTCCCTCTCCCATTCCCCCTGCTTGTGTTCCCTCTCTCACTGTCTCTCTCTGTCAAATAAATAAAATCTTTAAAAAAAAAAAAAGAAATTTTCAAAATGATATAGATCTCTTAAAACAACAAATCTAAGGTACTATTTGCAAGTTAACAGCTATACTATTGTTGTTTTTAAAGTTTCAGAACTTATCTTACCTATCTTTCTAAAATCCCACACTAGAATCATGCAGAATCCCACGCTGGAGAGTCAGATCTCAGAAGCATAAAATCTGTTTTCCTGAACCCTAGCATGTGTGTACACACACACATTACACACTCCCCACCATGTCTGGCTCCAACTTCCTCAAGCTAGAAGGAAGACAAGACAGCCTGGTTCTTTCTCCCAAATTCCTGAAATACAGACTTCAGCTCTGACAGAATTAGAGACTGGTAGTTCCTTTAGTCAGCCACCACCAGAATGGATGCTCTGTCTACACTGAAAATCATTTAAACGACAGAACATGTCTGAGTGGTAAGTTGGATGGATGTTCAGCCCATGAGAGAGGATTTAGGTGAAACCCCTGAAGACTAAAATAGCCTGCTCAGAGAACCTCGAAGCCCAGAGCAACTTACCTCTCAGCTATGGTCCGCTCCTGGGTACTCTACTCTGGGAGACACCCACCTCCCAGGAGCCATCTCCCGCCTTCTGAGGTCCCATTTAGGTCACTAGAAGGATGGAGCCTGCCATTTCCTCCTTCCCGGCTAAGGAGCACACAAAACACTCCACCCTGCATTCTATCCTCTGTAAACAACACTATCATCATCATGCTACAATAAAAACACTAAGGAATAGGAAAATGTAAGAAAAATAAAGACATGCTACTCAAAAAACCATGGAATAAGATCACAGAGCCTCATGTCACAAAGAATTCATTTATTTCATAAACATTTAAGGATTTATTTATGAGAGAGGGAGAGAGAGATAGAGAATATTAGCAGGAGGGGCAGAGAATGTGAAGCAGACTCAGTGCTGAGCATGGAGCCCAATGCAGGGCTCGATCTCAGGACCCTGAGATCAGACCTGAGCCAAAACCAAGAGTCAGCCGCTTAACCGACCACACCACCCAAGTGCCCCCATAAACATTTTTTTTTAAAGATTTTATTTTTTTAAGTAATCTCTACACCCAACGTGGGGCTGGAACTTACAACCCCGAGATCAAGAGTTGCATGCTCCAGGTGCGTGGGTGACTCAGTTAGTTAAGCTTCCAACTCTTGATTTCATTCTCAGGGTCATGAGATGGAGCCCTGCATCCAGCTCCACACGGAACATGGAGCCTACTTAAGATTCTTTCTCTCCCTCCCTCTCTGCCCCCTCCCTCTGCTTCTCTACCCCACTCCACCCTGCTTGAATGCTCTCTCTAAAAAAAAGAAAAAAAAAGAATAGCATGCTCTATCAACTGGGCCAGCCAGGCACCCGGGAAGAACTCTTTTAATGTGTTATATGCAAATGAAAACCTCAAAAGGTTATTTGATAAAAGGATCATCAAGAACCTGTAAACAGGGCACAAAGTACAGACTGGGCAGGTTTCTGTAGCCTCATTGCTGTCATATACACCAGAACCCTGCCCTCACTGTGAGCGTCAAGAATGAAAGTACTAAATTAATGCTCCCTGCTATCGCCTTTGTTTCTGGGATTCTGAGACGGTGGTGCCTGTCTAGTCAAACACCCCACTGCTCTTTTGCGCAGAATGACTCCAGGTAGAACTGGACCACAGTAACTTGGGGTGTAGGTTTTACCTACCCAGGATCTCAGATGCTTCAAGGGTTTTCTCTTCAATGAATGTGTTGTAGCACTCCAAAGCCGCCAGAAGCATGTCCATCCACTGCAGGACAGCTCTCAGGCTGAACGGCCCTTGCAGATGGAAGAGGGTGGGCTGAGCAAGGATGCCTGACAGCCGATCACAATCTCCTCCTCCCCCCTCAAATATGTTTATGAGAAAGGAAGTATCTTTGTTCTTAAGAATATCCTTCAGCCATGAAGAAGGGGATGTACTGCCTTAAAAAAGAAACAAGATTAAAACACACATATAACTTTCAGATAATTAAAATTAATCTAATCATGGTGCCTAATTAAAAGTAGCATCCCCCAATAATAAAAAACAAGAATTAAAAGTCTGATATGTTAACAAACATATTCAGAACAGATCACAGTATTTCAAATATAGTTTCCATAAAAGTCCCATATAAAGTACCTACCAGAGCAATACAATTTCAAATGATAAGGGATAATCTTTTTTTTTTTACCTATAGCAATCACAACTTGTTTCACTGTAATTACTGCCAAGAAGGTATTTCCACCAAAGCCATCCTCTTCAGTTGCTTTAAACATTATAAAAATGGTTGGATATCATTTGAACACTTATAAACATCATATCCTTTCCCTTGCCTTTTTTCTTGAAAATTGTTATCCCTTTTTTTCAGGACTAATTTAAAGGATGAACACAAAAAGAGCACTGTGACTCTCAAGTTCCTATCCTACTTCTGGGTATGTGGATCTGGCCTCTCTCGTGTCCCGGTTTCCTCATCTCTAAATGAGAATCCTAACAGTATCTACCTCTGAGGTTCCTACAAAGAGTAAATGAATTGAAGTAGTTAATATTTGAAATAGTGCTTAGAGTAGCATCCATCATTCAGTTAAATGCAGTTTTTATTAAATAAAAGAGTTGAATTATCTTTTATTTTTTAAAGATTTTATTTATTTGACAGAGAGAGAGAGGGAGGGAGGGAGGGAGGGTGCACACACAAGCAGGGGGAGCAGCAGAGGGAGAGGGAGAAGCAGATTCCCCACTGAGCAGGGATCCCGATACGAGGCTTAATCCCAGGACCCTGGGATCAATGACCTGAGCCAAAGGCAGACACTCGACTGACTGAGACACCAGGTGCCCTGAATTAACTGCTTTTTAAAAAGCATTTTTTCCTTTAGGTATTACTCATTTTCTAAACTAAAGAAAAAACATTAAATTGTATTTTGTATGCTCTGAAATCAGTGACGCTCAAAAGGTCAAATCATCCTGATTCTAATGAAGTTAGAGAAGAATTCAAAACACTAATGTATTTCTGATGTAGTAAAAAGAAGAAATAGTTTTCCTATTGTGTTAAAATATACGTCACCGCTATATAAGTAAAAGATTTAATATCATGTTTTCAGGTTTGTTTTAGGGAGAACTATTAAACATTCCATTATTTTCACTAAATATCAAAAAATAAAATGAGTAAAAATAATATTTAAGTTCTATATTGAATACTAGCTAAGAGTCATAGAAGAGAAAGGACAGAGAGAGACAGGTGTAGAGGAAGAAGAGGAGAAGGGAATATGCGGACCAAGAGACAGGCCTGGGAAAGCACATCTGGATTGCCGGGAACCTTCCCAAATCCCTGCCTCTTTCTCACTCTCCTCCTCTGAACTATGGTTGCTGTCACCCTGGCTTTCTGTCCAACATGAGTCTCAGCAGTCAGAAGCCCCTGACACATGTCGTAGGGACATGTCTGTATACTTGTCATACGGCCCACTGATCTAGGTGTTGCCCAGCAGCCCTGACAACAGCATACTCTTTTAGGACACAGGACTTCTGATCTAAAAAGACACCTAACATTGTCCCTTAAAAACCACTGGGGGTGGGGCACCTGGCTGGCTCAGCTGGTTAAGCGTCCGACTCTTGATTTTAGCACAGGTCATGATCTCAGGGTTGTAGGATCAACTGAACCCCATGTTGGGCTCCACGGTGGGTGTAGAGCCTGCTTGAAATTCTCTCTCCCTCCTCCACGCCCCACCCTCTTAAAACACACACACACACACACACACACACACACACACACACACACACACAAACCACTGAGGGCAGCATTGTTTACAACCAAATATATAATCAGCCCAACTGTCCATCGACTGATGGATGAGTGGATAAGGAAGATGTAGTATAAATATTATTCAGCCATAAAAAAGAATGAAATCTTGCCACTTACAAGGACATGGATGGAGCTTGAGAACATTATGCTAGGCAAGTCAGTCAGAAAAAGACAAACAGCGTGTGATTTCACTCATAGGTGGAATTTAAGAAACAAAACAAAACAGGGGCACCTGGGTGGCTCAGTCAGTTAAACATCTGCCTTCAGCTCAGATCATGATCCTGGGGGGTCCTGGGATCGAGCCCCATGTTGGGCTCCCTGCTCAGCAGGGTCTGCTTCTCCCTCTGCCCTTACCTGGGCCCTCTCAAATAAATAAAATCTTAAAAAACAAACAAACAGAAAAAACCAAATGAACATATGGGGGCAAAAAGAGGCAAACCAAGGAACAGACTCTTAACTATAAAGAACAAACTGATGGTTAAAGGATCATTTAACTGGTGGTGTGGATTAAGAGTGTACTTGACATGATGAGCACCAGGTAATATATAGAATCATTGAATTACTACATTGTATACCTGAAACTAGTATGACACTGTATGTTAACTAACTGGAATTAAAAACTTAAGAAAAAAAAACTACTGGGGGGAAAACACAGCAGAGAGAACAGTGGATGCAACACTGGAGGGCACAGAGGAGTGTTATATATTGGCAGCGGGGCAAGGTTCACCTACTACTTGGCATCCTTTGTATAACAGAAACAATTCTGAGAAGCAGAGTTCTACTTATTTCATTGAAAATACGTAAGGTCTCTATTGTAGGCAACTGAGAAGAACAACAGAAATGCCTAGGATCAGTCAAGCTGACAACACTAGAAATTGTGTGGGCTGAGGGAGAGTCAAAGATCCACCCTGGAGGGAGGTAAGGTCTGCCGACTAGCAGTTGCACCCTTATAATATCTGGGCCAAAGTTTCATTTAAAAATAAGGAAAATATTGGGGCGCCCTGTGGCTCAGTTGTTAAGTGTGTGCCTTCGGCTCAGGTCATGATCCCAGGGTCCTGGGATCAAGCCCCGCATCAGGCTCCCTGCTCTGTGGGAAGCCTGCTTCTCCCTCTCCCACTCCCTCTGTTTGTGTTCCCTGTCAAATAAATAAATAAAATCTTAAAAAAATAAAAATAAAAATAAGGAAAACATGCCCCACCCTTCCACCCATCCAATCTTCATGGACTATAGGTGTATTTTAAGAATGACAACATATAAGACTAATTTTGTTAACTAAAAGCAATAAGCAAATATAAAATATTAGTGGTGTTTTTTAAACAATTCTCTACATTAAAAATCCAAATACACATTACCACTTTATATATATAATTATAGTAGACAAATAAATATAGACAAATATATATATATATACCAGAGAGTATACGTAGTACTAATACAACTGCAATATATGCTATATAAATCTATGGCACATATCATCATAATACATTCCATAGTATAACAAAACATAGAATAGAATCTTCTAAGTTTTAGAACTATATCAAGTAACTGTCACTTCTTCTTCCATGAGGAAAAAGCCCCAAAGTAGTACTCCACCCTATTTTCTAAAAAGAACTGGGTCTTCCTCATGTTCTGTAGTGTACCATGACCTTTCTTATCCAGACACCATAGCACCTCTTGGTTCTGGACTCTTGCACAGTGCATTCCATAGGGGGAAGCCAGGGCCTCGGTCCATCCTGAGGCACAGTTTCCCCATACCTACACTCCCAAACCTCAGTCTGGACTTAACTGGAGAAAAGAGAATACATTTATTCCTGTACTAAAAACTTTAGTAATTATTTCAAGTCTGTAAGTATTGTTTAATGGCTTAATGCAATAATTATTAAAAAGCATGGGTTCATTGCTTTCCTTTAATATCACAATAATCTGAGATCATTCAGATTTAGCAGTTTTAACAATTTCTTATTAATCACATGGTGAAATAAAACAACTGCATTATTTCACTAACTATTAACTGAATATCATGTTAACTGCACTGGTCATCCAACCCTTACTTCATTTCCTTTAAATGAGATAAAAAAAGCAAAAATGTAGTAGGATAAAAAAGATACTGGGAAATTCTAAATTTACTTCCTCTATATCGTTTGACATCAAAATAGGATTTTTTTCTTTCCTTCTATAAATCTTTGAGAAATGTACACCCCATAGTTTATCCTTTGTCATACAAATGATCTGTAATGATTATTGAATATACTTATCTTTTTACTAGGAATGTATTATCTGTTATACTCATCTGTATAACAGAAAGGTTACATTTTTATTTTTTTTTAAAGATTTTTTTTTTTTAAGATTTTATTTATTTATTTGGCAGAGAGAGAGACAGTGAGAGAGGGAACACAAGCAAGGGGAGTGGGAGAGGGAGAAGCAGGCTTCCCGCCAAGCAGGGAGCCCGATGCGGGGCTCGATCCCAGGACCCTGGGATCATGACCTGAGCCGAAGGCAGACGCTTAACGACTGAGCCACCCAGGTGACCCATTTTTTTATTTATTTATTTGAGAGACAGAGTGATAGAGAGCACATGAGAGGGGGGAGGGTCAGAGGGAGAAGCAGACTCCCTGCTGAGCAGGGAGCCCGATGCAGGACTCGATCCTGGGACTCCAGGATCATGACCTGAGCTGAAGGCAGTCGCTTAACCAACCAACTGAGTCACCCAGGTGCCCGAAAGGTTACATTTTAAATAAGTATACATCTCTCTTACTACTGGTAACAGAAAAACCCATAATTTATAGGACATAAAGGTCACAATACCTGGCAATAAAGGAACAAATTTATAAAAGAGTTCTATGGATTTGTGTCGACATTCTGTTTGGGGCCTCCCACAGTGGGCTAACAGCCACTGGACCACATCCAGTAAACACAATGATGCCGCAGGTGGAAATCCTCTAAATGGAGATAACATACTATATTTAATACACATGCCCCAACATTTAGCATTTAGCTAAATGTTAGTCTAGAAACCATAAACTCAATTTTGCCACACATGTAGAAACTTCATCAAAAGGCATTCAATTTATTTTTAATGTATTATCAATAGTATACCATAAAATGTCACAGGTTAAATATATTGGTCCTAAATGCTGCTTACCTTCATTTTTTTTTTTAACTTGAGGGAAAAGTTAAAAAGTATTTCTTAAAACAACAGTACCAATATTTTCATGTTTCCTTTTCAATGTACCTTAAAACAAAGGGGGATTTGAAATCTAAAGCAGTCTCTCTCAAATTGTGGTCCCTGAGCCAGCTGCATCAATATTATCTGTAAAACTTGGCAGAAAATGCAAATTCTTGGCCCCACTCCAGACCTACTGAAAGATTCTGGGGGCAGGACCCAGCAACCTATGTTTTAACAATACCTCCAGGTAATTCTGATGCATGTTTCAGTTTGAGAACCAACGATCTAAAGAGGTCAAAAGTTAACAATAGGATCTGAAGGGATCAATTTTAAAAACAACAGAGAAAATATTAATATCTAATTTACATGTGCCAATGCTTCTGCAGAGTGGTAGCAGTCAGCAGACTCCCCAGACACCCTGCACAGATCTGGAGGGGCTGATGCATGGCACACCCCATCCTTCTGGAGAATAAGACCTTGCTAGGATGGAATTAACAGTGAAGACTGGATACCACTGGTTAATAAGCCTGCCTTGGCTTTGGGTAGCTTCATTTCATAATTCTGTAATTCCATGGCTGTCAAAATGCTACTATTTCAATATTTCAGTTTTTATATTTCAAATTTACTCCATAATAGCTCATGCATTTCCTAGTCAAATAATTCCACACCAAATTTGTATTCAAAATTAGTGCAGATAAAATGTGTTACAAATTTATACCTTAGGCCAAGCATTTTCAAACACAAAGCTTTTTAGCGTCCTAGAAATTGACTCCTATTTCCACGCATTCCTTGTTTAGAAAATTGATTCTTTATGCTTCCACACATTCCTTTCAAATTTTCTTTTACTGAGAATCAGTTTTATGTTAAAAAAAAAATAAAAAAGGGAAGCAATTAGCACCTACCGTGGCCTACGTCGCTTTTTTACTTTGTTTAAAGATATGTGCTTCTTTTCAATGATACGCCTTAGGTGATCAATGGCATCACAACATTGTTGAATTGTACCTGTTCCCAAGTATAAAAATATATTTCCAAAGGAGATAAACAGCTAATTATTATTAATAAAATAGCATTATAAGTTTATTGACCTAGTTTTTTAACTAAAAAGGTAATTTTACAATAGAGTTAATATTGTTTCATCCCTCAGAATGCAAATTTTAAATAAATGATTTATATTGTCCCAAAACAAAAACAAAACCCACATTTAAGATTGCAGGATAGTATAGTGCACATGCACAAACACATTCACAGCAATACTACACCTAATGAGAAACTGCTCCACCAGTCCCCAGCCAGCCAAAGCACAGCCTCACATAATGGATTTGAGGTGGAAGAGACTCTACGGGTATTACAAAACTCACATACCAGGCCAGATCCTATTTACCTCAATTTAAGCCTATTATTTAAGGGGTATAAATTCCTTGACCTCCCCTTGTTCTTATGTAGGTTAAGCCATTCAATAGCTTAATAATATAGCCACTGTAGGAGAACCAGAGTAAATTAGTAAAACCATCCACAGACATCTCAGGTTATTTAGGAAAGGAGCCTTACAGAACTTGAGTTCTGTAACCAAGAAAAAGTTTTCTTTTTATGCTTTGAAGATATGGCAGTGATTTTTAAAAGTTAAGTTTCACTTGTTGAGAAAATTCACCTATATGAGCTGTTAAGATAAACAATTTTAAGCTCTTTGATGACAAGAGCTAAATTTTAAGCATTTTTACCCATAGCAGGCTATCAACATGAAGAGTAATAGAGCTCAACCTGTCTTTTGAAAAAACAAAATAAAACCTGGATAAGTGAAAGAGCATTCTGCCACACACAGCTATGCGACCTAGATCAGTCACTTGTGTTCTCTGGGTAAGATGTCTAAGAAGACTTCCAGCCCAGAAACTCCAGGATGTTCATAATACCTGCTAGACAGAATTTAATTGTAAGACTACCATTTATTACTCTCTTAGCTAATTTAAGTCTATTTCTGACTTATTATTTTGTATTATTTCTTAATTATGGTCAAAACATCTTTATCACAATCTTGTAATCACAATCTATTTTCCATGTTTCAAATTGTCATCAGTGAGACACTGGCCACATCTCAGTGGTTATCATACTCAGCTTTCTTTACATGGTGTAATCGTACATTCTCACATTTCGTGTCATCACAGTGGCTGGCTGGCTTCACTGGAGCTGCACAATAAAACTATCCCACCTGCCCTCGTCTCTCCCTGGAAAATCTGTGGGCCTTAAAGGAGGCGGGCATTGAAGAGGCACCAGAGGGGCATATCTCATATCTCCCCTTCACACTTACCATCCTACATGGGAGATGAGAGAAAAGAAAACACCACCTTATGAGAGAACTACTTGAGGCTTAACCCGAGTGGAAAAGCTCTTATAGATTTGTCAGGCAAACAGAACCGGTGTGCAAACAAAAAGCTCAGATAAGACCTACCTAAGGATTTCTCATCTGTGTGTGCTAAGGCCAGACTTTCCAGATATGTAACCAACGCTTCAAACACAAACTGTTCCACCAAAGACTCTTCTTCCCTGTAAAATAAAGAATATTGAACCTCACCTAGGAAAACAATAAAGCAGGAGTGACAAGGGCAAAAAGTAATGTTATCAAAGAACACATAAATTAAACTTGTTTTAAAAAAAAAATGGCTCAAATGTTTTGAAACATAAAGCAACCTAAAATACTTGTCAAAGAAAACTTCCTCAAAAAGTACATAAACCAAAAGAGGCAACACTGGCTTTTTCTGTGCACACAAGTACCCTTCCATCTGTAGAACTGCTCATAGCACATAAGGTCTGAACCACTTTTCTGACCACACTTCCACACACCTCATTAAGATTAATAGAAAAGAAGGTCTCATACCACATCCACATTCTTTCAGAATAAAAGAATTTCAAGAGCTCTCACCCTATCCAAAAGTAAGTCAACACCAACAGTAAACAAAAATCTGCTCCTTAATAACACAGGACAGTAAAAATAACACAGGACTTTATACATTAAGCATAAAATGACAGGGCTAGGTACTAAGTCTCAGAGGAGTTCAGAGAATAGTACGAGTTGGAAGTTCTACTTGTGTGATGAAGTGCTGGGTCACTGCACGGCGCACTGGGAAGGAGCGCATTTCCTGGAACAAACAGAACTGGAGTGAGGTGCCGGAGGACGGAGAGCACTTAGAACAAGAATTACAAACTGGTGTTTGGTTTGGCAGGAATACTGTCCCAGTTTCTTTTTTTTTTTTCTTTTTTTTAAGTTTGAATCCTAGGATGGACAGGGCCTGTCAAGAGTTCCACAAGCTCCACATCTCCCCTAGTGTCACACATCCCGATCTGACACTGAAAATAAAGGACATTCCCCATAAATATGTGGTATGGGCAAAGACATGGAGGCAAGATGAAAAACACAGGAGACAGCAAGCAAACCCACAAAGCTAGAAGAAAAGGTTCACTTGGAAGAGCAGTTTGTGATGAGATTGCAAAAGCTGGGGTGGGGGGGCCTTGAAAGGCCAGGCTGAGTATAACAGCTTATGTATCAACACCAACTAAAATAGGTAATTAGAGAAATGACATGACAAAATGATGCCCTAGAACTGTGCTTCCAAAGAAAGGTGTACAAAACAGTTCATTAGCATGCAGAAAGGAAACAACAGAACTCGTATCTATAGTATTCAACTTCCAAATCTCAAAAAAATTATCACTCATGCACCTTTTCTCAAAAAGCCACTTCGAATGTGATCCAACAAATCAATAGTATCCAAAATGGAAGACAAGAGAGGAAAAGGAAACAAAAGATCAAACACAGGGAAGAAGTACAGAGGACATCCAAGAGGAGAGGCAAGAAGACCCACACTTGACAGGTGAGCAAGGATCCAAAAAAGAGACTTGTTAAAGCTGTCTCCACCAAAACACCACAGTACGGATTTTTCAACCTATAAAGAAGAAAGCCCAAATTCCTCTTAATCTGGCCTACCATGATCAGGTACTTAAAGTTCTTCTCCTGTCCATGTTCAATCTGGATCAGCTGACAGTGCTCATTTATCCCACAAGAGAATTTTGCTTTGACATGCTCCTGACACATGGGGGTGGACCAACGGGAACTGAGATGCAGAATTTAAAGGGCAGTCCACACTCTCAGACGTCAGTTGTAGTCTACTTCACACCATTCTGGAGAGCTCTGCTTCCCAAAACTAACAAGAACCTTGTCACTCTAATTCCTTGGAATGCGCTTCTGTAATCTTTCATGGAAGCTGAAACCAGTCTCCACTGAAAAGAATATCCCAGGATACTTCACCTAACAGTGAAAACACTGACCTTACTGCTTTCCAAAATCCGAAAGTATATCATTTAGGGTATATACATACAAAATGAAACAAAAAAGACAAACAAGGGAATAAGTAACATAAAGAAAGAATGATTAGTTCAGAGCAGAGGAAGGTCTGAAATATTGAAAATACTCCATTTCTTAACCTAGGTGGTGAGTATACAAAAACTTGTTTTATTATCATTCAAGAAACTTTACGCAGTTCTTTTTTAACCTGAGGCATACCCGACATATAACATTATATTAATTCCAGGAGTACAACAACTCTGCACTTGTATACATTACAATATGATCACCACAGTAAGTCTAGTTAACATGGATCACCATACAGTTACAAATTTTTTTCCTTGTGATGTGAACATTTAAAATCAACTGTCCTAGCAACTTTTAAATATGCAATACAGTATTATTAACTACGGTCACCATACTCTATAGGCACACCTCAGAGATCTTACGAGTTCGGTTCCAGGTGACCAAAATAAAGCAATTATCTCAAAACAGGGAGTGAAGTGAATTTTTTGGTTTCCCAGGGCATATAAAAGTTATGTTTATACTGTACTGTATATTAAGTGCACAACAGTATTATGTCTAAAAAATGTACATACTTTTATTAAAAATATTTTATTGCTAAAAAATGCTAACCATATTCTGAACTTTCAACAAGTCATAATCATTTTGCTGGTGGAGGGTCTTGCCTCGATGTTGATGGCTGGTGTTGACTAATCAGGTTCGTGGCTGCTCAAGGTTGGGTGGCTGTGACAATTTCTTCAAATAAGACAACAGAGAAGTTTGCTGCATAGATCAACTCTTCCTTCCAGACCCAATTTCTCTAAAGCATTTGATGCTATTTGGTAGCATTTCACCCACAGCAGAGTCTCTTTCAAAATGAACTCAATCCTCTCAAACCCTGCCACTGCTTTATCAACTAAGTTTATACAGTATTCTAAATCCTTTATCGTCATTTCAACAATCTTCAACACAAGTAGATTCCATTTCAAGAAACCACTTTCTTTGCTCATCCATAAGAAGCAACTCCTCATCCATTAAAGTTTTGTCATGAGATTGCAGCAATTCAGTCACACCTTCAGGCTTCACTTCTGATTCTGGCTCTCTAGCTCTTTTCATCACATCTGCAGTTACTCCCTCCATCGAAGTCTTAAACCCTTCTAAGTCATCCATGAGGTTAGAATCAACTTCTTCCAAACCGCTGTGAATGTTGATGTTTTGACCTCTTCCCATGAATCATGAATGTAATTAATGGCATTTAGAATGGTTAATCCTTTCCAGGTTTTCAATTTACTTTGCCAGATTCATCAAAGGAATTACTCTCTATGGCATCTACAGCGTTATGAAATGTATGTCTTAAATAATAAGACTTGAAAGTCAAAGTAACTTTGATCCATTAACTGCAGAATGGATATTGTGTTAGCAGGCATGAAAACAAATAATCTCATGATATTTCTCCATCAGAGCTTTTGGGTGACCAGGTACATTGTCACTGAGCAGTAATATTTTGAAAGGAATCTTTGTTTCTGAGCAGTTCACAACCGTGGGCTTCAAATATCCAGTAAACCAGGCTATAAACAGACGGCTATCATCCAGGCTTTGTTGTTCCACTTAGAGAGCACAGGCAGAGTAAATTTAGCATAATTCTGAAGGGCCTAGGATTTTCAGAATGGTAAATCAGCACTGGCTCTAACTTAGTCACCAGCTACATTAGCCTCCATCAGGAGAGTCAGCCTGTCCTTTGAAGCTCTGAAGCAAGGCACTGACTTCTCTCTAGCTATGGAAGTACTAGATGGATTATTCTTCCAGTAGAAGGCTGTTTCACCTACACCGAAAATCTGTTGCTTACCGTAGGCACCTTCATTAATTATCTTAGCTAGATCTTCTGGATAACTTGTTGCAGCTTCTACATCAGCACCTGCTGCTTCATCCTGCACTTTAATGTTATGAAGACAGCTTCTTTCCTTAAACCTCATGGATCCTCTGCTAGCTTCAGACTTTTCTTCTGCAGCTCCCTTACCTTCTCACTGCATAGAACTAAAGAGAGTTAGGGCCTTGCTCTGGATGAGGCTTTGGCTTAAGGGAGTTTTATGGCTGGTCTGATCTTCATTCCAGACCACTACAACTTTCTTCATATCAGCAATAAGTTTGTTTCTCGTCCTTTTCATCCATGTGTTCACTGTAGTGTCAGCTTTATTTCCTTCAAGAACTTCTCCTTGGTATTCACTACTTGTCTAACTAGTGTAAGAGGCCTAGCTTTTGGCCTATCTCGGCTTTTGATATGCCTTCTGCCCTAAGCTTAATCATTTCTAGTTTCTGATTTAAATTGAGAGATGTGCAACTCTTCCTTTCACTTTAACACTTAGAGGCCATTGTAGGGTTATTAATTGGTCTAATTTCAACATTGTTGTGTCTCAGGGAATAGGGGGGCCCGAGGAGAGGGAAAGAGATAGGGGAACAGCCAGTTGGTGGAGCAGTCAAAACACACACATTTATCAATTAAGGTCATTGTTTTATATGGGAGCAGTTCATGGCACCCCAAAACAATCACAATAGTTATATCAAAGATCACCATCAGAGATCACCATGTCAAATACAGGAATAATGAAAAAGTTTGAAATAATGTAAGAATTACCAAAACATGACTTAGAGATACAAAGTGAGTAAATGTTGGAAAAGTAGTGCCAATAAACCTGCTCAAAGTCAATTTGTAAAAAATGCAGTATCTGTGAAGAGCAATAAAATGAAGCACAATAAGGGATGCTTGGTGGCTCAGACGGTTAAGCATCTGCCTTCAGCTCAGGTCATGATCCCAAAGTTCTGGGATCGAGTCCCGCATCGGGCTCCTTTCTCAGCAGGGAGTCTGCTTCTCCCTCTGCCCCCCACCTTCTCTCGCTCACCCTCTCTCAAATAAATAAATAAAATCTTTTTTAAAAAATGAAGCGCAATAAAATGAGGCATGTCTGTACATCCCTATGACTTATTTATTTCATAACTGGAAGTTTGTACCTTTTGACTGGTCACCCATTTTGCCTACCTCTCTTCCCAGCCTGTGGCAACCACCGATCTATTCTCTGTATCTTTGAATTTTGTCTTTTTTTTTTTTTAAGATTTCACAAATAAGTAAGACCACAGGTATTTGTCTTTCTGACTTATTTTACTTAACATAATGCCCTCAAGGTCCATCCACGTTTTCACAGATGGCATGATTTCATTCTTTTTTTCACAGCTGAGTAATACTCCATTGTATACATATACCACATTTTCTTTATCCATCTATCCACTGGTGGACACTTTCCATATCTTAGCTATTTTAAATAATGCTGCAATAATTGTGGGGGTGCATATATCTTTTTTAATGTTTCATTTCCTTTAGGTAAATACCCAAAAGTGGAATTGTTGGATCATATGGTACTTCTATTTTTAATTATTGAGGAACCTCCATACTATTTTCCATAGTGGCTCTGTCAATTTACATTCCTATCAGCAGTGCACAAGGGTTCCCCTTTTTCTACATCCTTGCCAACATTCGTTATTTCTTGTCTTTTTCATAGTAGCCATTCTAACAGGCATGAGGTGATAACTCATTGTGGTTTTGATTTGCATTTCCCTGATGACTAATGATACTGATCATCTTTTGTCACCTTCTCATTTTATTGATGGTTTCCTGTGCCATGCAGGAGCTTTTAGTTGATACAGTCCCACATATTTATTTTTGCTTTTGTTGCCTTTGCTTTTGGAGTTAGAACCAAAACATCATTGCCAAAACTGATATCAAACAGCATACCACCTAGGTTTTCTTCCAGGAATTTTATGGCTTCTCAGGTCTTACATTCAAGTCCTTAATCCATTTTGAGTTAATTTTTGTGTATGGTGTAAGATACTAGTTTAGTTTCATTCTTTTGCATGTGGCTGTCCAGTTCTCCCAACACCAGCATGTAGTAAAGAGACTGTCCTTTTCCCACTGTTTATTCTTCGCTCCTGGGTCGAAGATTAATTGACCATGTTTGCATGGGTTTATTTCTAAGCTATTTTGTTCCATTAACCTGTTTTATGCCAATACCACACTGTTTTGATTACTACAGCTTTTGTAGTATAGTTTGAAATTGGGGAGCATGATGCCTCCAACGTTGTTCTTCGTTCTCAAGATTGCTTTGGCTCTTCAATGTATTTTGTTGTTCCACACAAATTTTAGGATTGTTTAGTTTCTATGAAAAATGCCATTAGAATTTTGATATGGATTGCACTATGTTGATTGCTTTGAGGAGTATGGACATTTTAACAATATAAATCCTTCCAATCCATGAACATGGTATATCTTTCCACTGATTTGTGTCTTCTTCAGTTGCTTTCACCAATGTCTTATGGTTTTTAATGTATAGGTCTTTCACCTCCTTGGTTAAATTCATTCCTAGGTATTTTATTCTTTTTGATGTGATTATAAATGGGATTGTTTTCTTAATTTCATGTCCTGATAATTGGTTATTAAAGTATAGAAACGCAATAGATTTGTATATATAGATTTTGTGTCCTACAACTTTACTGAATTCATTTATTAGTTCTAATAGTTTTTTGGTGAAGTCTTTAGGGTTTTCTATATATAATACTGTGTCATCTGAAAATAGTGACAGATTCATACATACGTTTTAAACACTCTTTTGTACATATAAGTTTCACAATTTAAAAAGCTAAAAAAAATAATAGTGGCTTCAAACTCTAGTCAATTTTCATATAAATGTGCACACGTACACAGATACACACACACAGTTTCCTATCCATCCATCCATCCATCCTTCTCTATCATCTATCTTACTTTTACAGCTGTTGCCTCATCTTTATCATAACTGTCATTTCATGAGAGAACCATCTGGACCAAACAAAGTCAGGTTCCTCATTATAAGATTACTTGTAATCATCTACTACTACTTAAAAGAACTGATTTCAGCAACAAGTTTTACAATTATCTATGTGATTAATTATTATCTATCTCTTTTTTTAAATGCAATCCTCATGAATGGCTGTATCTGTTTAACATCAGCATTTGGCACAGTGCCTGGCACATAATATTCTTAATAAGTAACAATAAATGAATGAACAAACACTACTACTACAACCTTAGGTCAGGGACTAATGATTTTTTTTTTTTCTTTTGGCTTTCTGAAACAGCCCCTTCACTGGTGTCCTGGCCCTGTCTTATTGTCTTATATCATTCAGATCTACTCTCCATATAGCTATGGCAGGTGGATTTTAGGAGGAAATTTAAACATGCAGCTCTCTTCTCCCAAAACTCCAGGAACTTGTTGTCACTAGAAGTAACCTATGTTTTTTAACTCTACAGACAAAGGCTCCAGGCCAGTCTCACTAATGCTCCCTTCCAAACTTCCAACTCCACAGTCAAGGAAAATAAAATGTCTTCATCTCCTTATATAACATCCTATTTTTCTTCTCTAATCCATTTCTTTGATCTGAAATGCTTTGGCTGATTTATTTATCCTTTAAGATTCATCTAAGTATAAACACTACAGGAAGACTTCTTTAACCTACTCAAGCTGGCTTAGATACTCCTCTTCTGTGCTCCAAAGATTATGTCTTCTGTTGCATTTAAAAGATTGCTATGGTATTATGTTTGTATGTATCTCTCAGTAGTTTCTGAGCTTCCTGAATGTGAACTGTATTTTAATTAATTTTTTAATCCCCAGAAAATAGCACAGCATCTGACACATAATAGTTAACTAAATGCCTGATATACGAATACATGGATACATAAACAGCACTTTTCACAATCACTATTAAAAATTTCAAGAACTTATTTTATATTCTTCCCTGTCATATGGCTTACTTACCTGAATTCCCTATAGATATTATTAAAGGCAAGTGATGCTCCTAGCCTCTTGAAAGCATTAGGGTGAAGGGCAAAGCTGTACAGTCGCTTGAAAAGCGATTTGGTGTTTACTGGACTTTTTTCCTGCTGCTGCAGTGTTGTCTGCTTAACGGACCATTTGAGGAATTCGCGAATACACCGACCACAAAAATCTCTTAAAGTACTGTCAACAGGGTCTACAACTCCATCCTAAAACAAAACATAAGATGTCAACTGAATACCCTGGTCTTTTCTGAGTATAACTATAGCATGTTGTGAAAATTAATTTACGGCACTATTCAAGAAAAAATAAGCACAAGTAAAACCAATCAGATTGTTTAGAAACTAAACTCTAAGTCCTTTTGACATAATGAAAACATTTTCTTTCAAAAAAACTAAGAAACGGGACACCTAGGTGGCTCGGTCAGTTGAGCGGCTGCCTTCAGCTCGGGTTATGATCCCAGGGTCCTGGGATCAAGCCCCACATCGGGCTCCCTGCTCAGCAAGGAGCCTGCTTCTCCCCTGTCTGCTGCTCCCCCTGCTTGTGCTTGCTCTCTTCCCTCTCTCTGCCAAATAAATAAACTCTTTAAAAAACAAAACAAAAAACTAAGAAACTGAAAAATCCATGAAAAAAGGAGACTATTTTAATTATGTAGTAACAAAATTTCTTCCTTTCCCTGAAGAAACCCAATGGCTATATCCTAAAAGTTTCTGTGGTGATTTTACCTCATAACAGTATTTGAAATTGCTTTATTGAACTTAAAGGAAACAAGATCGTTCTGGGTACCAAGAGAACTGTAATGCTACATAAAGAAAAATCATGGGGGAGAAGCAAGATGGCAGAGGAGGAGGAGACCTAAATTTCGTCTGGACCCAGGAATTCAGCTAGATAGGTATCAAAGCATTCTGAACACCTACAAACTCACCAGGAGATTGAAGAAGAGAATAGCAGCAACTCTGAACAGAAAAATGACCACTTTCTAGAAGGTAGGACGTGCAGAGAAGTGAATCTGAGGCGCTATTCGGGAAGACAGATAGCAGGGGGAGGGAGCCTCCGTCAGCCAATACCAACAAGTGACAGAGCAGCAGAGTACAAAATCGGAACTTAAAGAAGTCAGCTCTGCTGAGGGACATGACTCCAGTGGCTAAGCAGGGGGTGGAACCCTTGCTGGGACAGTGTGGTCTCAGGACCCTCAGGGTCACAGGAAGACCGGGGGTGCCTGAGTGTGGCAGAGCTCCCAGGTATCGGAGCAGGGAAGCCGGCTGCAAAGACGGAGCCAAGTAGTGGGCTCTCAGCTCACGGTTGCCATAAACCATGATCCGCGGCACAGTCCAGCCACTACTCTTCCAGCAGGGACCCAACAAGCGGCAGATCCGGGGAGAATGCCCTTCCTCCCTGGGGAGGAGTGGCGCAGAAGCACACCGCAGGAATCTGCTGGGTTTGGAGACTCCAAACGGGGTCCTGTGCCAGAGATAGAAAAGCTTGGTCACAGGCCGGGTGAGCACGGAGTGCAGCCGGAGACCAGGGAGACAGAAGTGATTGATGCTTTTCTCTGGGGGCTCACTGAAGAGTGGGGCCCCAAGTTCTCGGCTCCTCTAGCACCAGAGATTGGGAGGCTGCCATTTTCACTCTCGTCGTCCAAAGCTGTACAGAAAGCTTTCAGGGAACAAAAGCTCCCGAGAGCAAACCCGAGCAGATTATTTAGTCCACCCCGGGAAGGGCTGGGCAATTCAGCCTCAGGCAAAGACATCTGAGAATCACTGCAACAGGACCCTCCTGCAGAAGACCAGCAAGAACATCCAGCCAAAACCAAGTTTACCAATCAATGAGAACTGCAAAACTACAGAGCTAGGGGAATATAGCACATAGAATTCATGGCGTTTTTCCCATGATTCTTTAGTCTTCCAAATGAATTTTTTTAATTTTATTTATTTTCTATTTTTTAAAATTTTTCTTCTTTCATTTTCATTCAACAACTTATCAATTCCTTCTTAAAAATCTTTTTTAATTTTCCTTTTTACAACCATATTCTATCCCTTCATTGTATTTAACCTTATCTTTTGTGTGTATATATATATATATATATACACACACACACACACATATATATGTATGTTTCTCTTTCTTTAAAATTTTGGGATACAGTTTCCTCTCACAGACCAAAATATACCCTAAATCTCTAGTGTATGGCTTTGTTTTAGTCTCCCACCTGATCACATTCTTTTTTTTTTTTAATTTTCTTCTTTCTTTTTTCAACCAACTTCTTAGCAATTCCTTTTTTAAAATCTTTTTTAATTTTCATCTTTACAGTCATATTCCATCACTTCATCGTATTTACCCTTATTTTTGTATATACATAAGTGTTCTATTCTTTAAAGTTTGGGGAGGAAACTTTATTCTTTCTTACTTCTTTTTTGGGGGGGGGGAGGCAGTTTATTCTAATAGACCAAAATACACCCAAAATCTAGTGTGTGGCTCTGTTCTATTCACCAGCCTGATCATATTCTTTTTTTTTTTTTTTCCTTTTTTTCCTTTCTTTAACCTCAGTTTCGGGTCTCTTCTGATTTGTTTAGTGCATATTTTTCTGGGGTCATTGTTACTCCTTTTAGTATTTTGTTCTCTCATTCTCTGTTCTTCTCTGGATAAAATGACAAAATGGAAAAACTCACCTCAAAAAAAAAGAACAAGAGGCAGTACCGACCACCAGGGACCTAATCAATACGGACATTAGTAAGATGTTGGAACTAGAGTTCAGAATGACAATTATAAAGATACTAGCTGGGATTGAAAAAGGGCACAGAAGATACTAGAGAATCCCTTTCTGGAGAAATAAAAGAACTAAAATCTAACCAAGTCGAAATCAAAAAGGCTATTAATGAGGTGCAATCAAAAATAGAGGCTCTAACTGCTAGGATAAATGAGGCAGAAGAGAGAATTAGTAATAGAGAAGACCAAATGATGGAGAATAAAGAAGGTGAGAAAAAGAGAGATAAACAAATACTGGATCACGAGGGCAGAATTTGAGAAATAAGTGATACCAGATATGAAACAGTATTAGAATAAGTGGGATTCCAGAAGAAGAAGAAAGAGAGAGGGGGGCAAAAGGTATACTGGAGCAAATGTTAGCAAATGTTCCCTAACGTGGGGAAGGAAACAGGCCATCAAAATCTAGGAGGCATAGAGAACCCCCCTCAAAATCAATAAAAATAGGTCAACACCCTGACATTTAAGAGTAAAACTTGAAAGTCTCAGAGACAAAGAGAAAATCCCAAAAGCAGCTTGGGACAAAAGCTCTATAACCCACAATGGCAGAAACATTAGATTGGCAGCAGACCTATCCAAAGAGACCTGGCAGGCCAGAAAGGACTGGCATGATATATTCAGAGCACTAAACGAGAAAAATATGCAGCCAAGAATACTATATCCAGCTAGGCTGTCATTGGAAAATGAAGGAGATATAAAACGGTTCCAGGACAAACAAAAAGTAAAGGAATTTGCAAACATGAAACCAGCCCTACAAGAAATACTGAAAGGGGTCCTCTAAGCAAAGAGAAAGCCTAAAAATAACACAGACCAGAAAGGAACAGAGACAAGATACAGTAATACTCATCTTATAGGCAATACAATGGCACTAAATTCATATCTTTCAATAGTTACCCTGAATGTAAATGGACTAAATATCCCAATCAAAAGACACAGGGTATCAGATTGGATAAAAAAGCAAGACCCATCGATATGCTGTCTGCAAGAGACTCAATTTAGACTCAAAGACACCTCAAGATTTAAAGTCAGGGGGTGGAAAACCATTTACCATGCTAACAGACACCAAAAGAAAGCTGGGGTAGCAATTCTTGTATCAGACAAATTAAATTTTTAACCAAAGACTATAATAAGAGATGAGAAAGGACACTATATCCTACTTAAAGGGTCTATCCAACAAGAAGATCTAACAGTTTTAAATATCTATGCCCTTAACATGGGAGGAGCCAATTAATAACAAAATCAAAGAAACACATCAACAATAATACAATAATAGTAGGGGACTTTAACACCCCCCCTCACTGAAATGAAGAGATCTAAGCAAAAGATCAACAAGGAAATAAAGGCTTTAAATGACACAATGGACCAATGGACTTCACAGATATATTCAAAACATCTCATCCCAAAGCAACATAATACACATTCTTCTCTAGTGCCAATGGAACATTCTCCAGAATAGATCACATCCTAGGTCACAAATCAGGTCTCAACCGGTACCAAAAGACTGGGATCATTCCCTGCATATTTTCAGACCACAGTGCTTTGAAACTAGAGCTCGATCACAAGAGGAAAGTTGGAAAGAACTCAAATACATGGAGGCTAAAGAGCATCCTACTAAAGAATGAATGGGTCAACCAGGAAATTAAAGAAGAATTTAAAAAATTCATGGAAACAAATGAAAATGAAAACACGACTTTCAAATCTTTGGGATGCATCAAAGGCAGTTCTGAGAGGAAAATATATAGCAATACCAGCCTTTCTCAAGAAACAAGAAAGGTCTCAAATACACAACCTAATCCTACATCTAAAGGAGCTGGAGAAAAAACAGCAAATAAAGCCTAAACCGAGCAGAGTCCAAGAAATAATAAATTTCAGAGCAGATATCAATGAAATAGAAACCACAGGAACAGTAGAACAGATCTACAAAACTAGGAGCTGGTTCTTGGAAAGAATTAATAAGACTGATAAACCCCTGGCCAGGCTTATCAAAAAGAAAAGAGAAAGGACCCAAACAAATAAAATCATGAATGAAAGAGGACAGATCACAACCAACACCAAAGAAATGCAAATAATTATAAAAACATATTATGAGCAACTATATGCCAGCAAATTAGATAATCTGGAAGAACTGGATGCATTCCTAGAGATGTATCAACTACCAAAACTGAACCAGGAAGATATAGAAAACCTGAACAGACCCATAACCAGTAAGGAAATTGAAGCAGTAATCAAAAATCTCCCAACATGGAGCACCTGCATGGCTCAGATGGTAAAGCATCTACCTTCGGCTCAGGTCGTGATCCCAGGGTCCTAGGACTGAGCCCTGCATCTGGCTCCTGGTTCAGCGGGGAGCCTGCTTCTCCCTCTCTCTCTGCCTCTCCCCCTGCTCATGCTCTCTCTCTCTATCTCTGTGTCTCAAATGAATAAATAAAAATCTTAAAAAAAAAAAACAACTCTCCCAACAATCAAGAGCCCAGGGCCAGATGGTTTCCCAGGAGAATTCTACCAAACATTTAAAGAAGAATTAATACCTCTTCTTCTGAAACTGTTCCAAAAAATAGAAATAGAAGGAAAACTTCTAAATTCATTTTATGACACCAGCATTACCTTGATCCCCAAACCAAAGACCCCATCAAAAAGGAGAATTACAGACCAATATCCTTGATGAACATGGATGCAAAAATTCTCACCAAAATACTAGCCAACAGAATCCAACAGTACATTAAAAGGATTATTCACCATGTCCAAGTGGGATTTACCCTGGGCTGCAAGGTTGGTTCAACATCCGCAAATCAATACAATACATTAATAAAAGAAAGAACAAGAACCATATGATCCTCTCAATAGATGCAGAAAAAGCATTTGACAAAGTACAGCATCCTTTCTTGATTAAAATTCTTCAGAGGGTTTTGATAGATAGAGGGTACATACCTCAATATCATAAAAGCCATCTATGAAAAACCCACAGCAAATGTCATTCTCAATGGGGAAAACTGAGAGCTTTTCCCCTAAGGTCAGGAACACAGCAGGGATGTCCACTCTCATCACTGCTATTCAACATAGTATTAGAAGTCCTAGCCTCAGCAATCAGACAACAAAAAGAAATAAAAGGCATCCGAATTGGCAAAGAAGAAGTGAAACTCTCACTCTTTGCATATGATATGATACTTTATGTGGAAAACCCAAAGGCTCCAACCCAAAATTGCTAGAACTCATCATACAGGAATTCAGTAAAGTGGCAGGATATAAAATCAATGCACAGAAATCAGTTGCATTTGTATACACCAAGAACTAGACAGAAGAAAGAGAAATTAAGGAGTCGATCCCATTTACAATTGCACCCAAAACCCTAAGATACCTAGAAATAAATCTAACCAAAGAGGCAAAAATCTGTACTCAGAAAACTATAGAATACTCATGAAAGAAATTGAGGAAGAATTAATGAAATGGACAAATGTTCCAAGCTCATGGATTGGAAGAACAAATATTGTGAAAATGTCTATGCTACCTAGAACAATCTACACATTCAATGCAATCCCTATCAAAATATCATGGATATTTTTCACAGAGCTGGAACAAATAATCCTAAAATTTGTATGGAACCAGAAAAGACCCCGAGTAGCCAGAGGAATGTTCAAAAAGAAAAGCAAAGCTGAGGGCATCACAATTCCGGACTTCAAGTTCTATTACAAAGCTGTCATCATCAAGACAGTATGGTACTGGCACAAAAACAGACACATAGATCAATGGAACAGAATAGAGAGCCCAGAAATGGACCCTCAACTGAATGGTCAACTAATTTTCAACAAAGTAGGAAAGAATGTCCAATGAAAAAAAGACAGTCTCTTCAACACATGCTGTTGGGAAAATTGGACAGCCATGTTCAGAAGAATGAAACTGGACCACTTCCTTACACCACACACAAAAATAGACTCAAAATGGTTGAAAGACCTAAATGTGAGACAGGAGTCCATCAAAATCCTAAAGGAGAACACAGGCAGCAACCTCTTCGACCTCAGCGGCAGCAACTTCTTCCTAGAAACATCGCCAAAGGCAAGGGAAGCAAGGAACTATTGGGACTTCATCAAGATAAAAAGCTTTTGCACAGCAAAGGAAACAATCAACAAAACCAAAAGACAACCTACGGAATGGGAGAAGATTTTTTTTCTTTTTTTAAAATTTTTTTGTTATGTTAATCACCATACATTACATCATTAGTTTTTGATGTAGTGTTCCATGATTCATTGTTTGTGCATAACACCCAGTGCTCCACGCAGAATGTGCCCTCTTTAATACCCATCACCAGGCTAACCCATCCTCCCACCCTCCTCCCCTCTAGAACCCTCGGTTTGTTTTTCAGAGTCCATCGTCTCTCATGGTTCGTCTCCCCCTCCAACTTACTCCCCTTCATTCTTCCCCTCCTGCTATCTTGGGAGAAGATATTTTTAAATGACATATCAGATAAAGGGCTAGTATCCAAAAATCTATAAAGAACTTACCAAACTCAACACTCAGAGAACAAATAATCCAATCAAGAAATGGGCAGAAGACATGAACAGACATTTTTCCAAAGAAGATATCCAAATGGCCATAGACACATGAAAAAGTGTTCAACATCACTCAGCATTGGGTAAATACAAATCAGAAAACCTCAATGAGATACCATCTCACACCAGTCAGAATGGCTAAAATTAACAAGTCAGGAAACGACAGATGTTGGCGAGGATGCAGAGAAAGGTGAACCCTCCTACACTGTTGGTAGGAATGCAAGCTGGTACAGCCACTCTTGAAAACAGTATGGAGGTTCCTCCAGATGCTGAAAATAGAACTACCCTACGACCCAGCAACTGCATGACTGGGTATTTCCCAAAGATACAAATGTAGTGATCTGAAGGACACTTGTACCCCAATGTTTGTAGCAGTAATGTCCATGATAGCCAAAGTATGGAAAGAGCCAAGATGTCCATCAACAGATGAATGGATAAAGATGATGTGGTGTCACACACACACACACAATGGAATATTATGCAGCCATCCAAAAAAATGAAATCTTGCCATTTGCAACAATGTGGATGGAACTAGAGGGTATTATGCTAAGTGAAATAAGTCAATCAGAGAAAGACAAGTATCATATGATCTCACTGATATGAGGAATTTGAGAAACAAGACAGAGGACCACAGGGGAAGGGAGGGAAAAATGAAACAAGACGAAACCAGAGAGTGAGACAAACCATAAGAGACTCTTAATCTCAGGAAACAAACTGAGGGTTGCTGGAGTGGAGGGCGGTGGGAGTTATGGGGTGGCTGGGTGATGGACACTGGGGAGGGTATGTGCTATGGTGAGCGCTGTGAATTGTGTAAGACCCATGAATCACAGACCTGTACCCCGAAACAAATATTATATGTTAATAAAAAAAAGAAAAAGAAATACAGAAACAAAAAAAAAGAAAAATCATATGGAAATGTGGTTCTGAAAATATAATTTTCCATAAAAGCAGTCTCCTAGAGGCGCCATCTTTAAATACCTGAAAAGAAAAGCAAATAAGGAAATTTGAATGTTTTTGTTTCCTGCTAGACCTAATTCCCTCTTAGATCTGTGTAGGAAAGGTTTAACTTGAAAAACTATACTGAACACTGAAATAAGGGAGTTCTTGTACCTAACATCTCAGTTATTTGCTACATATAAAATCTTTGATTACAGTGCTAATTAGAATTCAAGAAGCAATTAACTGTGGAAATGTGAAGAGGTGATACTTACTGCTTCTCAGAGCAGTGTTAAATAAAGCATGTGCTGACATTAGGGAATTACCAATTCTTCCTGGGAAACCTATAGACATGCTTTCACTCAAGCACTATCCCAACTTCACATTTCCTCCTTTACCTTTCCTTTCCTCAGCTATCTCACTTTACATTATCATGATCTTATCTGATTTCTTTGTGAAACCCTTACTTAAGCCCCTTCAAGGATCAAGAGGGCAAGAGAAACAGCTTAGACAGAAACTTCAGAATAGAAACATTAGAATAAATTCATCTGAATGCAAATATGCCATAAGTTAAATTTAATTAAATATATTTATTATAGGCCAGACTCACTGATAGACACTGCAGGGAATTAAACCACAGATACCATGTCACCATCCTAATTTAAAATGTTCAGTAACTCCCACTGTCCACAACATGGCATCCAACTAGGGTAACTCTGAGAATGAAAAGAGACACACACAACCAGTATAATCAGAACTGTCTTGGGCAAACTGGAGTATGTGGTTGCCCTACATGCTGCTCTGCCTGGCATGTCTTCCCAGCCTGCCTCGCAATATGCTCCCATGCAAGCAAAACAAAACAGCCGAAATCCTCACAAACACACCAAGCACCTACTGCCTTTATTGCCTCTGTCCAGATGCCCAATGTCAAATCCCCTATTTCCTCTGGCTCCTCTCAAAGTTAACAGAAAGTGACGCACACATTCAAATTGGAATCAGTTTACAAAAACATGGAATTAAAAGACATCTGTTTGGACAAACTTGCTATCCACTTAACTGGAGCTTCTGATTCCAAAGTCAATATATGACAAAACCAAATCATAGGATGAAAAAACAGGGAAAATCAAATATGATGACATTTAAAGGAATCCAATGTAAACTCATTTGCAAAAACTCAGAAAATTATAATAAAATCAGTGTCAAAAGACACTAAGGCTTTAGCTGACCTCTCTGTTTCTGCCTTCAATGAACTAGTGATCAAATCTTAATGATTCTACCTCTATAGTCTCAGGATAGTTCTACAGAAATGGATACTCTTTCTAGGGCTCTTTAGTTGTCGAATCTGAATGCAGGAGAAAACTGGGTAAGCTCAAAAAATTCCTTTTACTCTTAATTATTGTACTATAGATTTTTTTTTTTTAAAAGAGGGTAGTGCAACTGATGAAAAGTCTAAGCACATTCTCATTCATTCCTTCTACTCTACACACACAGACACAGAGCCTTAATATAATGAAGTTTGTCAATTTATAACCACTCTCCCAAAAGAGGATAAAATAACAACAACAAAATGTGCAGGGGCACCTGGGTGGCTCAGTCGGTTGAGCATCTAACTCTTAGTTTTGGCTCAGGTCATGATCTCATGGGTCGTGGGAACGCACACCATGTCAGGCTCTGCACTCGGCACGGAGTCTGCTTGAGGATTCTCTCCCTTTGTCCCTTTCCCCACTTGGGTGTGCTCTCTCTCTCTCTCAAATAAGTAAATCTTAAAAAAATGTGCACACTGCTTGCAGAGATATTTAAAAGTAACACTTCAGTAAATAACTATGGTATCCTGTCGGTTAAAATGTCATTTCACAAATTCTCTAAAATAAAAAAGACAGTAGGACCTAGCTACGTGCTACATTTTGATATCTTTACAGGTAATTTTTCTTAAAGTTCTAAACATAGATCAAATATAACTAGTCAATGCAAATAACAGGAAAAGAATCAACTATTACTTACCAATATCGTTTCTAGTAAGGCGACAGTATCCTGACTTTCAAATTTCTTATTGTTTGTGAACCAGTGAATCAGTTGCATAACTAGGGGCTCATATAGTTGCCTTGTCACCTGAAGAACAATACCATTAGAGTTTGTTTTCCTTATGGTAAAGTAATTTAATATTGGAAAGAGTTCTATCTAAATGACAGGAAAAATTAAGTAATAATACAATGGTTTTATTAGTTTCCTTTTCTAGTTAAAATTCAATGATGAACATGTTCTTTCTAGCTCTTCTTTGCTATTTCCTGAGTCCAGGAGAGAAAAATATGCATACTAAAACTTATTGTTCTTCTAATATGGAGGCAAATATTGTTGGTTTCTTAAAAATATTTATCTTCATTAATTTGATCCTAAACATGCATATAAGGTATTCTGGATCAGAGACATTATCATTATTCAACTAAAAAGCAAATGGTGACCAGGGTGCCTGGGTGGCTCAGTCAGTTAAGCATCTGACCCTTGATATCAGCTCAGGTCATGATCTCAGGGTCATGAGACTGAGCCCCAATGCCTAGCATGGAGCCTGCTTAAGATTCTCTCTCTCCCTCTCCTTCGGCCCCACCCCCCCCCCCCCTGTTCTCCCTCTCCCTGTCTCTCAAAAAAAAAAAAAAGGCAAATAATGATCATGTGGTTCCCTACAGCGTGATTCACACCCTTGTGGTGACAAAATAAAAGTCAGATCAACACCCTATGTATACAAACTTTAAAGCCCGTATCACAGAAAAAGAGATAAAGGACGAAGAATCAACTCTCTCATCCTGCCAAAAAGAAGTAAAATCTTTACTACTTGGAGCTTGGGATGGAAAAGATCTTGGGTTCTCACTCCAACCTTCTAGAATGTAAATAAAGCTTCTCCAGGAGCAGAGAGCCTTGTGGGTCTCTGGCTTTTACAATCCCAGATGTCTGCCAGGCCTGGACTCCTCCCCTGTGAAAGATAATACCCAGGGAGACAGTACTCATCTTCTGGAACCTTAGGAGCTTAACCAAGTGACCTAGTCTGGTGTGACCATGTGATCTCTTGGGTAGTTAAAAGAGGTCTTATTATCCTTTCGGATCATAGCAATTACCTACACAAATGATTACACATCTAATCCTCATTATATATGAAAAGTAAAATGTTTATGGCAGAAATGAAGGCAAACTTTGTATCTTAAACATTTCTGTGTCTCAGAAGGCTAAGGTTCCTATAGAAATACCAAGAAATCCAGGGGAGTTTTATCTCCCCACTGACACTGAACTCAAGAATGAAGCACTTTGGTATGTATATCATGTCAAAACCATATAAAATGTCTTGGGATTCAGACTAAACAACACAGTCCTCTTGCCCTTGGATATTTTTCCCCAAAAGAGTATCTTTCTAACCTTAGGATTAATCAAAGTAAAAGTTCTTACCTTTCAGTGTGGAAGTTTAACTTGGTCTTAAAGCATCACTTTTTTTTTTTCCCAAAAGAACTACACTCTCTCATCCATAGTAAGTAAATTATATACATATAATACACATGCATACACACAAACGTATATATATACATATACACACCTTATAGAAATTACAGAAAATGTAGAAAACTATCTCTCTACAATCCTATATCCCAAAGATAATGACTGTGAACATTCAAAATCACTGTAATTTTCAATTTTATTTACACACATTTAAATATACATATATGCACATGTAAAAATAAATATACATTTTTGTAACCACTTTTCCTCTTAATTTTGAGTAGTTTCATATAAATACATAAGCTGTATCAATATTTTATTAGCTGCCTCATATCTCATATATAGATATACCATGATCCAGTTGCCCAAATCCTATTATTAGAAATGCAGATATTTTTAACTATTAGGAAGAAATCACTGAAAAGTCACATACACTGTTCTGAGCACATCTCTAGTAATCAAAGTATTGGACCAGGGCTGCAGGTCACCCAGCCTTTTGCTCTGCCCACCTATAGCCTGTGTCTATTCACAATCCCACCAGCCACAACTCTCAAGGTCCTTTCCCTACATGCTTGGCAACACTAAACACTGTCAATTTTTAAAATATTTGATAATAGGGGTGCCTGTGTCTCAGCCGGTTAAGCATCTGCCTTCGGCTCAGGTCATGATCCTACGGTCTTAGGATCAAGCTCCACCCTGGGCTCTGTGTTCAGGGCGGGGGGCGGGGCTGCTTCTCCCTCTCCCTCTGCTGCTCCCCGTGCCTTTGCCCTCGCTCTCTCTGTCAAATAAATAAATTCTTTAAAAAAATAATAAAATAAAATATTTGACAATAGATGTAAACAATATCATTTTAATTTGAATTTCCTTGTTTACTAAAAAGATGAAATATTTCAAAGTATCTTTCATTGGCCATATATCTCTTCATTTATAAACTATTTGTGTTCTTTATCCACTTGCCCATTTAAGGCTCTTTTATCCTCAGTGGAGTATTGCAAAAAAATTTCCCTACATTATGTACGTATAAAAATTGTGATTTTTGTGCCATTCAGTATTTTTAAGCATTTATAAAGTCAAAACTGTCAAGACATTAACATTTTTCTTCCATATATCT
Source organism: Callorhinus ursinus (assembly GCF_003265705.2). Taxonomy (NCBI): domain Eukaryota; kingdom Metazoa; phylum Chordata; class Mammalia; order Carnivora; family Otariidae; genus Callorhinus; species Callorhinus ursinus. The sequence goes on from NW_027397067.1 coordinate 860,664, forward strand.
GCTTCTGTATTTTGTAGGAAAATCTCCCTTTCTATGCAGACTTTAGGGAAAGACATGGAAGGATGCCTATAATGTAATGATAACAAAGTCCATCCAAGTAGCAGAAATCACATCTTATACATAAAAGTTTCTGAATATGCACGTTTGTAAAAACACGTTTTTACAAAGATCTGGGCATATATTCACCAACCTTTCAGCAGAGGAGAAAGTGGCTTTTCCAGGGGAATAAGAGTGGGAAGGGGGTGATGAGATGGAGATTCACTTTTAGCTTCATGTGTTTCTATATTAACGTATTTTATCAATGAAAAAGACCATTCTGATCCAAAGATACACACCGACATGTTATAACTCATTACATTTTTCTGTAATATAGTTTGTTTTCCTTCTCTTAATTTGAAATTAATTTTTCATGTTAGTCAACTGGCCTAGTATGATTTACTAAATGATCCATTTCTAACTTAGAAAGCCTCTTCTACCATATATACAATTTTTATGTATACACATGGGTCCACTTGGCAGCTATAAGATCCTCCCACCAATCTATCTGTGCCTAGTTCAATGCTATTATAATTAACATGGCTTCATTTTAACATCTGCTAAGGCAAGACTTCCTTTAGTACTCTACCTGTTCAAAATTTTTCTTGGTTAAGCTCAAGCAATTATTCTTTCAGATTACTTTTTGGGTTAAAATGAAATTAATTCTGGGCTTTCTGCTGGAATGATACCAAACTTACTGATTACGGAAGAGCTGGCATTTTTTCAATATTAATTCTTCTTTTTTTTTAAAAAAAGATTCCATTCATTTATTTGAGAGAGAGAGAGAGAGGGAGCACAAGCAAGGGGAGGGGCAGAGGGAGAGGGAGAAGCAGGCTCCCTGCTCAGGATGCAGGGCTCGATCCCAGGACCCTGAGATCATGACCTGAGCTGAAGGCAGATGCTCAACTAACAGCCACCCAGGTGTCCCACAATATTGATTCTTCTATCTCAAGTACAGAGCATGCTCATTTTATATTCATAAAATATACATCGCCTGGCATATTGAAATTTATTTATAGACATTTTATATATATATATATTTGATGCTGCTATGAATGAGATGCTGTAGACATATTTACATATTTTCCAAGTGGTCAATACTAATATTAAAGATATATAAGAATGCTGGGATGCCTGGGTGGCTCAGTCGGTTGAGTGTCTGACTTTTGATGCAGGCGCAGGTCTTGACCTCAGTGTTATGACATCAAGCCCAGTGTCAGGCTCCATGCTGAGGGTGGAGCCTGCTTAAGATTCTCTCTCTCTCTCTCTGCCCCTCCCCCCAATTCTCTCTCTAAAAGAAAAAAATATATATATATATATTTATGAGAATACTCATATATGAGAATTTTGTTTTGTAATTCATCAGCTTCTTCCTTTACTAACTCCTCGAGTTTAGCAGTTGGTATTTTTGGGCTTTCCAGGTTTAATAAAAAAAATTATATTCAAAATAATAATCTCTTCTCCTTCCTTTCTACTGTCCTTGTCCTCAGGGAACTCATTCTGGTGAGAGGCGCAAATACTAACACTTCAAATAAATAATTAAATGCACCTGAAGTAATACTAAACAACCACTCCATACTACAGGAACTGCTCTGGTTAGGTGCTGGAGGTGCCCCTCAACAGGCCAACTCACTTCTCACCTTGGACTTCTGTCCTGGCCCAAGCACAAGGCAGCATTAGTGCTTCATGCCTGGGGATGATTTGGCTCTAGCATTCAGGAAGACATTCTTTATCGTATTAAAGATAACATTAAACTATCCTAGTTTAGCAGGACAAATACCTTTTAGGCTTCTATGGTGACAATCACTGCTTCTGAAATCTGATTCTGTGGTAAATTTCCAGTTTTAAACAAAAATCCTATTTATTCACAGCACATCTTAATACTTTGCTGGATTGTATTCATTTATATATGGTGAAGAATGTTCCATCTATATTTTCAAATGAGTTTTTCTTTTTTTTTTTTTTTTTTTAAGAAAGAGAGAGCACGCACAAGCAGGGGTGGCAGGCAGAGGGAGAAGCAGCCTCCCTGTGGAGCAAGGAGCCCAATGTGGGGCTCCATCCCAGGACCCTGGGATCATGACCTGAGCTGAAGGCAGATGCTTAACCAACTGAGCCACCCAGGTGCCCCTCAAGTGAGTTTTTCATTTACTTTCCTTTTTTATGTGTGCACCCTAGTATCAGAAATATACTAGCTTCATCAACTGAACTGAGAATTCTAGTTTCTTCTGCTTCATTGCAGCAATGGAGAATTTACAACAAATTCATCAGGAAGAGGCCATTTGTCAACATTTGCAATCTTGTACATGGTTACTTATCTCTCCTTCACTCCTTGAGACTGTAAGTCCCTATATGAGGGGAGACTGCCAACTCAGCTTTAGATGCCTATCCTATCAGTAACTGTTCAGTGATTCATTCGCAAATTGTGGCACATTAAAAATCACCAGGAGAGCTTTTAAAAGTCCCAATCCCTAAAGTCAAATCCCTGAGGAATTACATCAGTCAGAAAGGGCAGCAGCCAAGCAGCAGTATCTATTTTAAGATCCCCAGGGTACTCCAACCTGCAAGGATCACTGAACTAGGCCCAACTTTGCAACTGTGTCAGATTCAAAATCATTCACTTACCTGATCTACATCACATGCAAGTTGAAGTAGCACAGGAAAAGTTCGCTTGTAGAGCTGGTACATGGGTGGGAAACCTTGATCACCTTCAGGCATTTGAGTGGCTTTTCCCAACATAAACATAATCATGCTGTGTAAAAGCTCACAAGCCGCAACCTAAAATAAGCCAGGAGTTCAAGAGAGTTTAAGTTTCCAGGTTTACAAGGGAAGAGTATTTTGAAATGTTAACTCTGTTTAGCCCTTTAAAAAGAAAACTTTTACAGCAGATATAAAATATATAAATTTATACAAATATACTTAACTGGAAGTAGCACTTCTTGTGTAAAATTAACGCTCTGGGCACATTACTTCACCATCACTTTTAGTAAATATACTTTTAAAGTACTTTGGAAATATACACATGAATTTCATAAAAACTTGAGATTATCTGTTTTAATCTCATCTCCCAGGTTAAGGAGATAACAGTGCACAGACTGGAAATCACTTTTAAATGCCCTTTGTACTGTATTTTCTATTATGAAGTCTTTTGGTATATTAACGTTTTGCCAGGTTATTATCTATTAGGTATTTCCTTTTTATCAGTGACAACTACTTCTGATAACTGAATCATTTTCTAATTACCACATTATGGAAAATATAAAATTAACGATATTGGAATTGCTGAAATATATTATCTATTTTCTAACAAATTCAGGTCTTAAAAAGCAGAGATTCTAAATCATGTGTAATGAAAAATAAAAGTACTTTAGTTTGTCTGTCACTAGCTGAAAGAGCTAATTCTGTGACCCGAGGTAAGAACACATCCAGATAAATGACAGGTTTCATTTCTATAAATGGTACTGCAAAACTGAGTCTTTTTTCTCTGTCCCATGTCACACATTTCTTCATCATTTCATCTGAGGATGCAACTGTTAAAAAAAATCAGGAAGAGCATGTTTTCATTCAAAATCTTTCCAATAGCAATTGCTCTACAATTCATTAGTGAAAGCAGAGTGTGTTAAGTATGTTATTCATCTTTCCTTTTCTATTTTGTTTTACTTCAGACATGTAATTACAACATTAGAAATCACTGACAAACTATTTCTAACTTCGATTTAAGGTAAAAATTATTTTTTGGGGTGCTTGGGTGCCTTAGTCATTAAGTGTCTGCCTTTGGCTTGGGTCATGGTCCCAGGGTCCTGGGATCAAGGCCCACATCAGGGTCCCTGCTCAGCGGGAAGCCTGCTTCTCCCTCTCCCACTCCCCCTGCTTGTGTTCCCTCTCTCGCTGTCTCTCCCTCTGTCAAATAAATAAATAAAATCTTTAAAAAAAAAAAAGTAAAATTATTTTTAAACAAATTTAACAGTCTAGAATGTTTAATTTCCATTTTCAGTAAGAATTATTTCAGGTGTTATATGGAAAAATGATAAATGAACAATATTTTTATTAAAAATCTCCCCTTTGTAAAACTTATTTTCTCAGTATAGGCTCTAACTTCCTAAATAACCAAAAGTCACTAGTATACTTAATATGAAATTTCAAAACTAAAAATACAGATGAATTTTTACTAATCTAAAATGTTGATTCCAATCAAAAACACTCTAAAAATATCCAAATACTAAGAATATCGGATTTTTTTCTATGTAATGTTAATCACCATACATTACATCATTAGTTTTTGATGTAGTGTAAGAATATCGGATTTAAAAAAGATTAACTTTGAATTCCTGACACAATGTTTAATATTTTTAAAAAAATGTCAAACTAGATTCTGTTTCAAAATGGAAAACGTACTTAACAAGTCAGGCTAGAACATTTTCCCAACTAGTAGTGAATTATCCAGATTGCATGGGTATAGTCAAAGCATTTCATTAGACAAAATACTGTTCTTTGTAATCTTATTTGAAAATATATAAATCACATATAGGAGCAAATACCAGAATATACCATGATCTTTACACATTCAAATTAAAGTACAAATACATCTACAGAGGTAAATTTATTTTAAAGCAAAGTTTACCTGTTAGGAGATTTTTGTTTATTTGTCCTCCTAGAAAGCCAAGCATTTGTACTACTCTAATCCTTATTTCTTCTAAGGACAGTGCTTCGTTCTGCAAATGTGAACAATGATATACATGTGATGATAACAGAGTTAAAAATTAAGAGAATTATGAGAGGAAAAAAGCAAACTATTTTACGACCCTCTCTGTTATTAATGTCTCTCAACGGCTCATTATATCTACATAGTACTGCTGTTAATATTATTGCAAATTCATGGAAAGAATTCACATGTTTTCCAGTTTTGCAGTCAGATATCCATTTCCAAGGCCAGCAGTTCCAAAGTTTTGGCAGGACCCTTTATACCCTTAAAAAATACTGAGGATCCCCAAAGAACTTTTGTTTAAAGTGGGTCATATTTATTAATATTTATCACACTAGAGGTTAAAACCTTGACATTGTTATTATTTTATTTAAAAATATTAAACCCGTTACATGTTTAACAAATGACATATTTTTAGGAAAAGTAACTATTTTCCAAATAAAATTTAAAAACCTCAGGAAAGTGACACTGTTTCACATTTGTGCATCTCTTTGTCTGGCTCACTAGAAAACAACTATGGTGATATGTTGTTTGGGCCACACTTGGAAGAGGGGATAGTATTTTAATAGTCTTTTTAGATAACTGTGGTTATTCTTTGATACTACTCTAAAACTGAACAAGTGGTAAGGTCTGTTACATTAAAATCCATTGGTCTATCTTGCACTTTGAGTGGATTTTTTTTACCCATGCATGATTTGGTAGCATAATGTACTGGTCATCTCAAAATATTGGTTTACTCGGTTATGCAGATCTTCCAAATGTTGACACATTTCATTACATATACAAAAAAAAAATCACATTTGTTAATATCACCAATGTCTTCAGAAAAATCTTTAAGTACTGAGAAGCTGTCAAGCTCATGGTGGTGGTTTCAAGTTTTCCAAAATTTAATTTTTGTTTAAAAAGCTTGAATTTTATCATTGGCAACAAATAATCTCAAATGTTTTCTTTGAAGTGACAGGCTCACTCTATTTATTTTAGATAAAATCTCTGCCAAATACTGAATAGCTAGTTTGTCTTGTCAGTTGTTCTTTCAAGTAAAAGTGGTGTTCATGAAATAAGTCGCTACTTGAGCTCACAGCTCAAAGCATCACAAAAGTGCTTTTCCTGAAGACAACTGTCACACTGCACTATGCGGCAGACTGTTTTATGCATACTTCCTGTTTCATCACACAGAACATTAAAAAGACATGTGTTCAAGGGTCAAGATTTAATAAAGTGCTAAGGAACCAACAGTGTTACCCATCATTACACCACAGTACAAATGTCACTGAGTAAAAATAGTTTTGGCCTTGTACCTGGAACACACAAGAGGGTCCTCACTTCAAGAACCACTCTCCTAGAGAATAAGGGATTATGTATCTGTAAAGAAATTTTATGTGCAAAACTCGAGATATTCTCAAGTAATTTTATCTCGCCTTATTTATATGTGATAAAATAATTTAAATATTTTAGACAGCCATTTCCAGTTGTATGCAGTCTCTCAATCAAAAGCTGTCAAAGATAAGGAGGTAGAAAGAATTTATCTTAGAGCTTGCATTATCAGTTCTAAACATTAAAAGTTTTTCAAATTTTAATTTTCACTTCATACCTAAAATACATATTTTCTCTATACTGTTTTCTCTCTTTATTTTTTTCCTATTACATTATATGCCACATCTCAAAAACCTGATCTTAAGAAATCAGCACCAAAAAACATAAAAACTGCCATGAATTAAATTTGATAAAATGATATATTTTAAGATATAGTATGTAAATGATTCACTCTTCCATACCCATAATATCAATATTGATTGCTTATTGAATATGAAACATTACTTTTTATTATCCACTAAATACATCTGAAGGTGAAGAAAACAGGAAAACAAGATCAAGACAATAAACCAAAGAGTTAATATTTCTTACATTCTTATGGCTAAAAACATATTGAAATTATTTCTATACTGCAATTTATATATAAGAATTAATATTTTAAATGAAGATTTTTACTTTTCATAAGCATTAGAATCTAATCTCTGCATTGTTTAACGTAAAGAAAATATAAGGTATTTCTTACTGATGAAATGCTCTTTGTCTTTTTCAGATGCTTTAATAAAACTTTATTAAATCCTTTCTGGGCAGCTTGAGAAAGTGCTGATACTTCCCAATTATTCTTGGTCTCATCTATCAATAGTAAACAAAAATCAATTTTAAATAGCATTCACTCAGTTTTTTGATGAATACTAGGGAACACACAATATTGCCAAATAGAAGCATTAAAATTCTACTTTTAATTATGGTTATTGTTTCTACAACAAAAAGAAATTATAGTGGTTGTTCTGGTTTAAATACCATTGTCTACTAAAAGGAACATGGTTCCTTGGACAAGTGGCTAACTCCAGAGACTGGGCAGACCTGTATTTGTAAGAGGAGCCTGAATCACTTTGTGGTTCCAGAAGTAAGGAACTGCTTGAAGAAATGGAGCCAGCCCCCATTCTTTATATGAAAGCCAAATCTGGACCAATCTGAGCTTCAAAATTAATAATCATAAAAGATTAGAGTCATTGGAAAAGTAAGAATCCACAAGTCCCTACTAAAAAATAGGTGAGAAAAGAAAGTTACTGCTTATAGTAAAATGCCAACTAGTATACAGGAATGATGGAGTTGGAAAATTACTATTTTGCAACCGTCACAGCATTAATGAATATTAGGAATAATCATCAAGGGATACTAAAACTATAATGGTGAAAACTCAATGAGAAGTAATGAGCTGTAAAATATCTCCTTACAAATTTTTTTTGAAATGATCATAAATTTAGAGAAAATTTTAAAGTATGGTACAAAACTTCTTTCCTGAACCACTTAAGAGTAAATTACCAACCTGATGCCCCACCACCCCTGAATACTTCAGTCCTGCAAGGACATTCTCCTTTGTGACAGCCACATCAACTATCCAAATCTGGATACTTGTCTTGAGACATGACCCACAATTAATCCTCAGCTCCATTCATGTTCCAGCATCGATCCTAATAACGTCTTTAGTTCAGAACCATGTCATATTTAGTTGTCCTTTTTAGTATCCTTCAAACTGAAATAGTTCTTCTGTCTTCCTTTGAATTTCATGATTTGAACACTTAAAAAATTATATGCCAGGAATTTTGTATACTGTCCCTCTATTTGATTTGTCTAATGTTTTCTCATTATTAGATTCAGGTTATAGAAGCCAGTTTAACATTTTACTAGTTCCTTTATTACTACTGAGTTAAATAAAATCTTTGACAGTACACTTTATACCAATGTAGAGTTAAAATTTTAAAAGCTATAAAATTATTTTTCACTAGTTCTATATATAGAACAGATATATATATATATAGAACATTCCATCTTAAATCAACAAAATACTCATTCTTCTCAGTGCACATGGAACTTTCTCCAGAATAGATCACATACTGGATCACAAATCAGGTCTAGACCGATACCAAGACTGAGATTATTCCCTGCAATTTTCAGACCACAATGCTTTCAAACTTGAACTCAATTTAATCACAAGAAGAAATTTAGAAGGAACTCAAACACTTGGAGGCTAAAGAGCATTCTGCTAAAGAATGAATGGGTCAACCAGGAAATTAAAGAGGAACTTAAACAATTCATGTGAACTAATGAGAATGAAAATACATTGGTTCAAAACCTATGGGATACCACAAAGGCAGTCCTAAGACAGCAGTACACAGCAATCCAAGCCTCTCTCAAAAAATACAAATTAAAAAAAAAATAAAATTTCAAATTAAAAAAAGGTCTATTTTGTCTGATAGAAGTACTACTACCCTGGCTTTTTTTTTCATTTCCAGTTGCATAGATCTTTCCATCCCTTCACTTTCAGTCTGTATGTGTCTTTTTGTCTTTTGGTCTGACATGAGTCATTATAGGCAGCATATTGATGTGTCTTGTTTAGTTTTAGTTTTTTAATCCATTTACCGTCTGTCTTTTGATTGAAGCATTAGTCCACTACATTTAAAGTAATTATTGATAGGTATGTACTTATCTGTGAACATTTTGTTCACTGTTCTCTGATTGTGTTATAGTTCTCATTCCTTTCCTCTTGTTCTCTTCCCTTGTGATATGGTGACTTTCACTGCTGTATTTGGGTTTCTTTCTCTTTATTATTTGTGTATCTACTACAGGTTTTTGAGTTGTGGTTACCATAAGGTTTATAACACCCCATGTATATAGCAGTCTATTTTAAACTGATGGTCACTAGGGGTACCTAGGGGGCTCAGTTGGTTAAGTGTCTGTCTTCAGCTCAGGCCATGATCTCAGGGTCCTGGGATCGAGCCCCACGTCAGGCTCCCAGCTCAGTGGGCAGTCTGCTTCTACCTCTCCCTCTGCCTCCCTCCACCCCCCTCCACAATGCTCTGTCTTGCTCTCTCAAATAAAATCTTTAAAAAAAAAATTGATGGTCATTTATGATTGAACATATTCTAAAAGTAGCACATTTTTACTCCCCCAATGTTGTTTTTTACTCAATATTTTACATCTCTTTATTTTGCATACCTCAACTAATTATCATAGGTATAACTGATTTTACTACTTTTGTTTTCTAACCTTCATATTAGCTTTACAAGTGATTAATCCACTATCTTCACTATGCATTTGCTTTTACTAGTGAGATACGTATTTTTATATATTTCTTGTTACTAATTAATGCCCTTGCTTTTCAACTTAAGTCCCTTTTACATTTCTTGTAAGGCCTGGTTTATGGTGATAAACTCCTTTAGTTTTTGTCTGGGAAACCTCTCTCTCCTTTAATTCTGAATGATAACCTCACTGGGAAGAGTATTCTTTTTTTCTTTTAAAGATTTTACTTATTTATTTGACAGACAGATAGAGAGAGAGCACGAGTAGGCAGAGTGGCAGGCAGAGGGAGTGGGAGAAGCAGGCTCTTCGATGAGCAGGGAGCCTGATCCGAGGCTCAATCCCAGGACCCTGGGATCATGACCCGAGCTGAAGGCAGCCGCTTAACTGACTGAGCCACCCAGGTGCCCCTGGGAAGAGTATTCTTGATTGTAGGTTTTTTTTTTTCATCACTTTAAATATATCATGCCACTCTCTTTTGGCCTGCAAAGTTTCAGCTGAAAAATCAGCTCATAGACTTATGGGGTTCTCCTTCTATATAATTAGTTGCTTTTCTCTTGCTGCTTTTAAGATTTTATTGTTATTTTTTTGCCATTTTAATTATATGGCTTGCTATGGACCTCTCTGGGTTCATCTTGTTTAGAACTCTCTGTGCTTCCTGGACCTGGATGTCTGTTTCCTTCCCAAGGTTAGGGAAGTTTTCAGCCATTATTTATTCAAGTAAAATTTCTGCCCCTTTGTCTACTTCTTCTAGACTCCCACAGTGCCTGTGTTAGTATGCCTGATGTTGTCCCAAAGAGCCCTTACTTATTTTTAAAAATTCATTTTTCTTTTCCTATCATTTTCCTGTTTCATTTGAGTAATTTCCACCACCCGGTCTTCTAGATCACTGATCCATTCTTCTATATCATCTAATCTGCTGGCTATGAGGGCCGGCTATGACTATTCTGGGTATACTGGTGGTGGGGCTGCCCCTGCAAGGCAGGAGCTGATGGTGGGGAGGCAGTCTTGGCTGAGGTTGCCTACAGGGTGTGGTGGGGTTGGAGCCACTGGGGTTGGGGAGCACTGGTCCAAGCCAAAGTCACCTGCCAGTACAGTGGGGTGGGAGCCATTTTGGAGGGGTGCCTGCCAAGGTGGGCAGGTTGCACAGGGCTGGTTCACAGAGGAAAACCAGGGCAGGGTAACTGGTGCCAGCAAGACAGTGTGTCAGACCTGGCATCCATCAACACTTCCATTCCCAGAGAAAGTTCCTACACAGCCCTACCCCTCCAGCACACATTCTAAAATCAGTCAATAAAGCTCCTTCACATATCGCCCAGGTGCTTTTCAAACTGCTGCCTCTGTGCTCGGTCTCAGAGTGAGTGAGTGTGTGTACGGGCCCTTTAAGAGTGCAGTCTTGGTTTCTCATAGCCTTCCAACTCATCCAGGATTAAGTCTCAGTGGTTTTGAAAGTCATATGTCATGGGGCCCATCTTCCTGGTATAGGTTCCCAGGTGAGGGTGCCCAATATAGGGCTTGAACCCTTTGCTCCTCAGGGAGGACCTCCACACCTATGATATTCCTCCTGCTTGTGGATCACTGCACTGGGAGTAAGGGTCTTGGCCAGTCTTCATCTCTGCCCTTCCTGTCTCAATGTGACTTTATCTTTAGCTATAAAAGAGCTGTTTTGTTAGTCTCAGGTCATTCTCAGAGAGAGGTGCTCTATATGTGATTGTTGCTTCAGTGTGTCCACGGGAGAAAGTGCACTCAGGATTTTCCTACTCCACCATCTTGATCCTCCCTTGTGATTATCTTCTTTTGCTGATCCAAATTATCCCCAATTTGGCCTGTGACATTTCTCTATCATTCTTTGAACATTTCCTTAATTTCCTGATGTCTCAGAAAACATAATATTCTAGGTTTATCTTGTATTTTCCCTGTTGCAAGCTGGAGCTAGTCATCTCTTCAAGGAGTACTGGTTTCTTTTAGAGTAAAATGATATTTAGAAGCTATAATCTAAGCAATAGGTTTGCTCATTACTATTAAGGTATCACTACTCCAAGGCAGGTCCTTTCAGTGGACTGATCGGAAATATATGCATGTATTATATATACATACACGTACACACACACTTTCATTTCTATTTCTACATTTACTTATCCATATATGTAGGTATATAAGTGTGTGCATGTGAGAGAAAGGAAGAGAAAAAGAGAGAGGGGGATGGGGTGCCTGGGTGGCTCAGTTGGTTAAGCGACTGCCTTTGGCTCAGGTCATGATCCTGGAGTCCCAGGATCGAGTCCCACATCCAGTTCCCTGCTCAGCGGGGAGTCTGCTTCTCCCTCTGACCCTACCCCCTCTCATGTGCTCTCTCTCTCAAATAAATAAATCTTAAAAAAAAAAAGATGGGGGAGGGAAGGTGGGAGGACCATGATTTCACACTGATACATCCACTTCCTATCCAATACCATAGGGTTCACTTTAGTTTTCTTTCTCTATTTGTAACTTCCTTCTCTAACAAAGAGAAACCTAGTTTCCATTAACCTTAATCTGCTTAACCTTCCCCATCCTGCTTTGACCTCCATGCACAATAAGGCTGCCCCAACACGTAGGTGCCCCCCCCCCCGCTCCAGCTGACACCCATGCCAGGCTGCCCCTCAGGGCTGTCCTTCTCATATTCCTGGGGAGCACCACTGCTACCCTAACACCTAACTTCCTCTGTACCACCTAAAGGCCTTAGGACTGAATACTCCTACTGAATACTCCTACTCTGGAGTAGGAGAATCCTGAGTGCACTTCCTGCCATGGACATACCTCTTCCGTTAGGAGAGGAAGAGAACTTCAAATGACTAACTCCCACAAAGGGAAAACAGTCACTTTACAGTTAGAAAAAGATGGAGCAGAAACTCACTAACCGAATGGTCAAAATGAATGTGATTGGTAATGGCACCAATTACCATCATGATGCTGTGAGGAAACCACAGTATCAGTTCTGGGTATTTCTGCCAAAATAGTACAACTGAATCCTATTATGAGAAAACATCAGACAAGCCCACATCGAAAATAAATGGCCTATAATCTAACAATGTCAACATCATAAGAACTAAGAAAGGCTGAAGAGCTACCCGCATTCAAGGAAGCTAAGGCATTATGATTAAGTGCAACACATGATCCTAGGTTGAATTCTGGGCCAGGAAAAATAAAGCTATAAAAGAACTTAAATGGACAACTAAGAAATCTACATATGGATTGTAGATTAGAAAAGAATAATGTATCCATGTTATTTTTCCTGATTTTGATAATGATACCACGGTTATATAAAATAATGTCTTCACTCTTAAGAAATACACATTGTGGGGCACCTGGGTGGCTCAGTTGGTTAAGCAACTGACTCTTGGTTTTTGACTCAGGTCGTGATCTCAGGGTCATGGGGCTGGGCCCCACGTCAGACTCCGTGCTCAGCGCAGAGTCTGCCTATCCCTCTCTTTCTGCTCCCCACCCCGCTCAAGCTCTCTCTAAAATAAATAAATAAAATCTTAAAAAAAAAAAAAAAGGAAAGAAATACACATTGCAACATTTAGGCATAAATATCCATGATGCCTGCAACTTACTCACAAAGGGTTCAGAAAAAATGTCAGGTATAGATACACACACATATTATCTTGAAATACAAGGAGAGTACATGTAATGAAAGCAAAGGGAACAAAACCTTACCTGTGGAATCTGTGTAGAGTATACAGGAGTTCCTTTCACTATTAATGCAACTATCCTGAAAGTTTGATCATTTCAAATAAAACATTACTAAAAATAGTAGTTGTTTTTAAGATATGGATTTTCTTGTTATTTAATTTTACTGTTTTTCCCTATCTTCTAATTATCTACAGTACACATATTTATGAGTAGATAAATCCTTTGCTTAAAAGAATCACAGTATCTTCTGTTATTAATTTAAAAGAAACACGGGATGCCTGGGTGGCTCAGTTGGTTAAGCGTCTGCCTTGAGCTCAGGTTATGATCCCAGTGTCCTGTGATCGAGTCCCACATCGGGCTCCCTGCTTCTCCTTCTGCCTGCTGCTCCCCCTGCTTGTGTTCCCTCTCCCTCTCTCTGACAAATTAATAAAAATAAAATCTTTAAAAAAAATAAAAGAAACACATCTTTTCCTTTTTTTTCTTAAAGATTTTATTTATTTATTTGAGAGAGAGACAGAGCATGAGTGCGGGGAGAGGCAGAGTGAAAGGAAGAGGGAGGAGACTCCCTGCTGAGTGGGAAGCCTGATACAGAGCTTGATTCCAGGACCCTGAGATCATGACCTGAGCCAAAGTCAGACACTTGACGGAGTCACCCAGGCACCCCAAAAGAAACATAAATCTTTTCAATGAGCTAACTGACAGAACTAAATTCCAGAAAACAAAAAGTACCATTTGCTACTAGATATATTCATTTTTTAAACTAAGTCCATGTATTTTAGTGATTTACTCAAATAGCAGCAATCCTTATATAATGTGAATTTCAAAAGCCTAAGTAAGCTATAAACATTAACTAGCTTACATTTTTTTTCTCTAAATAATGCTTGTTATTGTTAGCATTTACAGAAAAATCTCTCAAAATTGTGACTCTACTTAAACTCTGAATATGCATCAAGGGTGTCATAAAAACCAGACTCAGTGAATAAAATGTGTCACACAACTTCCACTTAAATGTTTCCAAACCAACAAAACTTAAGTTGAACAAAAAAAATGATTTACATAGATACAGTTGTACAAATTAACACTTAATTTTCCACTTAATTCACTTAATTTTTCATGACAGTAATGTTTAAATTCTTAGCAATATTTCAGTGTCTTTCTCCAATCTGAATCTTTCTTTTTGCTCCATCTAATAACAATGTTCATCTTCATTCTGGTTCAAATAAATCTGTCTTCTGAACTCTACTACTTTTCTTGACTAGTATACTTTTGCCTGGCCAATGATTTTTTCCCTTTGAATCTTTTCCTAAACCTCTATCTACTATGATAATTCTTCATAACTGGCTAATATTAGTACTTCATCAATTATATTTGGAAAACCAATAAAAATCAACAAAATGTAAAATTATTGAATTTTATAGTTTTAATTCCAATTTAACAATTTATTTATTTATTTCAAGGCAGTGTATTAGGATTTATAAAGAGTTCAAGATATTAAAGATAGAGCTCTTGCCCTTGAAGATTTTATAAATCTTGGTAGGATATAAGTGAGTAAAATGAAAAACAGGTTTAATACCTCAATTATGTGTCCCAATGTTATTTCTTATGTCCCAATTATACTGACTAAATTGGGGAGATAAAAATATCAAACATATTTTGAATATGTTCAAATTTCAGAAATTATAAAAATACAAATAGTCCTATTAAAGTTATTACATTGCTATTTTATTTAAGATACACACCACAATTCTTCTAAACCTTACCTGATAAGGCTGAAGTTTTCAGATATCCATCAAGGCTGGGTAAAATGTCTTTATAATGGGGCTGAATTACATGTTTGCTGATGTAAACAGACCATTCTTCTAGTGCATTCAGGCCTACTTCCGCCAGTGGGGTATAGCTCAGGCCCAGTTTAAAAGCCATCTATATATTAATACAAACAAGGTAAACTGGAATGTAGGAAATTTAAAGAAAAAACACCAATTGGTTTTGGTTTCTAATGAATAAACCCTTCTATTGACAGATATTTCTGAAGGTAAGTAGGTGCATCCCATGTTGTTATTGGGAAAACAAACACCACCAGTCTATATAGTTGGTGTTATACTGCAGACTTTCAACACATAGGTTTAATCCTCACGTCCACCTGTAAGGGAAGCTCTGAGAGGCCAAGCCAAGTATCCCAAATCCCAAAGCTAAGTGGCAGAACCAGGGGTGTCTGATGGGTAAGCACCTACTGTGACTGCAGTGGCAAGACCTTGATATTTCCATGTTTTCTAGAAAACATAACATTACATGAAGAAAATGGATTTAAAATAATGCATCTACCTGCAATGCAGGAACGTAGGCTCTTATATCAAGTTCAATGATGTCATGTGGCAGGGACAGAATAAAGGTCAAAGAGGAGGCCAAAAGTTCATCTTTGTATTGCTTCATTTTAACTGAAACCTTAACAAGAAAGAAGAAAACACAGTGCTATGCACCTGACTAGAGCCTATAATTTGAAAATCAACTAAAAAATATTTACCTAATTCTCAAATACAAAAAGTGATCACGCAGCTTTTATATGACATGGCTTAATTACAAATTAAGCACTAATCTCGAGGAAAAGTTCACTTGTTGAAGTACCTAATTCTCATTATAATAGAGCTAAAGAATCCATTAGTTTCAAGTTGACATCATTCAAGGTGTATCATGAAAACTCAAGGGACTTTTGAAACACAATGATTTTCCTCTATTAGTGTTTCCTAATCCCTTAATCCCAATCTGGATTAAGCAAACCAATTTTTAAGTAATTAGATAATTTATGATCACTAAGATTTTTTATCAACATACTTTCCTTTTTAAATAGCCCATGGTAATACTGCAAAAATCATTTAAAAGTTACCTCTTTACCAAATTTTGCAAGCAAAGCAAAGCAAGAATACTTTTCTGGATCCTCAGGAGACTGTGTCTGACCCTTCAGACCAACTCCCTGTCGAATAAAGCAGTAAATTAGTAAAGTGAACAATAATCATGGATTTGTGTGTCCTAATCTAGCACTTCTAAGGGGTGACTCCATTTTCACTTTGCCAAGGTCTTGTGCAGAGAGGAAAAAAAATTGGCTCTGATAACACTTCAGGCAGAGGACAGTGAGAAAGCCTAAGATGGAAAGTGAATGGCTGGTCAAAAGCCAGAGGCCTAGCTAGATCCATTCCCCCCCTCCCTGTCTTCCAACACATACACCTATGAACCAAGAGAACTGCTCACCCTGTAATTAACCAGTTGGACCACTCTTGATTGACTATAGAGTGTTAGGTATACTAATTCAGTTATTCTCAAATGTCGCTAGCCACCAGATGATCTGGGTGGTTTGTTAGCACGGACTGCTCAGCCTTGTCCCCAGAGTTTCTGATTAGGTAAGTCTGGAAAGGGCATAGATTTCCCAAGTAATGCTGATACTGGTCCTAGGACCACACTTTGAGAACTTCTGTTAATCTAACCTTATTAGCCAGTGCTTGTAAATCAGAACAGGAAATGCTATTAATTTTTTAACAGTGTCATTCAATTGCCACTCACACTATCAGTTTTTAAAAGTATGGAAAATAAAATGAGATTTTAAAACTGCAATATACTATAATCTTTTATAATGCCTTTATACACACTCATACAACCTAAAAAACACAAGAATATTCAATGTCCCCACAAAAAAAAAGCTTACCTCAAAATATTTTATTTTCTTGGCATTTCTCACAGCAACAGAAAGCAATTTGTAGAAACCACTGATGAGAGGCAACCGTGTAGACTGCAAAATTAATTCATATGCAAATGAATGTACCCATCGCTCAAAAAATTCTACATGTTTCTCAGGAAGAATCTCTCTGTAAAAACAAATTAAAAAGCTTAATGTAGAATTTCTTACCATATATTTTTATTCAGCTTCAAAATTATAAGGGACATAATCAAAAAGGTATATGATTCCATTATATGAACATTTTCATATTCCCTTTTTTCCCTACCTGAGCATCTTTTAAAGAGAAAAACAATGGTAATTCTAAGCTGGTATGTTTATAGATATATTTTAATGGTTCATATAAGCAATTTTAGAGTTTAAAACTCTATTTCATTTCATACATCTGTGTAAGTGGTTTTCCTATATTATAGCTAATAACTGGTGATTTCCACCCTTAAATAATTAGAATTTTTAAAAATACCTGCAAAATTCCACCAGGTTAAAGAAAGCTGAAAAATCTTTGGGTTTAGCAGGATGCAAGTTAGCAGCTGGATCTGAGGTCGGGATCACCCAAACACCAGTAACTTCCTTTTCATCCTTAAAAGTAGATGTACCCAAACAAACACTGTATCAAAGTGAGAAATGTACAGATGGGTCCTCAAAATTACAACTAATACAATTTAATAAAACTGACAGAGCTTGCAGAAAACATTAAAGAAAAGGACACAGAGGAAGTTACAAAGTGAAGTGATTGGTGCAAACACAAAATATAAAAGGGGGACTCTAACTTTTTGAAGCAAAAAACCTCTTCACAGAGGTAGAATTTCAGAACACAAAAAGTGTCAGTAATGACTTGCAGGTTTCAAGCTGAGAACCAGAGGAATAATTGACCGTGTTAAGTAACAGTAACTTACTATGAATATACTGTGCTTGTGTTATGAAACTCAGGTGGAAATGTTAGACAAGCAGTTAGAAATACAGACCGGGGAGCGCCTGGGTGGCTCAGTTGGTTAAGCGGCCGACTCTTGATTTCGGCTCAGGTCATGATCTAAAGGTCCTGGGACAAAGCCCTGTGTTGGGCTCTGTGCTCAGCAGGGAGTCTGCTTGGAGATTCTCTCCCTCTGCCCCTCCCCCAATTTGCGTGCACAAGCACACTCTCTCAAATAAATAAATAAATCTTAAAAAAAAGAAAAGAAATGCAGACTGGAAGCTGTCAAAAAGGAGGGTAAGGCAGAGTATAGGCTTACTTGGGAAATGCTCACAGAGGTGACCACTGACCTCCTGAAGGTGAAGTAAAAAGGTCAGGAAACAGAAGAGAGCAGAAAACAAGAAGAGAAAGAAAGTGCAAGGGAAGCCACTGAAGACAACGAAAGTGACAAAGACATGTATCCTAAAAAGCACATTTGTTGGCTGACACAGTTCCAGGAAGCCCCTTCAGCAAGTTTTTCAATGAAATTATTTTAGACATAAACAAAGCATAAAAAGTAATAGAACACACCCTGGTGTTCCCACCAACTATCATAAAAAATAGAACAATACAAATGCAATACAGTCAATGTGATAAATGGCCTTTTACTGCTTCCTTTATTTATCCTCTGCATATCCACCCCATTATCTCTTGTCTAACTTCATGGTACTGCAGTGGAAGTACACATGTACTAACATGCATAATCTAATCTAAGGGGAAAAAAAAATCACTGGGCCGAAAAGCAAATTAGATGTTTTCTACTGGAACTCAAGCCCTTCAACACTAGTGTCATTACCATAGTGATTTACTAAAACTTGTCCTAAGAGCAGAGCAGCTTCTAGCTGGCAGCCTTAAACCATGACTTACCTTCTATCCAGGCCAGGAAATCTGGATACAGAAAAAAGGGAGGGTGTATTCTTCATTTTCTGCCTATTCCCTATATTCTACTATCTCAAGAATACATTTAATACTTTGCACCCAGACTTTGGAGTTTCCTTAGCTATAAACAATAGGAATCCCAGGTTTCCCTACCCTACTACAAAAAGTCACCTCTACACAAAGTAAGATTTGACTCTTTACTATTGCTAAGAAATGAGTAAAAAGCATAGTCAACTTTTTTTTTAAAAGACTTATTTATTTGAGAGAGTGAGAAGGAGAGAGAGAGAGTACATGAGAGGGGGGAGGGTTAGAGGGAGAAGCAGGCTCCTCGCTGAGCAGGGAGCCTGATGCGGGACTCGATCCCGGGACTGCAGGATCATGACCTGAGCCAAAGGCAATTGCCTAACCAACTGAGCCACCCAGGTGCCCCAGTAAACAACTTTTTAAAAATAAGTAGTTTCAAAATATTAAACATATAAATTACTTTTTGAACAAATATAGGAATAAGATTTTCTACACACTGGGCTATTCAAATAGCGAAGTATTAATGACACACATGAATGCCGCAGAAATCAATTTCCTGCAACACTCTACAAATGTGCTATTCCCTGGATGCTTACATACAAAGAGAGCTGATATAAAAATGATGGAAAATTATTATTGACAAAAACCTCTAACCTCGTGTCCCCCAACATTCTGTTTCTCTAGTGTAAGATCCAATTTCTCAATAATCTTCAAAACTGATTTGACAAATTCATCATATAGCAAACGATTCAGATTTTGAAAGGAGGAATTCATAAAGAGAAATGCTTCATCTGCTAAAAGAGACTCCTTTAAATAAAGAAAAATAAACTTCAAAATTTTATGCAAACAAGTATCAGTATAAGCATTACAATGCATATATGTATATGCATAATTAGGTATTATAGAAACTTCTGTGTAAACTATAGCAGATTTACCTGGAAGTTTTCAAGCTGATAAATGTAGACACTTTCCTAAATTACTAGGACAATATCATTTCAGTCAGATATGACCTACCCAGGCATGTAACAGATACTTATTAAGTACACAGTGGCAAAGGAGAAGATTTAGGCCAATCCTTGTCAAAGCATTTATCTCACTTAGAGTGTGTATGTTTGTGTGCGTGCATGTGTGCAAAAACACATATGTATACTATACACACACATACATTATATACTTATGTTTGTGGAAATACACATGCTTATACGTTTATGCATATACACTTAAATATGCATGCATGCACATACATATACACATGTAAGCATACATCCATGTGAAAAAATGTATACCTATCCTTAAAATGGACTTAAAAGTATAATTTGTCATTTCTGTAAAAGTGAAAATATTCTACTATTCCAAAAACAGGCCAATTACTCTGCCTTTACTCAAATATTCTATGGAACTTGACCTCAAACTACAGGAATATCTAACGTCACATATAAGAAAGAAAAATTAAGTAAATTACTAACACTGCTATACTATTTTATCTCAATATGAAAACAACTAAAAACTCCTAAGATTTTTCACAGGATAGAAATCATCTATGGACAAAAATTGTTTTTCCTAGGCTATAATGCTTTGTCAAAGTATGATAAAATGGTGGCTAGAACCAGGCTTAAAGCTGACATCAGAGAAAGATCTACCAGAAACATTAAGCAGGAGGCATTATTCTAATCATAAATAACGTAAATAACTGTGTACCAATCTTCTTCACACCAAGTGCATCAGTGAGACTTATCTCTTTTTAATCTTCATCTTTAACAAATAAAAAGAGAATAGCTCTCCCATGGTGACAGTACTGTTATACTTTTGTTACTTAAGAGGCTGGATCTGTTAGGAAGAATAACTTAGCATCAAAAATACTACACTGGCTACTCATGGATGAAATGAGGACTCAGTTATGGCAATTATTAAGTTTACATGAGTTGTATGATTTTGTTCTTAACTTATACCATTTTAATTTTTTATTATCAAAGTACTTAAAAAAAAAAAAACAACGGAAAACTTAGTAAAATTTAACTCTGAAAGTCCTAAGGGTAAAACTATGGAGACTAATTAGAGGAACAAGGGTACTTTCATGACTTTAAAATAGTCATTTTTACCATCATCTGGTCACAACTGAGGAGACTTCTAAAAAGATCCAAATAGTCTTTATATGTGGGCACTTTCCATCTGCCAGTTCTAACTTCCCCTGATGCACAATAATCTTCAGATTCAGACTCAACATCCTGGGCAGGAAGACAACATGACAATATTTACTGGTGGATTCACAAAATAAGGAAGGCTGCCAGAACGTTCTGATTTTCAGAGTCTTCTAAGCTAAAATACCCACTAGTAGGAGACTGTAATTTGATTGAGGAAGACAGTATAGCATGAAAGGATAATAAGCAAGCTGAAAAAGAAATCATGATTTTTCTAACAGGGACTAAAATAGTGATGCAAGAACAAATATTTCAAAACAATACCTAAGGAATGTGTTATGAGTCATTTATCTCCCTTTCCACTCAGATCAATCTTCCACCTCATCCTATTTCCTGTAACTTCGAGTAACTAAGATACGCCTTCCATGACACACCTAAGCATTTTGTCTCAGAGTTTCAAGAGAGAAAACATTCCCTTCTTATAAAAATGTGCAAATAATAGTAAAGTTACATTTAAGGATATTCCATAACTTAGGAGAAGTCTATTCACCTGAAAAAATAGAGAGGCATTATGTCCTACACTTTTCCAAAATGTGAGGTATGACTAATAACTAAAAGGCCATTTGTGTATATTTACAGACTAAAAACCCCAGTATCACTTCTAACTTTCAGTGACAAAAGACTAAATACCAGAACTTTAGATTTGGAATTTACCTTTTGAATGATCACTGGCTTAGAACATATTCTGATTAAAGCCTGATGCACTGAAAAAAGAAAATGAAAACAAAAATAAAGCAAACAACAAAAAGCAAACCATTATTTCACTGAATGTAACTATACCTCTCAATTTTTTCCTTTAAGTTTAATTTCTTCGGTTTAAAATTCAGATTCAATTATTATTCTTATTTAAAATAAGATTCAGAAGCAAAAGAAATAAAAAAAAATTCAAAAAAAGGATGGAAAAGGAGGTTTTGATCCACCAAAACATGAGTTTTCCAGAAGACATCAAAAGATATGAAAGGTATCTATATCAAACAACATGTTAAGTATTCGTCATTCATCATCATAAAAACAAGGGTGAGTTCCAAACTTACCCACGGTACTGATGCAATTCCAGAGAACTGGTCCTTTCCCCCCTAAGGCTAGGAAAACTTTCACTATGGCTTTACAACACACTGACTGCATTTTTGGACTATACTGTGGGAAACTGTCTATCTGTACCACCATGAGATGTTCCAGAACTGGAGTATACACTTCAGGAACCTATCAGAAATGGAGAGCAAACTAAAAGTTAGAGGAGGGAATAAATATATATAGGAATAATACAAATATCCAAAGTAATTACAACTCAAGTGGACACATATTAGATAAATGAAAAACCTGGCTTATAGCTAATCTACTAATAAGCTGAACACTTATTGTGACTGCCTAAAAAAATCAGAGTAAAGCTGTCTGAATGATAATTAAGGTGCAATTCTATCCCAAGAAGCAATCTTAATCTTTTAGAAAGATAAAACAAGTAAATAATTTTTCCTGCTTTGGATAACAAAAAGTCAACTTTTATGACAATAATTCTATTAACACAAAGTACTAACTAAAAATGTCACCTTGTTCACAATGGTGCCTGTACTAAATGCATACAATTCATATGACTCCATGAAGTTATCTGACCAACTGAGATTAAATAGTTAAAATCATGCTCAGTTTAATTAATTTCACTTACTGTATCAAGGTAAAGCAAGACACTTGCAATAGACTGGAGGAAACTTGGCATGTGGTAAATGTGGTCATCAACAGTGTCTATCTGGGTGAGGAAAAGCTGCTTGCAGCGCTGAATGAGCTCTACGTACATGAAGTCAACATCCTTTGCATTTATAACCTTGCAAGGCTTTCGGAAAGGTAAACAAAAGTCTTTATCAATCTTATCAATGTCAAAATAATGTTATTTAAGGTGTCATGTTAAGCCATGTGATAAGGTGAATATTAGCAAGCTTTTTAATGGAGATGAAAATTATAAAATACATCTCATAAAGATGCTTTTAAAAATAATCTGTAATTATATTCTAAATATGTATTTACACACAAAAAAATCTGATGGTCAACTATTCTAGATATTGCTTAGATGGTAGCTATCAAAGACAAATGAGATGCAGTTTGTGCCCCGTGAGGTAGTCACCTAAAGAGGGAACTGAGACGTAAACTCAGAGCTGGAATAGCTACGATACCATTCTGCACACTACACCCAGAGCCATCTCTGTAACTCACAAATCTGATAATGCTACTACTCAGCTTCAGATTTTTCAAAGGCTTCTTTGGACCTCAGATCTAATCTAGCTTCCCTGAGGATCTGACTAATCTTTTTTTCGAGTCCTCTCCCTTTTTGTCTGTCTGGCTCCAGCTACACTGTGAACATATTCTATCTACAGTGAACAAGTTTAAGTTGGTTAGACCATAATGTATGAAGTTGAAAATTCCATGTTCTCATTTACCTCTAAGTCTTCTCACATACTGGTTCTTCTGCTCTATATATATTCAAAGGAGCCAACAGAGACAGATGAAGATTAAAAAAGAGCAAGAGAAGGGAGGATCATTTGGAAGCAAATGAGGAAATGACCAGAAATGGAATGAGTAGTGAGAGTAGAAAGCTGGGAAAAGGGGCTCTCCTTCCCTGAAAAAGGGAGTAGACACTGATGGGGAGATCTGTAGAAAGAGAGGTAGGAAGTGATTTTCTCTGTAAAGTAGAAGTCACAGAGATCCAGTAAGAGGGAAACAACTATAGTTATTATCAATAGTCTTTTTTTTTAATTTTTTTTTTTTTTTAAGAGAAGGTGGGGGAGAGGAAGAAAGAGAATCTTAGGCAGGTTCCACACCCAGCACAGAGCTTGACATGGGGCTCCATCTCACAACCCTGAGATCATGACCTAAGCAGAAATCGAGTCGGATGCTCAACTGACTGAGCCACCCAGGCACCCCATCAATATTCTTAAATATACTTCTGTCGTAAGAACCTCTCTTTAAGATTTTATCTATTTATTTGACAGAAAGATACACAATGAGAGAGGGAACACAAGCAGGGGGAGTGGGAGAGGGAGGAGCAGGCTTCCCGCGGAGCAGGGAGTCCGATGCAGGGCTCAATCCCAGGACCCTGGGATCCTGACCTGAGCCAAAGGCAGACGCTTAACGACTGAGCCACCCAGGCGCCCCAAGAACTGCTCTTTCTAAAACACTGAGTGACATCAACTATAATTTTACTTCATAAATAATGGGCAGCATAGCACAGTAGAAAAAACATGGTGTTTCAAGTCTTCAGACTTGAATTTTATGTCTTGGCTCTATAAATTATTAACTGTGTGTCCTTTGACAAGTTACTTAATTTCCCTAGGTCTCAGTTTCCTCATTTGAAAAGTGGAATAATACTCCTAACAGCCTGCAGGAGAGTTATGAAAATTTGAGATAATACGTATTCAGAATCCTAGTACATAGCTGGCATTGAAAAAAGCAAGTTAACAACAAAGCAAGTAACAATACTGTCACAAGTGTGAGATGCTATTCAAAAATGCAATAAATTATATTCCTTTAAATGCTCAAAAGGAAATAAAAAGAATAAATTAATGAGCCATACTCCTGCAAAAAGTCCGTATCCACGAATCGCAATGGATAAATCTTTGCTGTTTGAATCCATGTTCCTGATGATTCCATAGAATTCCTCCATAAAGTACTGTAGCTTACTCTTATGCATTTCTGCATCTTTTGCCACCATAAAAGAAATCTGCAATTGCATAATATTTACTTTTTAGAAATATTTAATAGCAAAACAAAGGAATCTATTATAATGTAAAAAGGCTAGCATTGTTTAATTAGATATTATCAACGTGTTGTTATAATTCCACACAATCGCTTTTATTTTTTCTTAAAGATTTTATTTATTTATTTGACAGACAAAGCAAGAGAGCACAAGCAGGAAGAGCAGAAGAAGGAGAGGGAGAAGCAGACTCCGCTCCAAGCAGGGAGCCTGATGCGGGGCTCAATCCCAGCACCCCGAGATCATGACCTGAGCCGAAGGCAGACGCTTAACCATCTGAGCAACCCAGGCGCCCCCACAATCGCTTTTACTGATAAAGAACTACCGCTTCAATTTGCTTAGGCTGCATCAAGTTTAGAAAAGACACTCTCTTTATTACATGTGATGCCTTTTTCCCAGAGAAAGGCACTGAAAGAGACAAGGCCAATGTAGGAAGACATGCACAAAAACCAGGTTTTGAATTTAAGCTCCCTGATGAAGCAGAAAGCATAGTTAGAGCTCGTCTGTAACTCAAATCGTGGTGTAGAGTTGTGCAGGCCCAGCGGCCAGCAAGTTCAGAATTAACAGACTCAGTGTCTCATTAGGGCAACACAAAACAGAGCTCAGGACTCACAATCATAAGAAAGACAAAGCATCTCATCTTTCAAAAAAAATAAGCTACAAACTGTAAAGCTTGCATTAGGTGAGGCAAGTGAAAAAAGTACTTTGAGAAGCAAGTTGATCTCCATCTACCATACTGCAACAGTAACCTAAATGCAAGAACTTATACAAATGTTCAAAAAATCATTCCTAATTTCAGCATAAAGACGGTAAGTATGGAAAGAATCTAGATAATTATTAAAGGCAGAAAAAAGGTATCCACCTTTCATTGTCAACCTACCAACACATACCCTAATCCTGAATGAAACCCCATTTACTTTAGAAGAATGGGGTGTCATACATACTGCCCCAAAATTTCCTTCTTCACAAACATATCAGGAACATGTTCCTTAAGATGTTAGGAAACACCATCAACTTAATCACAGAATAGTTTTTCACTTTATAGAATATACTATAATGCTTATACATTTATAAACTGTTTCTAATTTATTGTGCTTTCAGCAAACATCCTTTTTATACATTATTATCCAATTAATCATGTAGCTCTCAATGCACTATCAGGAAAACACCCAACACAATGGAAAATCATAAAGTCACAGAAATTATGAATATTCCTTTATGTCAAGACACTGCTCTTCTTCCATCCCCATTCCTTTCCCTTGGGAAGAACAGGGAATGAAAGGAGGTAAAGGGAGAGAGAAAGGAGGAGAGAGTAAGGGACAGAGAAATGAAGGAGGAGTTCTAGAAGTAATGCCACTAAAATGGTGATTTTTTTTTTCCTTAATGGTAGGATTTCAGAAGATCTTAAGTTTTCTTTGTACCCTTCTATATCTTTTTGAATTCTATGCTGCTATCCTACAATGTTTATAAGAAATTTACATAGATCTATTGAAAAATTTCTTTCCCTCAGGAGCAATGTTTACATTTACATACAATAGTCAAAATAATAATAGAAAAGAAAGAAGCTGGAGGACATCCACCACTTAATTTCAACACTTGACATAAAGCTAGAATAACCAAGACAGTGAGGTACTGATGTAAGGACAGACAGATGAATGGAACAAAATAGAGAGTCCACCAATAAACCCTATCAACTGATTTTTGACAAAGGTACCAAGGTAAGTCACTAGGGAAAGAAGAGTCTTCAACAAATGATGCTCACAGCTAAAAATGGGGGATCAACTTTCAATCCTTACTTTGTACCATACACAAAAACTAATTCAAAATGGACTATAGACCTAAATGTAAATGTTAAAACTATGAACTATAAAAACTTTTTGAAGAAAACCAGGAGAAAATCTATACGACCATGAGATAGGCAAAAATTTCTTAGGACACAAAAAGGAAGAACAAGTTGGAAAACTAGTAAACTGGACTTAAACTTTAAAACATCTGCTCTTTCAAAGATGCCGCTAAGAAAACATCTGCTTTTTCAAAGATGCCACAGAAATTATTTGTAATATTTTTAGAAAAGGACTTATATCCAAATGATGTAGAGAACTGTCACAACTCATTTATAAAAAGACATACAACCTAATTTTAAAATAAGCCAAATATCTGAATGAATACCTCACAATAGATAAGAAGGCTAGTAACTATAGAAAAAGATCATTATCAATAGTCACCATGGAAATTCAAATTATAACCACAGTAAGGTAACATCATACATCCATGAGAAGAGAAAAATTGAAAAGACCAACAATACCCTGTGTTGATCACAATGTGAGCTGACAGAAACTCCCATGCTTTGCTGGTGGGAATTAAACTAGTGGAAGCAGCTTGAAAAGAGTTCAGCAGTTTTTTTTATAGTTTAATATATACCTACCATATGACCCAGCAATTCCGCTTCTAGGTTTTTACTCAAGAGAAGTGAAAGCATATGTCCACAAAAACACTTCATCACAATGTTCTTAACTGTTTTATTTAAAATAGCCCCAAGCTGGAAACAACCCAAGTGCCTATAAACAGACTGTGTATATCCTCACAATGGGATACTGTCTGTGCCACAGTTCAGACGGGTCTTCATGGAATAGCTTGTAAATTTAACTACCATTTATAACATTGCTCCAAACAAAACTTTTGGTGACTCTTAAAAGAGTTTTCCATCAGAGCCCCTGGCTCAGAGGATCCCCGACCCCCCAGCCTTTCTTCCTTCTACCTCCTCATTGCCATTTCTCATGTCCATTAGACTCCCCTGGTCTTGCCTCTGAGGCTGTGATCAGATCTGGTATCTTCCCACCCTTCTTTCAGTCCTGCTGCCACCCATGCAGCTGATCAATAACCAAGCTTTTTTAGATACTACAGAAGCTAATAGATCAACCTGTATTCATTTTTCAAATGTGCATGCACAAAACTGAAATTTAATTTTTTGCATGGAAAAAATATTTTTAAATAAAAGTTGAATACCTGTTTCAGAAAAGATTCCAGAGCTGAATGTGCCGCTTTTTTCAATTCTACATTCGTATGGCTACACCATTTTGACAGTACTTCGAATAAAGAAATGTAGTTTTCCAGAAGGCAGGTGCTAAACTGAGATGCATGTAGGGTAAATAAGCATAAGCCAGCTGCAATTGCAAAAACCACATATTTAAAATAGAATAACAAAAAGCAGAATAAAAAACTAAGAAAGCTTTAAGTATATGTCTATGTCAAAACTAAAACTGTTCATGAAGATCCACTATCACTATACTGTAATAACTTAGGGATTCTGATCAGAGTTCTAACGCTGCCAAACTTCATTTGAATCAGTGGGCCAGTGACCCCCAGAACAAATTTCAGAAGTAGGATCAGGGTTTATTTAGATAAAATCAGTATCAAACAATCTGAATCCCCTAAAAGATGCTCTAAAGTAATTTTTTTAAAATCACATAATCTAAGCGTGACCATTTAACCAGAGTTTGCGTGCTAAAAACAAAGTCTCCAAGAGCCTCCAGTAACTGTATGTGGAACATCAGAGACATTATCATACAGACTCTCATTCACAGTTTAAGCAAAAGTTTACTCAAGACATTAATTTAAAAATATGAAATATTCCATCTTGTTAAATATACAATCTTACCTAAGGGTACCGCATATCTCTTCAGATCAATCTATTTAAAAAAAAAATTACCATCAATGTTTGACAATTGCAAGTCTCAGCTATAAAAGAATTAGAGTAATATTAATCCTACCTGAGGACGAATTGCCTTTAATGCAAAATCAAAAATCTCCCTTGAAGTCTGGGGATCTGAGAAAACAAAAAGAAGCCTCCATTACAAATCCCAACAGTATCATCTAACCTCAGAAACTCTTCACAACCAACAGCTTTATTTCATACAGCTCAAATTGAGGAATCACGGCTTCTATCATTCATTTCAGTTGAAGAGCTGCAAACTATGACTGCTGCAGTTAT
Organism: Callorhinus ursinus; assembly: GCF_003265705.2. NCBI lineage: Eukaryota > Metazoa > Chordata > Mammalia > Carnivora > Otariidae > Callorhinus > Callorhinus ursinus. The sequence continues at coordinate 889,186 of NW_027397067.1, forward strand.
TACTACAGTAAAGTAAGAAAAAAATGTGTAAAAAGGACATGGGTTTCAATTCCACCTCAACACTTACAAGCTCTGTTAGGTAATCTCTCAGGGCCTCAGTTTTCTTATCTATAAAAAGGGACACTATATAGCTTTTTTGAGAGTTGTATGGAGGATTATATAAGACCAAGCATGTGATCATCATCCTTGTACTGCCAGGCTTTTATGCTAAAGCACACAGTACACCAAATTGCTATGGGAATTACAAATATGAAAAAAATATGATCTTTGACCTCAGTAAACTTATCACCTAAAGATAAAATGGCTATACAAGTATAACCCAAAACTCTTATCCTGACCTGACAGACACCACAATTGTTTAACTGTCTCCTACCAGTATTCACTGCAGCTGTCCAGAAATCAAGCTTTACTCATCGCTAAGTTCTCTGCTCTTGTAACAGTGACTTGCAAACAGCAGAGGCTCCAAAACTGTTTGCTTTGATCGAAAGGACTGATACATTTAAAAACAGAGCCCAACTGTCAAAGAAGATAGAGGGAAAAGGGGTCAGAGAGGGTTTAAGAGGAGAGAAACATCAGCATGTCTGTAGGATAATTCCATAAAAGAAATATTTAAAAAGCTCCTCATATCTAATATAAGGAGAGATTTCTTCTGGCTATTGAGTATTCAAGACAGGCTTTAAAGATATGGCAGCACTTGAGCTGGGCCTAAAAGAATGGGAACTAATTCAAAAAAAGGTCATTCTAATACTAATAAAAAGTGACCATGTAGACAGAGGTGTACAGACTCAAGGGCATGAGGTACTTGTAGGCACACAGTTGGTCTAGAATGGGGGGACTCAGGTGAACACAGGGAGGTGCAGGAATGCAAGGGCCTGAGCTCTCAGTAGTGGGAATGGTCATCACCTCCATGACCTTTCCCAGGCTCTGCCTTCCACTGTCCGCTCTCCTATGTCCACCTCTGCTTTCTAGTGGACCACTCCCTCAAGCATGCTCTTGTATTTACTTTTCTGTAGTGGTAAAATATATATAACAGAGTATTTACAGTGTTAACCCTGTGTAAGTGTAAAATTCAGTGGCGTTAAATATTTACATTGTTGTGTACTCACCACCATTATCTATACCCAAAACATTTTCATCATCCCCTACAGAAAGGCTGTACCCATTAAACACTAACTCCCCTGCCCCCCAGCCCCTGGTACCCTTGATTCTACTTTCTGAACCTATAAATTTCCCTGTTCCTGCTACTTCATACAGTATTTATACCTTTGTGACTGGCTTACCTCACTTAGCATAATGTCCTCTAGTCCACACTTGTAGCATGGACAGTATTTCCCTCCTTTTTTTAAGACTGAATAATATTCTGTTGCGTTTACACTACATTTGTTCATCCACTCATCTGTTGATGGACACTTGGGTTACTTTTCCTTTTTAGCTATTATGGATAGTGTTGCTAGGAACATAAATGTACAAATCCCGGTATCTATTTCTAAAAACCCTCTCTTACTACCTTGTCTCCCTTCAGCTATACATTTCTTTGGTCTCCTCTGTTAAGATTTCTCTAAAAGGTTTTCTGCAGATAGCCTCCACTTCCTCCCTTCCATTCCACCTTGTCTTTACCCTATTAACCCTTAACCTGATCTGTCCAGCTTGTCCTCTAACATTCAGCTGAACCTGCCTGGACCCACTCTGCAGCTCTGGTGGCTTTGCATTCAGACTCCATCCAGAGAAAGCATCTTACATCCTTGCCCCAGTCTCTCTGCACCCGCTCCCCAGCTAATCTTACACTCACAGTTTCACATATTACCTGTTTGCTGAAAACTTCCAAATTTGTATCTTAAAGTCTAATTTCTCCTGCAAGATCCAGTCTTACATATACAACCCTACTCTTAACATCTAAGCTGAGACACTCCATAGCCTCAATGGTTAAACATGTCCAAAACAAAAAGCCAGGTTTTGCCTGAAACCTGCCCCACCCAGGTTAAACACCACTGCACCTACTTCAGCTGCTCACGGCCACACTCAAGAGCAAAGTCTCTCAATCCTACACCAAAACAAATCTCACATCCAATAGCAGTCAAGTAGACCCCTGTAAAACATCAACTACCCTATACCTATTCATCAGAAAAAAAACATGGTTTCTCAATCCATTTGGAATAAAATTCCAACTCAAAATCCCCTCACATACTGACCCCACATCCTGTGCACTCCCTCCCCAACTCTCAGTGTACCACTCTACTCCAAACATGCCAGTTTTCTTGAACCCTTCTGACCACTGTGCACTGGCCAGGCTTGAGGCCTGGTACTTGCTGGTCCCTTTGCCTGGCATGCTCTTCTGAGCTCTTTCCCAGCTGTCTCCTTGCCATCCTGCAGGCCTTAGCTTCTTGTTGCCTCCTCACAAAGAACCAGCAGGCCATATACATCCTCTACCCTCTCCATGCTCTGATATTCCTATTCACTGTACCCAAACTCTTCGCATAATTGAACCCTGAAATCTGTAACAGCTTGTTCATCTATTTAGTGTCTGTTTCCTCTACTAAACTGAGCTCATGATGGTAGGAACCTGGTGATTCTGATCACTGAATCCAACACCTAACTCATCATTCTTTAGATAGAAGGCACCCAAGGAACACGTACTGTATGAATGAAAATACTAGTATTAGTATTTAGTGCTTGATGTCACATGATCGTGGCATGACAGAAAAACTATAAATTATAGCCTCAAAGTAATTTGGCAATTACTTGAACAGAAATGGTAAGGAAGAGTAAATAGAGAATTTTTTTGTCATTTAAAGAATCTTTTAGGGTTAAAAGTTTTCATTGCTTTTTAAAAAGAAATGAATTTCATAATGCATATAATGCCATCCTAGCTAGATTATCCTCTAAAACTTTAATTTTGAGATATTACAAGGAAACGTTAGAACTACAAATAAAAGCATATTAAGCAAACTTTAAAATTCATAGGCAAGAATCTATATCCTAAAAATTACAAAATACTGATGGAAGAAATCAAAGAAGACCTAAATAAATGGAGAGATAAATTGTGTTCATGGACTGGAAAATTCAGCATAGCAAAGATGTCAGTTCTCACCAGATTAATACACAGGTTTAATGCAATGACTATCAAAATCCAAGCAAGGTGTTTTGTAGACACAAACTTATTCTAGAATATACATAGAAAAGCACAGCACTTAAATGATTTCAGGGACACCTGGGTGGCTCAGTCAGTAAAGTCTCTGCCTTTGGCTCAGGTCATGATCCCAGGGTCCTGGGATAGAGCCCCCATCAGGTTCCCTACTCAGCAGGGAGTCTGCTTCTCCCTCTGCTCCTCCCCCGCACCCCCCCCCCGGTTGTGCTCCCTCTCTCTTGCTCTCTCTCTCAAATAAATAAAATCTTTTTTAAAAATAAGTAAATAGGGGCACCTGGGTGGCTCAGTTGGTTAAGTGTCTGCTCAGGTCAAGCCTTCAGCTCAGGTCATGATCCCAGGGTCCTGGGATTGAGCCCTGCATCAGGCTTCCTGCTCAGTGGGAAGTCTGCTTCTCCCTCTCTCTCTCCCTCTGCCCCTCCCCACTGCTCATTCTCTGTCTCTCAAATAAATAAAATCTTTAAAAAAAAAGTTTACTAAAAAAATAAAAAAATAAATAAATGATTTCAAAAGCAGTTCTTTTGGGGACACCTGAGTGGCTCAGTCAGTTAAGTGTCTGCCTTCGGCTCAGGTCATGATCCCAGGGTCCTGGGATAGAGTCCCACATTGGGCTCCTTGCTCAGCAAGGAGCCTGCTTCTCCCTCTCTTGCCGCTCCCCCTGCTTGTGCACTCTCTCTCTCTGCCAAACATATAATAAAACCTTAAAAAAAAAAAAAAAAGCAGTTCTTTTGAAAAAGAAAAATAAAATGGGAGGACTTTACTCGACATTAAGGTTTACTGTATAGTTATAGTCAAAAAGACGGTGTGGTGTTGGCAGAGAGATAAATACGTAGACCAATGGAACAGAATAGAGAACTTAGAACTGCACACACATATGCACCCAAGTAACTTTTTACAAAGGCACATAAACAATTCAACAGTGATTTGGCAATGATTTCATGGACATGACAAAAGCACAAGCCACAAAAGAAAAAAGATAACTAGACTTCATCAAAATAAAAAATTGTTACACATCAGAGAACAAAAAGGCAACCCATAAAATGGGAGAAAACACTTGCAAATCATGTATTGGGTAAGGAATTGATATATGAATACCTAAAGAACTCCTACAATTCAACAATAAAAAGTCAAATGATCCCATCAAAAAGTTGGGCAGAGAACTTAAATTACATTTCTCCAAAGAAAATATGTAAATAGCCAATAAGCACATGAAAAGTCACTCAACATCACTAGTCATAAAGGAAATGCAAATGAAAACCACAATGATATGCCACTTCACACACATTATAATGGTTATTATCAAAAACCAGAAAATATCAAGTATTGGCAAGGATATGAAGTAACTGAAATCCTCATGCATTGCTGGTGGGAATATAAAATAGTTGTAGCTGCTTCGGAAAACAATATGGCAAGAAATTAAACACAGAATTACCATATAAACAGCAATTTCACTTCTGGGTATATCCCTCAAAAAATGAAAGCAGGGACTCCAACAGATATTTGCACTTTCTAGCAGCATATTCACAAGTCAAAAAGTAGTGGTTTGGGGTGGAGGGAGGGCGGTGGTGTGGAAGAAAGGTGGCTGTGGCTATTACAGGATAGCAGGAGTGCTTATGGTGACGGTCTATTTAGTATCTTGACTATGGTGATGCATACACAAATTTGTACATGATAAAACTGCAGAGAATGAAATACACATATGCAAAGGTGTGCACATTAAACTAGTGAAATGTGGATAAGGTTGGCAGATTTATCAATGTCAATATCCTGGTTATGCTACTGTACTAGTTATAAAAGAGGTCGTCACTAGTAGTAGAAAGTGAGTAAATGAAACCTCTCTGTATTATTTCTCACAACTGTGTGTGAATCCACAATTGGTTTAAAAGTTCAAAAAAATAAACAGGCAATTCATTTTAGAATTATAGCTTTTGAACCAAGAAGAAAATCAAATGAAGTCAAACAATACCTTCTTCCATGGATTTGGTGAAGTTACACATGAGTGAAGACAATCCCTTCAGACACCCTGCCAGAACAGGCAGTTTGGGCTCTCTTACAGCTGATGTCATCTAAAAAAAAAAAAGAGTTTTAAAGAAGGTATTGTTAAAAGAGAAAAACACAATCAAATCTTTGGAAGCAGAATAGCATAAAGTTTGCCATACCTGGATCTTAAGTTCACCCAGAAAAGCCCGGAAGAGTTTTTCTGAATTATTTATCATCTCACTAGGATGAACTTCACCTAATACTCCTAGAAGCTCATATATTTTTTCTAAAACTGAAAAATAAATTTAAGATAAGTGAAGGCCAAAAATTTAAATAAACAAAAATGTATCAATAACAAAATGTTTAGTTCCAAAGTAATTTCATAATAAGACACAGAAAATATCTAGTTTTATGTACCAGAATCTTTCCTGATAAATTTTATGCCAATCTACTATTATAAACTAAGTAACATTTGACATGTTTTGTGAGTTTTTTTTTGTGTGTGTGTGAGCTTTCTATTTAAAGAAATCATTTCATGGGGCACCTGGCTGGCTCAGTCAGTAGAGCACGCAACTCTTAATCTCAGGGTTGTGGGTTCACATTGGGTGTGGAGCCTACTTAAAATAAATCATTTCATAAAGATTAAACTTTCAGAAGGAGAAGTCTTCACATGTTTTTGTTTATTTCCATTTGGGTTTGTTTTCAGCAAAAAGGATTCATCTGTAAAACATATAAATGCTTTAATAGAGAAAAACCCAAGTTTTACACTAATTTTTTAACATCAGTTTGTTAAAATATTTAAAAATAACGTTTGGGGGTGCCTGGGTGGCTCAGTCATTAAGCGTCTGCCTTCGGCTCAGGTCACAGTCCCAGGGTACTGGGATCGAGCCCCGCATCGGGCTCTCTACTCAGCAGGAAGCCTGCTTCTCCTCCCACTCCCCCTGCTGGTGTTCCCTCTCCTGCTGTGTCTCTCTGTCAAATAAATAAATAAAATATTAAAATAAAAATAATAAAAATAAAAAGAACATTTGAATGCATCTCACCTGTATCCTGTATTTTTGTTTTCGATGCAAGCTCTCCATAGAATTTGCTAAATAACTCTCCAATTCTAAATTCATCCATGAGTCTAGAACTTCTTAAAGTCCGAAGTAACTAAAATAATACAAACTAGCATTATCTAAACAGGAAAATAATGACAAGGCTTCCTCTTCTGCACTGTTTCTACACAAAGCTCCAGAATCACGTGTCTCTAAGGGATTTCCCTGGCCTCTTGGCACTCCTATCTAGCCTGATTATTTGGTATATGTGCTGCCGAAGCGAGCACTCTAGCCTGATTATTTGGGAGGCAGAGGCTGAGGTGGGTGGTAGAACACAGCGGTTACAAAGGGGAAGAGGGTGTAAACTTAAGTTTACCTTCCCAAGAAACCAATAATATGACTAGAACCATTCTCTCGGAGGCACTTAAGGGCTAACAAGACCCAAAGGAATTCTAAAATAGAGATGCAATAAAAGAGATGCATCTGAGAGAGAAACAGGTGACAGTGAGTCCCCAAGAAGCACTTAAATACAATGTAGAGACCCATTTTCATGGTATCATTTAGAAAAGAACTCAAAGCTACAATGATGCGAATTCTGGCAACTCTTAGTAGCCTTAGGTTTTAAGAGTCAGGGTGTTGAGAGTAAACAGGAGCAGTACATTCCTTACTTATTTTTCCTCTTAATTCCCCTCACAACCCAAAATCCTTCCTCTGCTACTCTGAAGGGACTGAGACCAAAGGTCACAGTATTAACAGGTGATGGTCAGAAAATCTTGTCCATACATCAACGTGACCAAAGCCTAGCCTCCAACATCTCTCACTCAAAACATAACTTAAAATTCTAATTTTCTGCTTTTTAAGTTGTATGTTTAATATGAAATACATGTACTTAGAATAATAAAATTACCTTAATAAGAAGATCTAGGGCTGGGATTTTACATTTAGCAGCTTTATCCTTTGTGTAAACACTGGTACAAGTATTCTAGGTTTTAAAAGGAGACATACCAAAATCATCAATAAGATCTCAGTTCTTCACAACAGCTAAAAGTACATCTCTGAGGGGAGCAATAGTCACAAAAACACAAACTAAATGGACACGTGAGCAGGATTAAAAAAAAAAAGCTATGCTTCCATGCATACCTCCCATAGCACTTGCTGCCATATATCAAGAAAACAAGCATCAAAAATTTTAAAAAAGTAACTAAAGTAATTCAGAGAAGAATGGTTGGGAACAGAACAGCTCAGTCTAAAAAAACAGGCACTCTGGAAGGAGGTCACTTGGCTCCATGTTTTGGGTGAAGTTTCTTAACTTCTAAGTTTCATTTGTAAGCTAAGGAGATTAAAAATACCTACCTCAAAGAGTTTTGGTAAAAATAAGTAAGACAAACTGTACCATGAAGGAACTTTGTAAACTATGGAGCACTCTACAGATGTTAGTTACTCCTACTGTTGAAGCAATTTTTTTAAAATACAGTTGACTCTTGAACAGCACAGGCTTGAACTGTGCAGGTCCACTTGGATACCCAGATTTTTTTTGATAAATATAGTACAGTACTGTAAATGTATTTTCTCCTATGATTTCCTGAATATTTTTTCTCTAACTTACTCAACTATAAAAATACAATCTGTGATACACATAACATACAAAATATGTGCTAATCAACTATTTATGCTTATCAGTAAAGCTTCCAGTCAACAGTAGGCTACTGGTAGTTAACTTTTAGGGGAGTCAAAAGTCAAATACATGGATTTTCAACTGCATGCAGGGGGTCAATGTCTCTAATCCCCTGTTGTTCAAGGGTCAACTGTGTTAGGATTCCAAACCCAAAAGGCTAGAAATCAAAAGAAAATAAAAAACCTATTAAAAAAAAGATTGATGATTATTATGTCATATATTAGGGTTAATTATAATTAATAAAATAACTTCTTATAAATTACCCCAGATTGAATATATACTTCTTCATCAAATCTTAGCATCCAAGAACTAGAAACAATTCGGGACCAATAAAAACAACTTAACTTTTGGCACTTGTTCAAAGTATAAACAAGCCTGAAAAAGAACAACTTTATGATTACTAGTTCCACAGTAAATTATGAGGACACCTGGGGAGGGCAGGTGGAAAGAGAACAGGAGGTATAAGAAAGGCAAACTTCAAACTGCTGCCAAAGGCACACATGAAGGACAATGAAATAAGAATCTTACCCAGCAGAAGAATTCTTTAAAATTTTTAGAGTTTTGAAATCTCCTCACAATTCAAAAAACCAAATTTATTATGACTTTTTATAAAATACATTATTTATCCTATGTGCAAAAAGTTATCAAACTAGTTTCTGACAAGGGCCTTACCTTACTAAATCTATAAAAAGAACAGTCCACTTCATTTCTAGCCCACAATCAGACACAAATAAGTAAACTCCTTGATGAGAAAGGCAGAAATAAAATATAAACCCAAATTTAACTCACAGCATAAGTTAAAATAGATGTTGGTATATAATGAGATATGTTTTTTCTCCTTACCTTAATTTCAAGAGAATAAGGTGTGATCTTCTGGCCAATTTTTTCTAAGAAAATACATAAAAATTTTAAGACTTCTTCTCTAGAATCACGAAACTATAATGAAAGAAATAAACATTGTAGTAAACACGGGCAAGAAAGAGTCACTCCAACATAAAGGAATGTACAAGAAAAGGAAAATGAAATCTTCAACTTACTTCATCAATGCTAAGTGACTTCCGAACAAATACAAGCAAACCAAAATCTTTGGAAAAAACTAAAGAAGTCTGTAACGCTGGATTAAAAAAAAAAAAAAAAAAAGGTAAGAGAGCTGCCAAGAAGCACTCCATAAACCCACCCTAAATGGGCTGCATGTTTCTCAATTCAGCCTTATAAGCAAGTAAACACTAACTTAAGGCTGCTGTATTTAAACAAGGAAAATAGGAGACTCTAGGTGATTTTCCACTGGGATGACACAGGCAGAATAACGGACCCTAAGATACCTGAGCCCTAATCCCAATATCACACGTGTGAATACACTAACTTCACATGGAAAAAGGAAATTAAGGCTGCAAATGGAATTAAGGTTATTAATCAGTTGACTTAAAAAAGGGGGGGAGAATTATCCTGGATTATCCATGGGCCCTTAAATTGTTCATGGGCCCCTCAATCACATGAGCCCTTACTAGTGGAGAAGAGAGGAAGAAAAATGGAAAGAGAACAGGAGAGAAGAGAGATTTCAAGCACAGGAGTTACTAGACCCATGCTGGCTTTGAAGATGGAGGCCATGAATCAAGAAATGTGGGTGGCTTCTACAAGCAGGGAACATCAGGAAGGAAAAAGGAACTTTAGTCCTATAATTGCAAAGAATTCTGCCAAACTGAATGAAAAAGGAAATGGATTCTACACGAGAGCCTTTAGAAAGTGAAGTGACCTGCCTGATGCCTTGGTTTTAGTTTGGTTGAGACCCCTGTTGGGCTTCTAACTACCAAATCGTAAGATTGTTAAATTTATGTTGTTTTAAACCATTAAGCTTGTGGTATTTGTTACTGCAGCAACAGAAAACTAATACATTCCTCTATAACCTTCCACCTGAAAAAACATACTAAACATTCAGAGTAAACTTGGAACTGCTTTATAAACAAGTTAACTAAAGGAACAAAAAAGGAATTCTAACTTAGAAACTCTGAGACTAGAGGTGCCTGGGTGGCTCAATCGGTTAAGCATGGGACTCTTGATTTCATCTTAGGTCATGATCTTATGGTACTGAGATGGAATCCTGCATGGGGCTCCATGCTCAGTGGGGAATCTACTTGAGATATTCTCTCTCTCTCTCTGCCCCTACCCCCGTTCTAAAATAAAAAAAAAAAAAACCTTTGAGACTAGAAAGCATTTACATGTTAGTTTTTTAAATTTCCTTCCCCATTAATAACATATCTTTGACAATATATAGGTACTAGATAGCATCAAAAGTTTTCTTGTAATGATATATTTTAAAAGTGCTGAAAGGAGGCACTTTTACTACAAAGGAGCAAAAGGTTCTCATTCAGGGACTGCTAAAAAAGTTAAAAGAACTGCAGAACTGTACAGTTACATTTCTGTAATGCTTCTCAGAAATAGGAACAGCAAACTAAGAGTTGCAAAAATGTACTGGTGGATTTAGGCGCTTTTAAAAAAGGTGAAAGAAAATACATTACTTTGGTTCCCTCTGCCCCCTTTGCATAGCAATGATTGCCAAATTTAGGGTATTTTCACCAACTTTACTTTTAAAACATCTTTACCCTGCTAAGAAAAAAAGCAGCATGACAACCACAGAAATTTCGACAATCCAGAATCAAACGACTGGACTTTTTCAAAACACTGTTAGATAAACCCACCAGCACAGAAACTAGACTATCAGGCCCCGACGCCCCGGCACAACCCGAAAACGCGAAAACCCCAAACGCGCACGCGCGTTGGGACCCTCCTTGGCGCGGCCGAGACAGTACCCACCCAGCACCGCGGGGCCGGTGCTCAGCACGCACTCCTGTCCCAGGCCCCGGATCAGCTGATAACTGGCCATCGCGGCGCTGCAGCGGTCGCCGTGAGACAAGGACTCCTGCAGCTGCAGTAGAGAACCCCGCATGCCAGACGCGGAGTCAGCCATCACGCTCAGACCCGGCACTGCGCTTGCGCCCCAAAATGCCTTGGGGCTGGGGGCGGGGCTCACGGGCACGGGGGTGGGGCTCACGGGTACGGGGGCGGGGTTCCCAGGGCAGGGATGGGGCTCGCGGTGGTGGGAAACCTCTGGGGGACCCTGAAAGGAGGGGTCTTCTCCATAGGAAAAGCCCGTTAGATGTCAATTAAGATATTGGCAGGTCAATGAATGTGTTGCATACAATACACTTAGAATGCATACATCGGAGCTTAGAGAGAGACAGGAATCTAGAGATTTGACCTCCGGAAATAGAGGGGGATGGTTGGTGAATTAGAGTTGACTAAACACCGCAGGCAGAAAAAAAAGACAAACTAGAGGCTTGGGTCAAGATCTACGAAGTAGTCCCTTGATAAAGAGTGAAAAATGCATGTGTAATGTCTTTAGAAATGAAGATGCTTAAGGGATAAAGGATATTCTCCTTAGCCGACAATACAGCGTAGATCAACCCCTCGGTGAACAGTCTGGCGGGACTCCTCAGGTTTCCCGCGAAAACGCAGTCTAGCAAGGGACCAGACCATCTAAACGGAGGGGGGAACCGAGCGAGGCTTGCGTCTGCCTTCCGTGGGGCGCCGAAGGAGGCCGTTCAGTCCCCCCTGTTGGTGCACAGTGGCACCTCCCGGAGGCGGAGCCATGCGAGAGCGCTGCTGTGATTGGTGGGGCACCGCCCAGGGCGTTGACGATGGTGCTGCCGGCGCGAAACCTTGTTCCGCTCGTGCTGTGTAGGAGAGCGACCCACCCGGTGCGTTCGGGTGCCCTGCGGGCGTCAGAGGCGAGCTTCCCCGGTAGCAGCGTGTGGGCTGGGGTGGCGCGATGCGGAGCCTAGAGAGGGTATCTGTGCGGTGGGGAGGGAGAAAGCCGGGGCGGATGCGGGTGGAACCTGCCCTTTTCTTGCGCAGATTCCACGAGCATCATGTCGTCCCCGGCGTCCACCCCGAGCCGCCGCGGCGGCCGGCGCGGGCGGGCCACCTCTGCGCAGACGCGTAAGTCCCTTCCCTTGAGTCGAGCCCGCCACGTTACCCTCCCTTCCCCTCTTCGGGCTTTTTCCCGCCACCACAGAGAGGCCTGGTCTGTGCGCCTGATTTCTGGCTCTGAGCGCAGTCTTTAAGTCCCAGGGGGAGTAAGATGTGAGGACGGCGAGCATTTGCTCATGGTTTGTCAATTCTAGTGTGCAGATACTTTTTTTGTGAGGCGGGCAGTGCTGGGCCCTCGTTTCCACCATTTCTAATTGTTAGGCACGTCTGTGCCCATTTGTCTTTGTTCTGTTTGGTTTGTATTTGTTCCCAAGAGACTTGATGGAACTCCCGGAAGACCAAACGTGAGAATTGATGGCCATCTTTTCTGTGTTTTATGTCACAAGCTCGAAGTGAGGATGCCAGGTCGTCACCATATCAGAGACGTAGAGGCGAAGATTCTACCTCTACCGGAGAGTTACAGCCTATGCCGACCTCACCTGGAGCTGACCTGCAGAGCCCTGCCGCGCAGGATATGTTATTTTCCAGCCCTGCTCAAATACATTCCTCAAGTATATTTTTGGCGATCTAAGTTCTACTGTGGTTAATATATGGATAATGCTTTAGCTGGTCAGATTTGCTGTTTTGTTAACGGGTAGTTTATGTAACGGGACATGAGCTAGTGTGTTCACAAAGAGTACAAAGATAGGTACACGTTAGGGCTTAGTGAACAGAGAAAAAAAGTTTTGGTGCTTTTTTATACTAGAAGGTTTAATAGTCCTCAGAATCTTAACCACCACAGGTTACAAGGAATATTATTTGCTCTTGTGCTTAGATGACATAAATCAACATGCTGTAGTTTAGGATTTGATAGGCTACCAGAATTTTATTGTAGACTTTCAAATTTTGTTTTTATAGCAGTTCCTCTTGACTTTGACGTTAGTTCACCGCTGACATATGGCACTCCCAGCTCTCGGGTAGAGGGAACTCCAAGGAGTGGTGTTAGAGGCACACCTGTGAGGCAGAGGCCTGACCTGGGGTCTGCACGGAAGGGCCTGCAGGTGGATTTGCAGTCTGATGTGGTGAGTACACAGTACAATCTTCTGATAGGGGCATTTGGGAAACATAAAATGGGTAATTCCCTATTAACTGGTTCTATCATATTTTTCTGTATAGCCAGCAACAGAAGATATAGTGGCGAGTGAGCAGTCTCTAGGCCAAAAACTTGTGATTTGGGGAACAGATGTAAATGTGGCGACATGCAAAGAAAATTTTCAGGTGAGCTGTACCTTAATACTTTAGGGTTCTGAAAATGCCGGGAGAAAAGGTTTATAAACAGTATCTCAGCTGTAACACTGGGCTAGAGTTTTAGGTGGCTTAGAATTGTTGATGTTTTTAAAAAAAAAATACTATTTACGTCTGTCTCCAAATAGTGGAGACATACTCATGAGACATAACTCATAATATTTTGCATTTTGAGTAGTTGTTATTCCTAATGCATCAAACTTACTCTTTTTGTTTCCACATCAAGAGATTCCTTCAGCGTTTTATTGACCCTCTGGCTAAAGAAGAGGAAAATATTGGCATAGATATTACTGAACCTTTGTACATGCAACGACTTGGGGAGGTAATCAAATAGTCTTATAAAATCAAATTAATGCATTTAAAACAATCAGCAGAACAAAACCTCTTTGTTTTCTCTTCTAGATAAATGTCATCGGGGAGCCATTTTTAAATGTAAACTGTGAACACATAAAATCATTTGACAAAAATCTATACAGACAGCTCATCTGCTACCCACAGGTAAGATTTTGATTTTGACCTTGATGAATTATAGTAAACATCCAGAACACCTAGAGGGTTTTTGAATAGCAGAATTTCCTGGATAGCAGAAAGAATGTGCCTCCAGAGCACCACAACTTAAGGAAATCGTATTTCTTCTCCTTTAAGATGAACATTTTCTCACACTTTCACGTTTCCAAAATTGGGATGTGTATTATTGTCAGTGGCAGGTCATAGTCTAATTGGCAGGTTGTTTCTTAATAGTATTTAAAATAATGGTGAATCTTAAAATTCATAGCTGCTTGGGTTGGATGAAGTAAATTATCCTAAGTGAAAAAAAAACTTTTTTTAAGATTTATTTATTTCAGAGAGTGCACACACGCAGGAGGTGGCAGGGGCTGGGGGCAGAGGGAGAGGGATGGATAGTCTTAAGCAGACTCCAGGCTCATTGCAGAGCCCCAGTTGGGGCTGGATCTCATGATCCTGAGATCATGACCTGAGCTGAAATGAAGAGTCAGACACTCAACTAATTGTGCCACCCAGGCATCCCTTAAGCAAAAATATTTTATCAATAAATGCATTACACTGTGTGCTATCCGTGCTATTATGTGTGCATAACATAAGATTATGTTAACTGTGTTGTAATCTTTTTCTTTTTTTGTTTTTTAATTTGGGGTGGGAGGGACAGAGGGAGAAAGAGAATCTTAAGCAGGCTCCAGACCCAGCACAGAGACTGACACGGGGCTCGATCTCACAGCCCTGAGATTATGCCCTGAGCCAAAATCAGGAGTCTGGCGCTTAACCAACTGAGCCACTCAGGCGCCCTTATAACCTTTTTATTTTAAGCTTTATGTCAGATTTTATTATTCAAGTATCAGCTATATTTGTTTTATATTTTGAACCTGCTGTTTAATAGCTGTGTGACCTTGGTCAAGTTCCCTAACATAGAAGTTATGAGTTCTGAATTCAGAAACTTTTCATTACTAACTAAAAGCCTAAGATAGATCAGTACATTGTGAAGGTTTCATATATATGACCACCTTTAACCCAAATGAGAATATGCAGAGGTGAGAGAGCTCAGTCTCAATGTACCTAAGGTTTTTAAACAGCATGTTTGTGATTATATAGAGATGATACTTAAGGATTATGCCAGATGTATTTGTTTTTATACTTTGCTAATATGAAATGCCTTATTTCTTGTATTTAATTCTATGATGGGAATATAAACACAGCTTGGCTTCTTTACACTTATTTTTATAGGAAGTTATCCCAACCTTTGACATGGCTGTCAATGAGATCTTCTTTGACCGTTACCCTGACTCAATCTTAGAACATCAGATTCAAGTAAGACCATTCAATGCATTAAAGACGAAGAATATGAGAAACCTGAATCCAGAAGGTAATGTTTTTTAATAGCAGGAAAATATGTAAAAATAAAATTTATTTCATCAAGGAATTTTAAAAGAATTGGTATTTTTTTACCAATGGTAATAGTAATAGTGGTAATAGTGGTAATAGATTATAAATTGACTAAATATATGTGAGATTCATTTACCCTATATGCCTTTGAACCCACCCTACCTTCTTTTAACTTAACTGAAATGACATAAAAGAGGTTGTAACTCTTGACAGTTCTCTATCTTAATGTAGTAATTTTACCCAAATGTAGTAATTTTACAGTTACTAAGTAGGCACGTTTTGCAAATCACTGCAGAAAACAAATACAAAATATAATCCCTTCTTTGGAACTTAAAAAAGGAATCTAGTTTGGGGGCACCTGGGTGGCTCAGTGGGTTGAGCATTCGACTCTTGATTGTGGCTCAGGTCATGATCTCAGGTCCATAATCAGTAGGGAGTCTGCTTGAGGATTCTCTCCCTCTCTCAGATGATTAAATAAATCTTTAAAAAAAAAATCTAGTTTGGAAAGTAAATAAAAGAAAATGTAGAACAAGAGAGCAGTGCCGGAAATGTCTCAGCCCAGGGAGGGAAGGAGAATGCTAGACCCAGGTAGGATGAGTTCATGGTAAAAGAGGAATTTGAATTATAATAAGGATTTGGAAAGCAGACATGAATGAATTCACACTGGACAGCACAAAGGGGATGTAGGCAGAAGCAAAGCAGAGCTATATGCAGGTTATAAGTGCTGGCTGATGCAGAAAGTAAGGGAGGAAATGTTTGTGTGAGGGTTGGAAGGCGTGGGTCCTGAAGAGCTTTGAATTCAGATTTTTATTCCAGAGTCAGTAGGGAGCCATTGATACTTTTTCAGAAGAAAATGAGAAAGCTTTTGCTACTCTTGAGAAGTTCATGGTGGGTCTAGTGTTTTGAAGTTCAGTTAAGGGACTTTAATAGTAGCTCCAGTATGGAGCAGCAGGGTCCTAAGCTGGACAGCAGCCATAAGAGTGAAATTCAGGACAAACATGGTATTTGCTGTATGTGAAGATTAAGATATAAAAACTATTGAGAATTTATAAACAGCCCTATAGATGAATGCACAAAAGACACAAATGTCACTATAAGAAAATAAAACAGCTAACAACGGAGCAAGTGTTGGAGTTCACTGTTGAATAAAGGAATACATATTTTCTTATGAAATTCGTTCCCGACCTCGCTTCTGTGATAGGGTATTCAGTGGAGACATTGGAGGAAGTAGGAGACTGAGAGTGCTATAGTTCATTTTTCAGAGGCAGAGCATTGGTACATGAATTTCAGGTTAAGACTGGAGATTATCATAATTTCAGAGGAAGAGGAATTGCCAGATGCTCAGCTGATTTTAAAAGTTTTTAACTTTTATGTTGATTTGTGTAACATACTACAGAGTTTACTTTTTAAAGTAAAATAAGGATTGCTAGGGAAAGAAGAAAGGAAGATTTGTAAGTAGGTAGAAGGGAGGACAAGACCAAGTGGGAAAGACCTTGTGAAGTAGCAATAAGTACTGGAAGGCTGAGACAAACTACAAGGCCCGCTGTGGCTAACTACAGGCCACGTTTTGTTGATTATGAATAATAGTATAACTCCTTTGGAACCAGCAGTGGGAATTAGCTATGTTAAAGTTTTCTTATCAGGAAAAGTCCAAACCAGGATCAAGAGTGAAAAATATTCTATACAAGGGCTTTCTTATATAGATGGTAATGATTGGCTAAGTTATACAGTGCTTATTTCTGCTAAGTACTGTTTTTTGGTTTTTTTTTTAAACATTTTATTTATTTGACAGAGAGAGACACAGCGAGAGAGGGAACACAAGCAGGGGGAGTGGGAGAGGGAGAAGCAGACTTCCTGCTGAGCAGGGAGCCTGATGGGGGACTTGATCCCAGGACCCTGCGACCATGACCTGAGCCGAAGGCAGATGCTTAATGACTGAGCCACCCAGGCGCCCCTTTTCTTTTTTCCAAGTACTGTTCTTATTAGGCTTGATGTATGCAGGCTTTTAATCTTCAACAGGTGTAAGGTAGGTGCCATTACTGCCATGTGTAGATGGGCACAGAGAGGCTAACAGTGTCCCCAGGGTCACACAGGTATTCAGCCCAGACCATCTGGCTCTGGAGCCAATGCATTTCACATACACTGAGACAGCAGGACTTCCACGTGATACAGTGCATGAGGCAGAAGTCCATGGGGCAAAGAAGGCAAAAGTGTAAAGATTCTAATGCAAACCCAGAAGGTGGAAGGGAGCAGGGGCTAGATGAGCAGGAAGGTGGTGGATGCCTGTTGGACAGAGGGCCATGCGGCAGAAGGCCAGAGGTCCCATCGGAGTTGAGAAGGAAGACAACACAGGAAGGGCATCCCAGGCCAGACCTGAGGATACCCAATGAAACATTCATGCCCTGGCCACAGCACCTACCTGTGACCCCAGCCATCCCCAGGTACCTCTGCATCTCCCAGTAAGATTCTCCTGGGCTTGATGGCAGACTCCGACCTGCCCCGGCAGGAATATAGCTCAGGGAAGAGACCACCTCTGGCTGGACTGTGGGCAGTGGCTGATGGATAAACTGACCTCTCTCCCCAACTCCTTGTAGACATCGACCAGCTTATTGCCATCAGTGGCATGGTAATCAGGACATCCCAGCTGATTCCAGAGATGCAAGAGGCCTTCTTCCAGTGCCAAGTGTGTGCCCACACAGCTCGGGTGGAGATTGACCGTGGCCGCATTGCCGAGCCCTCTGTTTGTGAGCGCTGCCACACCACCCACAGCATGGCGCTGATCCACAACCGCTCTGTGTTCTCTGACAAGCAGATGGTATGTGCCTTCTTGGGTGTCCTGGAAGGCCTCCCCTTTGGCATATTAGTGCTTAAGGCGTCAGCTTTGGGATGGGAATGTTCCTTTTTTATTGCCAGTGAGCACCAGGTCGTTATTATATATGCCATGTTCTCATGGTCTAAGATACTTTATAATAAGAAAAATGCATTCTTTCACTATTATCTCCACTTTTTGACTTATTAAATTTAATGTGAGCGGTGCCTGGGTGGCACAGTTAGTTAAACGTCTCTTTTCTGTTCAGCTTGAGAGATCAAGCCCCGCATCCAGCTCTGCGCTTAGTGCAGAGTCTGCTTTAGACTTTTTCTCCCTCTACCTCTAGCCTTCCCCCGCCCCTCCCCCTTCCCCTCTCTCTCTCAAATCTTATTTTAAGGTTTTATTTATTAATTTGAGAGAGAGAGTATGCACGAGCATAGGGGAGGGGAAGAGGGAGTGGGAGAAGCAGGCTCCCCCGCTGAGCAGGGAGCCCGATGCGGGGCTCGATCCCAGGACCCTGGGCTTATGACCTGAGCTGAAGGCGATTGCTTAACTGACTGAGCCACCCGGGTGCCCTAAAATAAATCTTTCAAAAAAATTTTAACATGAGATGTTTCTATAGGAAATACTTAAGCTTGTAAAAAAAATTTAGTCTATCAGACAAAAGCATGTAAAACATAACGATCAGTAAAAATTGGGGTGCCTGGCTGGCTCAGTTGGTAGAGCATGTGACTCTTGATCTCTGAGTTAGAAGTTTGAGCCCCACATTGGGTGTAGAGATTACTTTAAAATATTTTGAAAAATATATTGGTAAAAATTACTTGGTTAAATTTTGTCATTTTGCAGCTGTTCCACTAGTACAGAATGAGTTGACAATTTTTCTGAAGTTTTTCTCACACATTTTAAAGGAAGTTTGGCTTTTGTGTCTTTAATGAATTTTTTTTAAAGATTTTATTTATTTTAGAGAGCGTGTGCACAGGGAGGGGCAGAAGGGGAGGGAGAGGAAGAAAGAATGACGCAGACTCCACACTGAGTGCAGAGCCCCACACAGGGCTCAGTCTCACAACTGCGAGATCATGACCTAAGCCAAAACTACGAGTCGGATGCTTGACTGACTAAGCCACCCAGGCATGCCTTTAATAATGAAAATGTTAAGATGAAGTTATTAAAACAACATAGAAATAAGTGGGAAAAGTCAAAATCATTTATTTGCTATGATTATGATGGTGTTAAAGTAGGCACAGGGACAAGGACTGTTAAGTTTTTTTAATTTTGTTACAATGTTTAAACAACTTTTTAAAATTTAAATAAAATATGTTCAGAATACTACAGAGTTGGGGGCACCTGGGTGGCTCAGTCGGTTAAGTAGCTGCCTTCGGCTTAGGTCATGATTCCAGGGTCCTGGGATCAGGTCTCATGTCAGGCTCCCTGCTCAGCAGAGAGCCTGCTTCTCCCTCTCCGCCTACTTGTGCTCTCTCTATCTCTCTGTCAAATAAATAAATAAAATCTTTAAAAAAAAAAATACTACAAAGTTAATTTCCATATGGGGACTCAATAAGAAAAATACTAGCAAATGTGAAAAAGTGTTCAATGTTTTTACTAACCAAAGAATTGAAAATTATAGATGTAAATTTTTATCTAATATTGCTATCAATTATTGGAGCAAATGTGCCTCAACTCATGCCAGCATGGTGCTGAGAGCTAGAGATAACAAATGTGGAACCGTGCTCCCAAGGAGCTTATAGTGTAATATTCTTTCTTAGAATGCTTCAAAGACTCCCAAACTGACTTGAAATAAAACTTAGTATCCTAGAGTAGTCTCCAAACTATGTGGCCCAACATCATCACCACAACACACCTTTGTACCCACAGACCTCACTGATGGTGTCTCAACCACTTCCTTATACAGGGCTTCTCAGCCAAGCACAGGTTTGCCTCAGGACTTTGCACTTGCTGTTCTTAGCATTCAGAACACATGGCTTCCTCCCTAACGTCCCCTAGACCTCTTTTTAGAGGTTCTTTGAGAAAGGCCTTCCCTAACCTTGCTTTATGAAAAGCGTCCCCTCCACCCCCACTGCCCATGTTCCTTGCTCTTTTTTTCTTCTGCCCATTACATTTGTCATTGTCAAATGTGTATTGTCTGTCCTCACTCCACTCTGAGGGAAGACTTCATTCACCGTGGAGTCCCCAACACCTAGAACCAGGGTCCAGCACATGCCAGGTGCTCAGCAAATACCTGTTAGATGAGTAACCAGGCTAAGTGTTTATGAGGTGCACGCAGTGACTAGGAGAGATGCACAAAAGTGCTTAACCATGAACCTGAAAAGTATGTACTTCTCCACCCAGGAAATCTCTAGAAGTAACTGCTAAAAACATAATTAGAAATTTAGACAAACATTTATACAAAGCAATATCCACTACAACCTTGAAATGGCAAAAAACAGTCACGTAAATCACTGACCACTCCCCCCCAGATAGAATTTGTAAATACACAATATCTTTACAAAATGTATGTTCATATCACATTAAAGGTTTTTTTTTTAAAAGAAATGTTAGATATCTGGAGATAAAAACAAAGAATGGTGGTGGTGTTTTTTTTTTAAGATTTATTTATTTGAGAAAGAGATAACACAAATACAAGCTGGGGGAGGCAGAGGGAGAAGCAGGCTCCCTACTGAACAGGGAGCCCAATGCGGGACTCGATTCCAGAACCCTGGGATCATAACCTGAGCAAAGGCAGATATTGTACTGACTGAGCCACCCAGGTGCCCCAAGAATGGTGTTTGTTTTTTTTTTTTAAGATTTTTTCTATTTATTTGTGAGAGAGAGAATGAGAGACAGAGAGCACAAGAGGGAAGAGGGTCAGAGGGAGAAGCAGACTTCCTGCTGAGCAGGGAGCCCGATGTGGGACTCGATCCCGGGACTCCAGGATCATGACCTGAGCTGAAGGCAGTCGCTTAACCAACTGAGCCACCCAGGCGCCCTAAGAATGGTGTTTTAAAAATAAATGTGGTAGGGGTGCCTCGGTGGCTCAGTCAGTTGAGTGTGGAACTCTTGCTTTTGGCTCAGGTTGTGAGATCGAGCCCTGCAGCTGCCTCCGTGCTCAGCTGGGAGTCTGCTTCCCTCCCTCTCCCTCAATCCCTCCCCCACTCAGGTGTACACACATGCATGCATGCTTTCTCTCTAAAATAAATAAATGAAATCTTTTTAATAAAATAAAAATGTGGTAAACATAAAAAATAGAGTGGAACAAAGACTGGCAGTTTTGTCTAAATTATGCTTGTCATTTCCTGAGTTTTCTGTTTCCACTGCTCTTTCAGATCAAACTTCAAGAGTCTCCTGAAGATATGCCGGCAGGGCAGACACCTCATACTGTCATCCTTTTTGCTCACAATGATCTTGTTGACAAGGTTCAGCCTGGAGACAGAGTGAACATTACAGGTAAGAATGAAGGCTGTATTAATGAGATAAGTATGTCTTGCTTTTTTATTTTTATTTTTTTGATACTTTTTAGTCAGTCCTTTGGCTTGGTCATGAATTCATTGGCAGGAGGCTTGGTCCTGCCTGTAATGCTTCAATCACTTTTTTACCTAGCAGTATGGAACCTTTCA
Source organism: Callorhinus ursinus (assembly GCF_003265705.2). Lineage (NCBI taxonomy): Eukaryota > Metazoa > Chordata > Mammalia > Carnivora > Otariidae > Callorhinus > Callorhinus ursinus. The sequence continues at coordinate 910,607 of NW_027397067.1, forward strand.
GTGCGTTGTCCTTGCAGTTGCTTGCTCTTTGCTATCTCAGCGTTCCAGAGCTATGAGTGTATTTTGACCTGATAGCATTGGTATCTTGAAAAAACAACTCAGACAAGACTAGTATTGGTAAGATTCGAGTTATACCAGCAGCTCCAGGAAGCAGCACTCACCAATTTTGGAATTTTAAGTAATTTGCTACTTATTTCCCAAATGTACAGCCAAGGGTTAACATTTACTTATTATAGAGAGGAAATGGGTCAGAGCACCTTGCTTCTGTACAGAAGTTACATTATGGTATTTTTAGAGGAAGCAGAGATTCAGAGACTTGGAGCTCACGGTAGCTGAGGTTCTGTGGTAATCTGTGACACAAGGTTCCTCCTCTCTTCTAGCCAAGAAAGTGCTCGTTCCACTGTACCATGTGAATACGCCAGTCTTTCTCTCGATGCTTCAGAGCAGCATGAGCACTGGTTTCTCAAAGGGGCTGTGTTTGTGTGGACAGTAGGCACAGTTCATTGAGGTCAAGGTGGGGACTGAGTCTAAGGAGTGGCTGTGGCTCTTGGTGTAGCCCGTTGGTTGTATTCAGTGAGTTAGGACTTCTCATCATGTGTCTCCCCAGTATGAAGCCCAACAGCTGCCCATAGCAATCTTAAGTTATAAAAGCACTTGTAGTCCACTAACAACGTGAAAGAATGTGTCATTAGTGAAAGATGTGCAGTCCTCGTTCTGCCATCCTACTTGTCTGAATCCTTCGATGAAGTGTTTAATCTGCTATTTTAATATCCTCAACTGCCAAGTGGAATTAATGTGATGATACAGGTGAACGTATTTGGGGATGGGGGCTGTGGAAAGCACCATATAGATGTAAAATAAGTATTGATGTTGCTCTGTGATGATTAAATATTGCAAGCACCAGTAAAGATAACTAGGCCACTTTAGTCATCCATCCCTAATTCAGCTTGCTATGAAGAAGGTTGTGTACTCCCAGAATGTTACATATAAACTGGTTTTTATGTTTTGGAAAAGAATTACATTGACCTGTTAAATAAACAAAAGGATTGGTGATCTATGGTAAGTTGCTAAGAAGCCTGTGATAGAGCAGATTCTTGCTCCTCAGAAAACAAGAAATTGGATTGTCCCAGAGTCCAAGGCTTCTAGATTGAAAGTCAAAAAAGATAAACATCACAAATATCAGTTTGGGAAACTTCTTCTTGGAGAACAAATGAGTTGGTATGGTTGAAGGGTTGATCATTTATTTCTTCTAATGTTCTTAAATTACATTCTTTAGGAAGCGTGTGAGGTTATGGCCATTCACCTAGAAAACTTCTTATTATTAACATGTAGTAATTTTTTCTTTACCATATTTTTACCTTTGACTCAGTAGACTGTCTTGTCTGTGAAATAATTTTTGAGTAATTTTTTTAAAGATTTTATTTATTCAAGTCATTTTTAAAAGAGCTTTTAGGATTTCCTTTCCAAATTTTTGGTACAGGATTTTAGTACTTTGTTCTAGCCAAATAATTACTTAGCAGATTCTGTACATTCAACTTAAGAGAAATGAAAATACCATTTAAAAATACTATTTATTGAACACAGCTGTAGGCCAGCATTGTGCTAAAGCCAGAGTAATTTCATTTAAATCTCAGAATGATTATGTGCAGTGTGGTTATACTCAGATAGGTATCCAAGAGCTAACGGATGGTCACAGATGAACATGTTTTTAGGTCTGCTTTTTTCAAAAACCTGTGTTCTTCCCAACTTGCCTTGCCCCCTTCAGCAGGGAGCTTTGCAGTATAGGCCTGAGTCCTTGACTCTAGGAGAGCCATGAAGGCAGTGTGCTCAAAACTCACTTCCACTGCCAGCCCTCAGATCTTTTAAGTGCTGCCTGCTAGTTTATGAGCCATTTAGGGAAGGTAAAAGCATCTCTCTTGGTTGTGCCCTCAGGCATCTATCGAGCTGTTCCTATTCGAGTCAACTCAAGAGTGAGTAACGTGAAGTCTGTCTACAAAACCCACATTGATGTCATTCACTATCGGAAAACTGATGCAAAACGTCTGCATGGCCTTGATGAAGAAGCAGAGCAGAAACTTTTTTCAGAGAAGCGTGTGGAATTGCTCAAGGAACTTTCTCAAAAGCCAGACATTTATGAGAGACTTGCGTCAGCCTTGGCTCCAAGCATTTATGAACATGAAGATATAAAGAAGGTAACAGTGGACTTTTAACTTTGATCAGGATTTATAGTTCTTTGAGATCAAAAGGCATGAACATCCCTCCCTACTGCCATCACTCTCCCCTCCCCCAAAGGATAAGAACTGTGGCCTGGTCCACAGAGCAAGGTGCTCACCATCTAACTTGGTTATTGGTTGACAAGAATCCCAGCATCCTTGTTCATTTCCTCATACCTACATTGAACTTACATGTTTCTAAACATAACAAAAGCCAGATGGGGTCAGAGTAAGGATTTACATGGCCACCGTTCTGGCACAGTTGTATGTGCTTCTATATAAATTGGTTAGTGATAACTTAAAGCACTGTTGTGTTTTTACCTTCCCTTAATTTAATTACGATTTTTTTATTCACAGGATAAGAAAATACCTCTAACATTTAAACTAGATCTCAGTTACTCTGTAGTAAGTGAATGTTTAAACATGTTTGTTTAGGGAATCTTGCTTCAGCTCTTTGGTGGAACAAGAAAGGATTTTAGTCACACAGGAAGAGGCAAATTTCGTGCCGAGATCAACATCCTGTTGTGTGGTGACCCTGGGACCAGCAAGTCCCAGCTGCTGCAGTATGTGTACAATCTGGTCCCCAGGGGCCAGTATACGTCCGGGAAAGGCTCCAGTGCAGTCGGCCTCACCGCGTATGTGATGAAAGATCCTGAGACAAGGCAGCTTGTCTTGCAGACTGGTGCCCTTGTCCTGAGTGACAATGGTATCTGCTGTATTGATGAGTTTGACAAGATGAATGAAAGTACAAGATCAGTACTACATGAAGTCATGGAACAGCAGACTCTTTCCATTGCGAAGGTGAGGCCCATTCTCCATGTGTAAACGTGGGCATACTTAGAAATGTAGCATCTGTACTCACTTTGGTTCTAACTTTGGGAAACTCATGAATACTTTTCCTATTAGGTTTCAGCTAAATGTCTTTGAGTATTTCCTCTTTGATCTTTTTTTGCTATACTAACCCACTAATATGTGGTATTCACAGAACTTGAGTTTGTCCTAAAGGTCATGCAGGGGGTTTAGTTTCTGAGAAGAATGTGGTTCCAGCATACATTTGTCTAAAATACAGTTGGCGTGAATCTGAGGATGGCCTTGTCCCAGATAAATCTGTTGATAGCATCCTTCCAAGGTGATGTGTGTGGCTCTTGGTGACAGTGAATATATGGCAAAGGCCACACCAGGTGAAGATAGCTCACACTGTTCCTGCTAGGACCAGGGTGAAGCTTCTAACTGCACTGTTTTCTCTGACAGGCTGGGATTATTTGCCAGCTCAATGCCCGTACCTCTATCCTGGCAGCAGCAAATCCTATTGAGTCTCAATGGAATCCTAAAAAAACTACCATTGAAAATATCCAGCTACCTCACACATTATTATCAAGGTATGAGAACATAAAGATGCTCTTACTTTGCTCATTTGTAGAATTTTCAGGTTGAGATAAAAGGAAATAATAAAATTCAATAAGCTCTTCCCTCTAATGCAAAGTTTTCTAATATGGGTAGTCAGGTTTTCATGGCAAGGACCGTGTTTCTCTACTCAGCCGTGGGTAGCACCTTATCATTTATTCATTCTTTGAAGCTTTCAGGACACATTTCACCTTGACATCTTTTTCAGAAGCCCATCACTTACTGCTCATCTCAGTCTTAAAGTCGCTAAAGAATATCATCAAATTACAGAGAAAAGCTTCACATGACAGATAAGGTTCTAAAAAATTAAATTTGTTAGAGTTGTGTAGTCCACAGTTTTTCTCAACCATACTGCTACGAATATTTCATTAATAGATTGTATTTCATAAATAGTATTTTAGATTATAATAGTATTTACAGTATTCATAAATGGATTTTAGATTTTAATTATTCAACTTTTTCCCAAAGTTATGTTTTATTTTTTGTTTTTTTTCCAAAACAGTTAAATGCTTTTTCCTTTAAATCTTCCAATCTTCAAAATTACAATAACAGTTCCCTTGGAAGACTCTTACTTCTTTGACTGAGCTATTTGGTGACCAGCCATTTCCTGGGCAGACCTAATGGCCAGAAGAGTGGGTGCCTGCTGGGGCCAGGTTAGGGAGAAAGGGATTGATCTGAAGGCTCACCAGACAACTGGACAGCAGACTCTTAATTCTCCCTCAGCAGCCCTGACTACACACATGTTCACTGTACGTGCCTAGGTGGCTCAGGAGCAATTTTTTTTTTAAGATTTATTTAATTAGAGAGCACTTAGGGGAGGGGGGATAGCAGAGAGAGAGGGGGAGAGAGAATCTCCAGCTGACTTGCCACTGAGCATGGACCCTGGACCCCGATGCAGTGCTCAATCTCAACCCATGAGATCATGACCCAAACCAAGAGTCAGAGGCTTAACCGACTGGGCCATCCAGGATCCCCAGGAGCAATTTTTTAAGTTACATATGTGGCTGTGTTGGTGTCCCAAGCAGGAAAACAGTGTTTTTACAATATTTTCTCAGGTTTGATTTGATATTCCTCATGCTGGACCCTCAGGATGAAGCCTATGATAGGCGTCTGGCCCACCACCTCGTCGCTTTGTACTACCAGAGCGAGGAGCAAGTGGAGGAGGAGTTCATGGACATGGCAGTGCTGAAGGACTACATTGCTTACGCCCATAGCATGGTCATGCCTCGTCTGAGCCAGGAAGCCAGCCAGGCTCTCATTGAGGTCCGTGTTTAAACCCTGAAAAATGTTTTTGTTGAGCCTATAGCCAGTAGCATTAATGTAACTAGCTGACTATCTCCCTTAAAAAAGTAATTTGATTAATAACCTATTTCCTATAACTACTTTTTCCTCCTGCATTGCAAAATTGACTTTTCCAAAGATAAAAAAGGGGAAAAGATTTTTTTTATATATGTCGTAGGAACTTTTTATAATTAAATATTTGTAAGCACAGTGAATTTAAGATCAGAATACATGAGTTGAAACAGAGGTTATGCTAGTTAGTAACTTTGTAACTCTGGAAAAGTCATCTAATTTTTCTGAGCTTCCATTTGCTTGTTTCTAAAAAGTAAAATGACTTGTGAGTACTTGTGTTCACTTTTCAGTATCCTTTCACATGGACAGCAGTGCAAAATGACACCTTCAGTTACTCATACGTTATGATATTAAGAAGGTTCCTGGTGTTTGATGGCTTTACATCCTAACTAAGCCCCTGAAAATACTCAAAGTTATACATGATTCGTAATTTTCCATTTGTATCATAGACTTAAGAGTTGCTCAAAAAAAAATAAAGTTATGTTATATATATGTGAATTTAATACAACTCAGCTTTATTCATTATTTATTCATTATTCATTATTCCAGTAGTCTTTGCATGCCTCACTCATCAAATGAACCCTCAGCAGGGGCATAAACCAGAGTTGGTGCCTGAACACCTTTTTCAGACAGGCGCTCTGATAGTCCTCTGCTATAATTGTGACCTGCCCTTTACCCCAACACACCATGTCCCCTGAGTGCCAGCCTCACACACCTCCCTGCCCACTCCCATTCTTCGTTCTTCATAGCCACATCAGATACCACCTTCTTGATGAGCTATAAGGCCTGAGGCTAGATCTGACTTCTAATTCCCCTTAGTACTGCACCTGGCAGCTGGTAGTTTATTTAATAGAATCCTAACTGTTCAGTTTAGCCACAAAATTGAAGTATTGTTACAAGGAGTTTTGGGTGTTTTTTTTTTTTTTCTCCTGTCTACACTAGGCTTATGTAGACATGAGGAAGATTGGTAGCAGCCGAGGAATGGTTTCTGCATACCCTCGACAGCTGGAGTCATTAATTCGACTAGCAGAAGCCCATGCTAAAGTACGATTCTCAAGCAAAGTTGAAGCAGTTGATGTTGAAGAAGCAAAACGTCTCCATCGGGAAGCTCTAAAGCAGTCTGCCACTGACCCCCGGACTGGCATTGTGGACATATCTATTTTAACTACAGGTGCATTGAACATAAGAGCACATGAGAGATTTTTAATACATATATATATATATATATATATACACAACATACAAGTAATTTATATTTCATATTTGAGCTAACAGTTAAATCATTTGAAGTGGCAGAGGTTCTTAACCTTTTTCAGATTAAGGCCTCTTTGAGAATCTGTTAAAAGTTGAGAAAAATAACGCCTAGCATACAGAATGCACACACACAGTGTTGTATCTAATTTCACAGTGCTCTTCTGCTATCTAGGCACCTGTGTTAGTCCACTTTAAAGAAGTAATTCATTTCTTAATGAGCACTGACTACTTGCTATACAGATTATGTGGACTGTGTTTCAGTGGAAACAAGCAGTTACTGGCTTATAGAGAATTGGAAACAGCAGAGAATTCAGAACTCACAATTTTGAATATATTTTCGCATTCAGCCACTGTCCCCTAACCTTTTTTGTAGCAACACTGCTAAAGAAATATTTATGGAAATTTGAAATATTTCAAATTCCTTGTAGCAGAAATATTTCCATTAATTTTTTTTTCATTTCTTTTAAATCAGGAATGAGTGCCACCTCTCGTAAACGGAAAGAAGAGTTAGCTGAAGCATTGAAAAAACTTATTTTATCTAAGGGCAAAACACCAGCTCTAAAATACCAGCAACTTTTTGAAGACATCCGGGGACAATCTGACATAGTAAGTGTTTTATAAGTATTTTTTGCATAATGGAGTTTTTCTTTTTTAACTTAGTACTTCTTTTAAGGTTTTTTTAAGTGTTTTTCTTTCAGTATTAAATATAGATCTGGATTTTTAAAAAAAGTAAAATCACCCATAAACCCAAGAAATAATAACAAAATTTTGTTGTATTCCTTTAACAGTTTTTGCATGTGTATATGTACACATGTGGTCTTTTCTTTGAAAAATGAACATAGTCAATTAGAGTAACACTGTTATATAACTTGCTTTTTCTTTGGTTTTTAATTAAAAATGTTATTAACATCATCTGTGATGGTAAATAGACTTAATAACATTATTTATAATGATTGGGAAAGATCCCTTTGCATGCCTGTTCCATCATTTCCTAACCAATTGTTGGACATTTAGGGTGTTTGCAGCTTCTTCCTATTATACATAGTGTTAACCATGCATCTTATTTTAATGATGATATGATCAGGTTCCCTTTTGTAAATAAAGTTGGATTGCCCAGTGAAAAGAACTTGAGGGTCCAAGTCCAGCCATTTGCCCGCTTTCATAACGCCTCTTCACTTGCATATTTTCTGCAGCTGCATTAGCACTACAGGGGCAGAGTTGAATATTTCTATATTTCTACAGACCATGTGGGTAGATGTCCAGCCTGTCTGTTTACCATCAGGCCCTCTACAGGAAATGGTTGCCCCTCCTGAGTTAGAACCTAAGGAATGTATATAGCCACCAAAAAGAAAAGAGACTGGTGATTCTTTACATTGAAATCAATGTATATCTAACAGTTAAGGGAGTACTTGATGTCTAAAATAATTGTTTTCATCTCTTCCCCCAAGGCTATTACCAAAGATATGTTTGAAGAAGCCCTGCGTGCCTTGGCTGATGATGACTTCTTAACAGTAACTGGCAAAACTGTCCGCTTGCTCTGAAGCTCTTGTGAGCGTGCTGTCTGTGTGTGTCTGCACTTGGGTGTTGTACTTGTGTACATATGTGTGCTGCATAGGGGCCAATCAGCTACCACTGTTGCTGTCAGTGGAAATAGATTCTTAAAGTCATTATTAGGCTCCATAAAAACTTTCTAACCTGGGTTGAGTTTTCATAATGAAGTGTATGTTTTCACTTGTTTAACATTTTAAGTGAAAATGCTGTGCCAATTTACAATTTACAGTAGAGGCTTTTTTTTTTTTTAAGTGCCATTATTTTAGCACCAGGGCTTTTAATCTGTATTGCCATATATATATGTATGTATGTATATGTGAGGATGTCAAGTCTTTTTTGGAGATGATAGTCTGGGTCATGGGTCATGTTTTTTGTACTGGACTTTCTAAAGGCAATCATCCATATGCTTGAAGTTTTTGTAATATGAGATAAAACTTAGCCAGTGCATATCATTCAGTGTGAGGTAATGAAGGACCAGAGCCTTTCTCCCTCTTAACAGCTCTCAAGTGTAATTCCTTCTAGAGGCTTGTTCTCATGGCTTCCATAAGATTTAAAAAAAAAATAGGTGGTTGGAAATGATTAGATTCTAGGTTAACTTCTACTTTTTCCTAATATATAAACTTTTTCCTAAATAAATGATTGAATAAGTAATATTTGGTTATCTGGTATTATTTTTCATTAAGAGAAAAAGCTTGAATAAATACTATTCATGGAAATTCATGATAGTAGTGAGTACTTTAGAACGCACAAAAAAAATTCACTATAAATTCCAATTTATTTCATTCCTAGCAGGCATTATCCTTTTTTTTTTTTTAAGATGTTATTTATTTATCAGAGAGAGAGCATAAGCAGGGGGAGTGGCAGTTAGAGGGAGAAGCAGGCTTCCTGCTGAGCAAGAAGCCTGACGCGGGACTGACTGAATCCCAGGACCCTGGGATCGTGACCTGAGCCTAAGACAGATGCTTAAGCAACTGAGCCACCCAGGCATCTCGTAGCAGGCATTATTCTTATGAAACCACCGTAGGCTGGAATTTTATATGGAAATAGGACTATAATAAATAATCTCTAAAACACTGAAGTTATTATATGAGTTAGCCTTTTTTTTTATAATTTAGGATCAACATTCATTAATCCAGTATCCATAGGAAATGATAGGACTAACTGAATGGTTAAATAGCATTAAAATGTTAATATTGGAATGATATTTAGAGACTTTTTTTTTAGATTTTATTTCTTTATTATTTATTTATTTACTTCTTTATTTTAGAGAGAGCATATGTGAACAAGGGGGAGGGGTAGAGGGAGAGGCAGAGAATCTCAAGCTGACTCTGTGCTAAGTGCAGAGCCCATCGCAGGGCTCAATCCCATGACCCCAAGATCATGACCTGAGCTGAAACCAAGAGTCAGATGCTTAACTGACTGAACCACCCAGGTGCCCTTAGAGTCAAATTTTCATCAGACTCTTTGTTTTTGTCAGTCATCATTCTTATCTGTGCTGTTCTTGACAGGTTTGCAAAATGCCTTATATTTTGAAGGAGGCAGTAGTTAGGTTGGGGCTTCACCAAAGGATCCAGGCCCACTGCCCAGCAAGTGACTTTACTAGTGAAGTTTTCTCAGCGAACTCACTGTGTAGGACACCCTTTTATATGTAATTGTCAGCCACTCTGTAAGTTCAGTCTTTCCTTTTTATAGATGAAGGAAGCAAGAAGTCTCATCTCTTGCCTGAAGACCCAAAGCAAGAGATGAAGCTGGAATTAAAAGTCAAGTCTTCTGATTAAAAATTTAACTTTAACTATGCCATGCTCTGGCTATAACTCAGGTTTTTAACTGTTCAGTGCTTTTGGACTCATTGCTTACATTTCCAAATGACGCGGAGAAGTTTCCTTGGTGCCTGTCACGTGACACATTCTTCATAAATGTTCTACTGAGGAGAGAAGTTTGAATCTGTTGAACTGTGTTCTTGTGACCACATGTTATTCAGACTAGAAATAAGTTTTACTCACATCTCCTGAGTTACTCAGAGATAACTGGTTCTGAGGCTGTACTTGAGCTTGCCACTGATAAGCTGTAAATAGCATACATTATCATTCTGAAAACTACACGTGTAGGGTTTTATGAGGCAACGTTACCTGAAAGTAATTGGAAACCATCCTATGGCCACTGAGAATGAGCTCTCTTGACTTTTCCCCCAATCACATACTGAATAAGGTCACAAAAAGATGAGTCCCTTGTACAAATATAAACTAATTAAAAAACACTCCATCGCTGCCACTAGGTACTAGGTACTAGGTAGCTAGAAGTCAAGGTGTCATGAAGTTCCAGAGCTGATTATACACTTCTGCGGAGTTAAAATTGATATAAGAAATAAAGACAGATTCTTTCTCCAAATTCTTATCCTGCAGTAATGGCTAGGAAATTGGAAGCCATATTTGCAATTGAATATGTCCTGATAGTACCTGAAATTGCTTGGGAAATAATGTATACTCAAATAGTTGTTGACTTAAGATTTTTCTCCCTGAAGTTTATACATTAGTAATTTTTTTTCTAAACCTTTTAATTCAATGCCAAGATGGAAATATTATACAATGCAAATGAAATGTATATGTGGTTTGGTTTTAAGGGAATTTTAGTTGAACGAAAATAATGTGGCTATCCGGTTGCTGAGTGGTTCCATCATAGTGAATTTAACTTTATTTTGGTGAATTTCTTGTTCACATCTATGACTTGCCCAGTGGTCTGTAGGTCTCTGAAAGCAGGGATGGTGATCACCTCAGTGCAGTGCCTGGCAATAGATGTGTGTTAACATATTTGTAAAGAGAAAATTATCAGAGAACATTCTTGAAATCAGTGAAATCTCAGGATGTGGAATGGAAGAGTGAGAGGATGTGTTAAATTAGAGCTCTGCCCCCTGAATTCTGATAAATGCTTCCTGAGAGGTGTGCCTCATGACTCAGCTGCAGCATCTCATACCCCTCAAGAGTATGAGGTAGGAAAGGTCGAGAGCCACTACCTTGGTCTGAAGAGCACCCCCTATTTGTATCAGGTGGTTTAAGAGGCACAGGTACAGGCTGCCAGGCTTACATCCTGGCTCGTGGCTTACTGCCAACCTACAGTGCTTAGGACACTGGTATAGTAAGTGCTCGGTACTGTTAGTGTGAACAGAATAAGGAGAATATGGGTTTTTCTTACTAGGACAATACAGTTTCAGTTTAATTTCCTATGAATATGTTTTCAAAAACACTACAGTATAATATATTCCACTTGAATTTTTTTCTCTGATTTTGACCCTGAGAGATAAACTTGCTAGTTAGAATGGCTTTATTTGATTTACACAAATATACACATGCTGTTCTTCCAGTATCCATCATAAATATAATCAATTCCATCCAAAGGAGTCAAAATTTAGCAAGAATAAAGAAACCAGAATTTAATGACTTAGCAAACAGGTCGGGACATATTTAAGAGAGTGCTGTTACTTATTAAATCTAAGGTAATTTCTTAAAATACATTTGCAATTCAATTTTTAAAACTTTTTTTTAAGATTTTTTTTGTTTTATATTAGAGAGAGAGAGTGCAAGCGGGGTTGGGGGGGCCAGAGGGAAAGGGAGAGAGGACATCCCAAGCAGACTCCACACTGAGCAGGGAGCCCAATGTGGGGCTCAATCCCACAACCTGAAATCAAAAGTTGGACAATTAACTGACTAAGCCCCCAAGTGCCTCAGTTTTTAAAACTTATTGAAATAAATTTCAGACTTACACAAAAGTTGTAAGAATAGTGAAAATAATTCCCATATATCATTTACTGAAATTACTTTAGTGTTAACGTTTTCTCAAATCTGCTTTTATCATTCTCTATAAATTTTTTTAATCATTTGAGAGAAACAGGATGCCCCTTTACTTCAAAAAACTTGCTAAAAACCATGTATATCCTAAGACAATGACATTGCCTTCTATAACGACAGAACAATTTCATAACATTTTTAAAATGAATGCTGTTACATTTGTACAAATGTTCAAATTTCATCAATTGTCTCAATCATGTTTTTCTTAGTAAACAAAAAAAATCTCCCATTTCTGTGACAGCATCACAAGTTGCATTTCATTTTCATATCTAGTCTCCTTCAATCTGGAATTTTCCTAGGTTATTTCTCTTCATGACTGACATTTTGAAAGAGTACAGGCCAGTTCTTGTTAAAATATCCCTCAATTTGGGTTTCTCTGATGTCTTTATGATTAGATTCTGGGTATCCATTTCAGCAGGAACCAATGAAGTGACACTGTGACCAGTGCATCATATCAAGAGAGTCAATAAGCCTGACGCTTTACTGATAGGTTAACCTCAATCACTTGAGTAAGGTGGTGTCTGCCAGGTTTCTTCATTGTAATTTACTATTTTTTTCCCCCTACTAATTCTAAGTATCTTGTGGGGAGATAATATGGGCTATGTAAATACTGTTTCTCATCAAATTTTGTAAGTAAGCTGCACACATGATCCCATTTACCTTTTACCCTTTAATACTGGAATTGATCTTTTTATTTTTGTTTATATATATTTTAGAGATTTCAGAGGGCACAGAGGGAGAAGTAGACTGTGCTGAGCAGAGAGCCCAAAGCAAGGCTTGATCCCAGCACCCTAGGATCATGAATGAGCCTAGAGCAGACACTTAACTAACTGAGCTCCGAGGTGCCCCTGGAATTGATCTTTTTTAAAACAAATCACATTACCGTGATTTGGCAGTGCCATACAAATTGCATTATCTCATTTCCTAAAACCTTTTGAAGATTACCTATTCTAATTAAAATAAAATAGAAACTCCTAATCACTCACAATTTTTAAAATTCATTTATTTTTTAATTTAAGTTAATTAACATATAATGTATTATTAGTTTCAGAGGTAGAGTTCAGTGATTCATCATCAGTCTTATATAATACACAGTGCTGATTACATCATGTGCCCAATTTGATGTCCATTACCCAGTTACCCCATCCCCCCTCCAGCAACCCTTGGTTTGTTTCCTATAATTGATAGTCTCTTATGGTTTGTCTCCCTCTCTGATTTTGTCTTATTTTTCCCTCCTTCCCCCTATGATCCTCTGTTTTGTTTAAGTTCCACATATGAGTGAGATTACATGGTAATTATCTTTCCCTAATTACTTCACTTAGTATAATACCCTCTAGTTCCATCCGCATCATTGCATATGGAAAGGTTTCTTTTTTTTTGATGACTGAGTAGTATTCTATTGTGTATACATATACATCTATTTTTTTAATTTTTATTGTTATGTTAATCACCATACATTACATCATTAGTTTTTGATGTAGTGTTCCATGATTCATTGTTTGTGCATAACACCCAGTGCTCCAAGCAGAACATGCCCTCTTTAATACCCATCACCAGGCTAACCCATCCCCACACCCTCCCTCCCCTCTAGAACCCTCAGTTTGTTTTTCAGAGTCCATCATCTCTCATGGTTCGTCTCCCCCTCTGATTTACTCCCCTTCATTCTTCCCCTCTTGTTATCTTCTTTTTTTTTCCTTAACATATATTTCATTATTTGTTTCAGAGGTACAGATCTGTGATTCAACAGTCTTGCACAATTCACAGCGCTCACCATAGCACATACCCTCCCCAATGTCTATCACCAAGCCACCCCAACCCTCCCACACCCCCACCACTCCAGCAACCCTCAGTTTGTTTCCTGAGATTAAGAATTCCTCATATCAGTGAGGTCATATGATACATGTCTTTCTCTGATTGACTTATTTCACTCAGCATAACACCTTCCAGTTCCATCCACGTCCTTGCAAATGGCAAGATCTCATTCCTTTTGACGGCTGCATAATAGTCCATTATGTATGTATACCACCTCTTCCTTATCCATTCATCTGTCAATGGACATCTTGGCTCTTTCATATATACTTCTTTCATAGATGGCTTTTATGATATTGAGGTGTGTACCCTTTATCCCTATATTCTGAAGAGTTTTGATCAAGAAAGGATGCTGTACTTTGTCAAATGCTTTTTCTGCATCTATTGAGAGGATCATATGATTCTTGTTCTTTCTTTTGTTAATGTATTGTATCACGTTGATTGATTTGCGGATGTTGAACCAACCTTGCAGCCCAGGGATAAATCCCACTTGGTCATGGTGAATAACAGTTTGGCTATTGTGGACATTGCTGCTATAAACATTGGGGTGCACGTACCCCTTCGGATCCCTACATTTGTATCTTTGTGGTAAATACCCAGTAGTGCAATGGCTGGATCGTATGGTAGCTCTATTTTCAACTGTTTGAGGAACCTCCATACTGTTTTCCAGAGTGGTTGCACCAGCTTGCATTCCCACCAACAGTGTAGGAGGGTTCCCCTTTCCCCACATCCCCGCCAACATCGGTCGTTTCCTGACTTGTTCATTTTAGCCATTCTGACGGGTGTGAGGTGGTATCTCATTGAGGTTTTGATTTGGACTTCCCTGATGCCGAGCGATGTTGAGCACTTTTTCATGTGTCTGTTGGCCATTTGGATGTCTTCTTTGGAAAAATGTCTGTTCATGTCTTCTGCCCATTTCTTGATTGGATTATTTGTTCTTTGGGTGTTGAGTTTGATAAGTTCTTTATAGATTTTGGATACTAGCCCTGTATCTGAAATGTCATTTGCAAATATTTTCTCCCATTCTGTCGGTTGTCTTTTGGTTTTGTGGACTGTTTCTTTTGCTGTGCAAAAGCTTTCATCTTGATGAAATCCCAATAGTTCGATTTTGCCCTTGCTTCCCTTGCCTTTGGCGGTGTTTCTAGGAAGAAGTTGCTGCAGCTGAGGTCGAAGAGGTTGCTGCCTGTGTTCTCCTTTAGGATTTTGATGGACTCCTGTCTCACATTTAGGTCTTTCAACCATTTGGAGTCTATTTTTGTGTGTGGTGTAAGGAAATGGTCCAGTTTCATTCTTCTGCATGTGGCTGTCCAATTTTCCCAACACCATTTGTTGAAGAGACTGTCTTTTTTCCATTGGACATTCTTTCCTGCTTTGTCAAAGATGAGTTGACCATAGAGTTGAGGGTCCATTTCGGGGCTCTCTATTCTGTTCCATTGATCTATGTGTCTGTTTTTGTGCCAGTACCATACTGTCTTGATGATGACAGCTTTGTAATAGAGCTGGAAGTCCAGAATTGTGATGCCACCAGGTTTACTTGTCTTTCTCAGCATTCCTCTGGCTATTCGGGGTCTCTTCTGGTTCCATACAAATTTTAGGATTATTTGTTCCATTTCTTTGAAAAAAGTGGATGGTATTTTGATGGGGATTGCATTGAATGTGTAGATTGCTCTAGGTAGCATTGACATCTTCACAATGTTTGTTCTTCCAATCCATGAGCATGGAACGTTTTTCCATTTCTTTGTGTCTTCCTCAATTTCTTTCACGAGTATTTTGTAGTTTTCTGAGTACAGACCCTTTGCCTTTTTGGTTAGATTTATTCCTAGGTATCTTACGGTTTTGGGTGCAGTTGTAAATGGGAGCGACTCCTTAATTTCTCTTTCTTCTGTCTTGTTGTTGGTGTATAGGAATGCCACTGATTTCTGTGCATTGATTTTATATCGTGCCACTTTACTGAATTCCTGTATGAGTTCTAGCAGTTTTGGGGTGGAGTCTTTTGGGTTTTCCACATACAGTATCCTATCATCTGCAAAGAGTGAGAGTTTGACTTCTTCTTTGCCGATTTGGATGCCTTTGATTTCTTTTTGTTGTCTGCTTGCTGTGGCTAGGACTTCTAATACTATGTTGAATAGCAGTGCTGATAGTGGACATCCCTGTCGCATTCCTGACCTTAGGGGGGAAGCTCTCAGCTTTTCCCCGTTGAGAATGATATTCGCTGTAGGTTTTTCATGGATGGCTTTTATGATATTGAGGTGTGTACCCTTTATCCCTATATTCTGAAGAGTTTTGATCAAGAAAGGATGCTGTACTTTGTCAAATGCTTTTTCTGCATCTATTGAGAGGATCATATGATTCTTGTTCTTTCTTTTGTTAATGTATTGTATCACGTTGATTGATTTGCAGATGTTGAACCAACCTTGCAGCCCAGGGATAAATCCCACTTGGTCATGGTGAATAATCCTTTTAATGTACTGTTGGATCCTATTGGCTAGTATTTTGGTGAGAATTTTTGCATCCATGTTCATCAAGGATACTGGTGTGTAATTCTCCTTTTTGACAGGGTCTTTGTCTGGTTTTGGGATCAAGGTAATGCTGGCCTCATAAAATGAGTTTGGAAGTTTTCCTTCCATTTCTATTTTTTGGAACAGTTTCAGGAGAATAAATATTAATTCTTCTTGAAATGTCTGGTAGAATTCCCCTGGGAGGCCATCTGGCCCTGGGCTTTTGTTTGTTGGGAGATTTTTGATGACTGCTTCAATTTCCTTAGTGGTTATAGGTCTGTTCGGGTTTTCTATTTCTTCCTCGTTCAGTTTTGGTAGTTGATACATCTCTAGGAATGCATCCATTTCTTCCAGGTTCTCTAATTTGCTGGCATAGAGTTGCTCATAATATGTTCTTATAATTGTTTGTATTTCTTTGGTGTTGGTTGTGATCTCTCCTCTTTCATTCATGATTTTGTTGATTTGGGTCATTTCTCTTTTCTTTTTGATCAGTCTGGCCAGGGGTTTATCAATCTTGTTAATTCTTTCAGAGAACCAGCTCCTAGTTTCGTTGATCTGTTCTACTGTTCTTTTGGTTTCTATTTCATTGATTTCTGCTCTGCTCTTTATTATTTCTCTTCTCCTGCTGGGTTTAGGCTTTATTTGCTCTTTTTTCTCTAGCTCCTTCAGGTGTAGGGCTAGGTTGTGTATTTGAGACCTTTCTTGTTTCTTGAGAAAGGCTTGTATTGCTATATACTTTCCTCTCAGGACTGCCTTTGCTGATTCCCAATTTTGAACAGTTGTGTTTTCATTTTCACTGGTTTCCATGATTTTTTTTAATTCTTCTTTAATTTCCTGGTTGACCCATTCATTCTTTAGTAGGATGCTCTTTAGCCTCCATGTGTTTGAGTTCTCTCCGACTTTCCTCTTGTGATTGAGGTCTAGTTTCAAAGCACTATGGTCTGAAAATATGCAGGGAATAATCCCAATCTTTTGGTACGAGTTGAGACCTGATTTGTGACCTAGGATGTGACCTATTCTGGAGAATGTTCCATGGGCACTAGAGAAGAATGTATATTCCGTTGCTTTGGGATGGAATGTTCTAAATATGTCTGTGAAGTCCATTTGGTCCAGTGTGTCATTTAAAGTCTTTTATTTCCTTGTTGATCTTTTGCTTAGATGATCCGTCCTTTTCAGTCAGGGGGGTGTTAAAAGTGCCCCACTATTATTGTATTGTTGTGGATGTGTTTCTTTGCTTTTGTTATTAATTGGCTTATATAATTGGCTGCTCCCATTTTAGGGGCATAGATATTTACAATTGTTAGATCTTCTTGTTGGATAGACCCTTTAAGTGGGATATAGTGTCCTTCCTCATCTCTTATTACAGTCTTTTTTAAGAATCTAATTTGTCTGATAGAAGGATTGCCACCCCAGCTTTCTTTTGGTGTCCATCAGCATGGTACATGGTTTTCCACCCCTCACTTTCAATCCTGAGTGTCTTTGGGTGTAAAATGAGTCTCTTGCAGACAGCATATCGATGGGTCTTGTTTTTTAATCCAATCTGATAGCCTGTGTCTTTTGATTGGGGCATTTAGCCCATTTACATTCAGGGTAAGTATTGAAAGATATGAATTTAGTGCCATTGTATTGCCTGTAAGGTGACTGTTACTGTTTGTTGTCTGTGTTCCTTTCTGGTCTATGCTGCTTTTAGGCTCTCTCTTTGCTTAGAGGACCCCTTTCAATATTTCTTGGAGGGCTGGTTTTGTGTTTGCAAATTCCTTTAGTTTTTGTTTGTCCTGGGAGATTTTTATCTCTCCTTCGATTTTCAATGACAGCCTAGCTGGGTATAGTATTCTTGTCTGCATATTTTTCTCGTTTAGTGCTCTGAAGATATCATGCCAGTCCTTTCTGGCCTGCCAGGTCTCTCTGGATAGGTCTGTTGCCAATCTAATGTTTCTACCTTTATAGGTTACATATCTCTTCTCCCGAGCTGCTTTCAGGATTTTCTCTTTGTCTCTGAGACTCACAAGTTTTACTATTAGATGTCGGGGTGTTGACCTATTTTTATTGATTTTGAGAGGGGTTCTCTGTGCCTCCTGGATTTTGATGCCTGTTTCCTTCCCCACGTTAGGGAAGTTCTCTGCTATAATTTGCTCCAATATACCTTCTGACCCCCTCTCTCTTTCTTCTTCTTCTGGGATCCCAATTATTCTAATGTTGTTTCGTCTCATCGTATCGCTTATCTCTCGAATTCTGCCCTCGTGATCCAGTAGTTGTTTATCTCTCTTTTTCTCAGCTTCCTTATTTTCCATCATTTGGTCTTCTATATCACTGGTTCTCTCTTCTGCCTCATGTATCCTAGCAGTTAGTGCCCCCATTTTTGATTGCACCTCATTAATAGCCTTTTTGATTTCGATTTGGTTAGATTTTAGTTCTTGGGTGTCTCTAGTAACTTCCATGCTTTTTCAAGCCCAGCTAGTATCTTTAAAATCATAATTCTGAACTCTAGGTCCGACATCGTCCTAATGTCCATATTGAGCAGGTCCCTGGCAGACGGTACTACCTCTTCTTCTTTTTGCTGAGGTGATTTTTTTCATCTTGTCATTTTGTCCAGAGGAGAATAGATGAATGAGAGAACAAAATGCTAAAGGTTAGCAATGTCCCCAGCAAATATACTGTAAACAAATCAGAAGAGACCTGAAACCAGGGGAAAAGAAAGGGAAAGAAAGAAAAAAGGAGAAAAAAGAAGAAAAAGATAAAAACAAACAAAAACAGAACAAAACCAAAAAAAACCAGAATATGATCAAATATGATCAGGCTAGTGCATAGATCAGTGCCACACACTAGATTCTGGGTGTATTTTGGTCCATTAGAAGAAAGTGCCTCCTGAAATTGTAAAGAAAGAAAGACTTATATATGTACAAAATAAGGGTTGATACAATGAATGGATGGAATATGAGTGTAAAGATGAAAATTATAAAAGATTTTATAGAAGGAATCGATAAGTTGTTTGAAAAAAGAAAGAAGAAGATTTAAAAAAAAGGGAGAATGTGATCAGGCAGGAGACTAGAAGAAAGCCATACACTAGTGATTTAGGGTATATTTTGATCTGTTAGAAGAAACTGTATCTCAAAATTTTAAAGAGAGAACAACTGGTAACTACTATGAAGGGATAGAATATGACTCAAAAAATGAAAAATAAAAATTTTTTTTTCAAAAAATAAGGGATTGATAAGATGTTGGTTGAAAAAGGGGAAAAGAAAAATTAAAA
Source organism: Callorhinus ursinus (assembly GCF_003265705.2). Classification (NCBI taxonomy): domain Eukaryota; kingdom Metazoa; phylum Chordata; class Mammalia; order Carnivora; family Otariidae; genus Callorhinus; species Callorhinus ursinus. The sequence goes on from NW_027397067.1 coordinate 929,781, forward strand.
AAAAAAACGAGTTAAAAAATTAACTTTGAAAAACTAATGAATCATGGTAAAAAAGCCATGAATTCTATGTGCAATATTCCCCTAGCGTTGGAGTTCTCCCATTCTCCTTGCTCGGTAAACTTGGTATTGGCTGGCTGTTCCTGCTGATCTTCTGGGGGAGGGGCCTGTTGCCGTGGTTCCCAAATGTCTTTGCCAGAGGCGGAATTGCCCCGCCCTTGTCAGTCCGGGCTAAGCAATCTGCTCGTTTGCTCTTGGGAGCTTTTGTTCCCTGCAAGTTCTCGGTACAGCTTTGGAGGATGAGAGTGAAAATGGTGGCCTCCCAATCTCTGCCCGGAGGAGCTGAGAACTCGGGGCCCCGCTCCTCAGTGTGCCCCCAGAGAAAAGCAGTCAGTCACTACCATGTCCCCGGTCTCCGGCCACACTCCATGCTCACCCAGCCTATGACCGGGCGTTTCTATCTCTGGCAACCGACCCCCTGTGGAGTCTCCAAACCCAGCAGATCCCTGTGGTCCGCTCCCGCGCCGCTCCTCCCAGGAGAGGAAGGGGAGTCTCCCTGGGTCTACTGCTTGTTGGGTTCCTGCTGGAAGAGCATTGGCCCAACTGGGCCGCAGATCACAATTTATGGCAACTCCGAGCTCAGAGCCTGTGCCTTGGCTCCGTCTCTGCAGCCGGCTTCCCCGCTCTGATCCCTGGGAGCTCTGCCGCACTCGGTCTTTCTGTGACCCCGAGGGTCCTGAGACCACACTCTCCCGCGAGGGTTCCACCCCCTGCTTAGCCACTGGAGCGACGTCCCTCAGCGGAGCCGACTTCTAAAAGTTCCAATTTTGTGCTCTGCTGCTCTGTCACTTGCCAGAAGCAGCCGACGGAGGCCCCCTCCCCCGCCGTCTATCCTCCCATATATCGCCTCAGATTCACTTCTCCACACCTCCTACCTTCCAGTAATTGGTCGCTTCTCTGTTCAGAGAGTTGTTGCTACTCTCTTCTTCGATCTCCTGTTGAGTTCGTAGGTGTTCAGAATGGTTTGATCCCCATTCAGCTGAATTCCTGAGACCAGATGAAATCCAGGTCTCCTACTCCTCCGCCATCTTGCTGCACCCCTACCACATCTTCTTTATTCATTCATCTGTTGATGGACATCTGGGCTTTTTCCATAGAATGGCTGTTGTGGACATTGCTGTTATAAACATTGGGGTTCAGGAGCCCCTCTGGATCACTACATTTATATCTTTGGTAAATAACCAATAGTGCAGTTGCTGGGTCTATGACCCAGTAGCTCTATTTTCAACTTTTTGAGGAACCTCCATACTGTTTTCCAGAGTGGCTGCACCAGCTTGCATTCCCACCAACAGTGGAGGAATGTTCCCCTTTCTCCTCATCCTCGCCAACATCTGTCATTTCCTGACTTGTTAATTTTAGCCATTCTGACTGCTGTGAGGTGGTATCTCATTGAGGTTTTGATTTGTATTTCCCTGATGCCCAGTGATGTGAAGCATGTTTTCATGTGTCTGTTGGAACAGAAATGTCTGTTCATGTCTTCTGCCCATTTCTTGATTGGATTATTTGTGCTTTGGGTGTTGAGTTTGATAAGTTCTTTATAGATTTTTGGATACTAGCCCTTTATCTGATAAGACATTTACAAATATCTTCTCCCATTCTGTAGGTTGCCTTTTAGTATTGTTGACTGTTTCCTTTGCTGTGCAAAAACTTTTTATCTTGATGAAGTCCCAATAGTTCATTTTTGCTTTTGTTTCTCTTGACTTTGGAGATGTGTCTAGCAAGAAGTTGCTTTGCCTGTGGTCACAAGGGTGCTGCCTGTGTTCTCCTCTAGGATTTTGATGGATTCCTATCTCACATTTAGGACTTTCATCCATTGTGAGTCTTTTTTGTGTATGGTGTAAGTAAATGGTCCAGTTTCTTTCTTTTGTATGTGGCTGTCCAAATTTCCCAACACCATTTGTTGAAGAGACTGTCTTTTTTTCCATTGGATGTTCTTTCCTGCTTTGTCAAAGATTAGTTGAGCATAGAGTTGAGGGTCCATTTCTGGGTTCTCTAATCTGTTCCATTGATCTGTGTGTCTGTTTTTGTGCCAGTAGCATACTGTCTTGATGATTACAGCTTTGTAATAGAGCTTGAAGTATGGAACTGTCATGCCAAGAGCTTTGGTTTTCTTTTTCAACAATTCCTTTGGCTATTCAGGGTCTTTTCTGGTTCCATATAAATTCTACGATTATATGTTCCAGCTCTGTGAAAAAAGTTGATGTTATTTTGATGGGGATTGCATTGAATGTATAGCTTGCTCCAGGTAGCATAGACATTTTAACAATATTTGTTCTTCCAATCCATGAGCATGGAACATTTTTGCATTTCTTTGTGTCTTCCTCAATTTCTTTCATGAGTGTTCTATAGTTTTCGGAGTACAGATCCTATTCCTCTTTGGTTAGGTTTATTCCTGGGTATTTTATGGTTTTTATGCAATTTTAAATGGGATTGATTCCTTAATTTCTCTTTCTTCTGTCTGTTAGTGTATAGAAATGCAACTGATATTTGTGCATTGATTTAATATCCTGGGACTTTGCTGAATTCCTGTATGAGTTCTAGCAATTTTGGGGTGGAGTCTTTGGGTTTCTCACATAGAGTATCATATCATCTGCAAAGAGTCAGAGCTTGACTTCTTCTTTGCCAATTTGGATGCCTTTTATTTCTTTTTGTTGTCTGATTGCTGAGGCTAGTACTCTTAGTACTATGTTGAACAACAGTGGTGAGAGTGGACATCCCTGTCGTGTTCCTGACCTTATGGGAAAAGCTCTCAGTTTTCCCTGTTGAGAATGATAATTGCTGTGGGCTTTTTATATATGGCTCTTATTATACTGAGGTATATTCCCTCTATCCCTATAGAGTGGAGAGTCTTAATCAAAAAAGAATGGTATACTTTGTCAAATGCTTTTTCTGCATCAATTGAGAGGATCATATGGTCCTTGTCTTTTCTTTTATTAATGTGCTCTGTCATGTTGATTGATTTGCGAATGTTGAACCAACCTTGCTTCCCAGGAATAATCCCACCTGGTCATGGTGAATAATCCTTTTAATGTACTGTTGGATCCTATTGGCTAGTATCTTGGTGAGAATTTTGGCGTCTATGTTCATCAGGGATATTAGTCTGTAATTCTCCTTTTTAGTAGGATCTTTGTCTGGTTTTGGGATCAAGGTAATGCTGGCCTCATAGAACGAGTTTGGAAGTTTCCCTTCCATTTCTATTTTTTGAAACAGCTTCAGAAGAATAGGTATTAGGTCTTCTTTAAATGCTTGGTAGAATTCCCCTGGGAAGCCATCTGGCCCTGGACTCATGTTTGTTGGGAGATTTTTGATTACTGTTTCAATTTCCTTGCTGGTCATGGGTCTGTTCAGGTTTTTTATTTCTTCCTGGTTCAGTTTTCGTAGTTTATACATTTCTAGGATGCATCCATTTCTTCCAGATTGCCTAATTTTTTGGCATATAGTTGCTCATAATATGTTCTTATAATTGTTTGTAGTTCTTTGGTGTTGGTTGTGTACTCTTCTCTTTCATGATTTTATTCATTTGGGTTCTTTCTCTTTTCTCTTTGATAAGTCTGGCCAGAGGATTATCAATCTTATTAATTCTTTCAAAGAATCAGCTCCTAGTTTTGTTGATCTGTTCTATTGTTCTTTTGGTTTGTATTTCATTGATTTCTGCCCTAATCTTTATAATTTCTCTTCTCCTCCTGGGTTTAGGCATTATTTGCTGTTCTTTCTCCAGCTCCTTTAGGTGTAGGATTAGGTTGTGTATTTGAGACTTTCTTGTTTCTTGAGAAAGGCTTGTATTGCTATATACTTCCCTCTTAGGACTGCCTTTTCTGCATCGCAAAGGTTTTGTACAGTTGTATTTTTGTTTTCATTTGTTTCCATGATTTTTAAAAAATTCTTCTTTAATTTTCTAGTTGACCCATTCATTTTTATTAGGATGCTCTTTAGCCTCCATGGATTTGAGTTCTTTCCATATTTCCTGTTGTGACTGAGTTCTAGTTTCAAAGCATTGTGTTCTGAAAATATGCAGGGAATGATTCCAATCTTTTTGTACTGGTTGAGACCTGATTTGCGGCCCAGGATGTGATCTATCCTAGAGAATGTTCCATGTGTACTAAAGAATGTGTATTCTATTGCTTTGGGATAGAATGTTCTGTATATATCTGTGAAGTCCATCTGGTCCAGTGTGTCATTCAAAGCTTTTGTTTCCTTGTTGATCTTCTGCTTAGACAATCTGTCTGTTGCAGTGAGGGGCATGTTAAAGTCCTACTATTATTGTATTATTATCGATGTGTTTGTTTGATTTTATTATTAATTGTCTTATATAATTGGCTGCTCCCATGTTGGGGCATAAATTTTTACAGTTGTTAGAACTTCTTGTTGGAGAGACCCTTTAATTATATAGTGTCCTTCCTCATCTCTTATTATAGTCTTTGGTTTAAAATCTAATTTGTCTGATATAAAGATTGCCACCCCAGCTTTCTTTGCTGTCCATTGGCATGATACATGGTTTTCCACCCCCTCACTATCAATCTGGAGGTGTCTCTGGGCCTAAAATGAATCTCTTGCAGACAGCGTATCAATGGGTCTTGCTTTTTTATCCAATCTGATACTCTGTGTCTTTTGATTGGGGCATTTAGCCCATTTACATTCAAGGTAACTATTGAAAGATATGAATTTAGTGCCATTGTATTACCTGTAAAGTGCCTGTTTCTGTATATTGTCTCTGTTCCTTTCTGGTCTATTTTACTTTTGAACTGTCTCTTTGCTTAAAGGATCCCCTTTAATATTTCTTGCAGGGCTCGTTTAGTGATCACAAATTCTTTTAGTTTCTGTTTGTCCTGGAAGATTTTGTCTCTCCTATTTTGAATGAAGTCCTAGCTGGATAAAATATTCTTGGCTACATATTTTTCTCATTTAGCACCCTGAATATATCATGCCAGTCCTTTCTGGCTTGCCAGGTCTCTGTGTTAGGTCTGCTGCCAGTCTAATGTTTCTGCCTTTGTAGGTTAGGGACCTCTTGTCCCGAGCTGTTTCAGGATTTTCTCTTTGTCTCTGAGATTCACAAGTTTCATTATTATACATCAAGGTGTTGACCTATTTTTATTGATTTTGAGGGGGGTTCTCTGTGTCCCCTGGACTTGAATGCCTGTTTCATTCCTCAGGTTACAGAAGTTCTCCACTATAATTTGCTCCTATATACATTCTACTCCCCTCTCTCTCTTTCCTCTTCTTCTGGGATCCCAATTATTCTAATATTGTTTTGCTTTATGGTATCATTCATCTCTCAAAATCTCCCCTGATTCAGTCAGTAGTCATCTCTCTTTTTCTCAGTTTCTTTACTCTCTATTATTTTGTCTTCTATGTCACTAATTCTCTCTTCTGCCCCATTTATCTTAGCATTTAGAGCCTCCATTTTTTTATTGCATCTCATTAATAGCCTTTTTAATTTCAACTTGAGTAGATTTTAGTTCTTTTTTTGCTCCAGAAAGGGATGCTATTGTTCTATGCTTTTTTCAAGCTCAGCTAGTATCTTTATAATCATTATTCTGAACTCTGGTTCCAACATCTTACTTTTATCCATACTGATTAGGTCCCTGGCAGTCAGTACTGCCTCTTGTTCTCTTTTTTGAGATTTTTTCCATCTTGTCATTCTGTCCGAAGAAGAATAGATGAACATGAGAACACCAAAATACTAAATGGCAATAACATCCACAGAGAAAGATACACTAAACAAAATCAGAAGAGACCCAAAACCACAAAAAATAAATTAATTAAATTAAATTTAAAAATTAAAAAAAAAGAGAATATAATTGGACAGATGAACAGAACAGAGCAATACCCTATATCCTGGGTGTATATTGGTCTGTTTTTTAGAAGAAACTACATCCCAAAATTGTAAGAAAGAGAAACTTATATATATACAAAAATAAAATTAAATACATTGAAAGGATAGAATGTAACCATAAAGATGGAAATTTAAAAAGACTTTAACAAGAAAAAGAGGGAAAAAAAAGAGAGAATATGATCAGACAGGTGAAGAGAAGAGAGCAATACACTAGATTCTGGGTACATTTTTGTCTCTTTATCAGAAGAAACTGCATCCCAAAATCGGAAGGAAAGAAAAACTTACGTATATACAAAAATAAAATTAAATAGAATGAAAGGATAGAATGTAACTGTAAAAATGAAAATTAAAAAAGATTTTTAAAAAAGAGTTGATAAAATAAAAATTGGTGAAAAAAGGAAAGAGAAAATAATTAAAATTGAAAGACTAAAGGATCATGGGGGGGTGGGAAACCCATGAATTCTATATAGTATTTTCCCCTAGCTCTGGAGTTTTGCAGTTCTCACTGATGGTAAACTTGGTCTTAGCAAGAAGTTCTTGCTGATCTTCTGGAGGAGGGGTCTGTTGTGCTGATTAGCAGGTGTCTTTGCCCCAGGAGGAACAGCACCACCCTTGCTAGGGAGCCTGCCTAAATAATCTGCTCTGGATTGCTGTCTTTGGCTTCTGTTCCCTGAAGGCTTTCCACACTTCTTTAGAGGATGAGAATGAAAATGGCAGCCTCACAATCTCTAGCCCCAGAGCCAAGAGCCTGGGGCCTCACTCCTCAGTGTGCCCTCAGGGAAAAGCAGACAATCACTCCTGTCTCCCTGGTCTCTGTCCACACTCCGTGCTCACCCAGCCCGTGACTGAGTGTTTCTATCTCAGGCACACAACCCCAATTCGAGTCTCCAAACCCTGCAGATTCCTGAGGCACACACCCATGCCGCTCCTCCCTGGGGAGTAAGGGGGGGGGGTCTCGCCAAGGTCCTTTTTTTTGTTTTGGTTTTTAAGATTTTATTTATTTATTTGTCAGAGAGTGAGAGAGAGAGAGCACACAAGCAGGGCGAGTGGCAGGCAGAGGGAGAAGCAGGCTCCCCACTGAGCAAGGAGCCTGATGTGGGACTCAATCCCAGGGCCCTGGGATCATGACCTGAGCAGAAGGCAGACACTTAACAGACTGAGCCACCCAGCCTCCCCCAGAATAAATGTTTTTTAATATGTACTTTTATGCAACAGTATATGCCATTATTTTAATATTATTTGAGATACTGAATATACAAAGGGGCAACAGCAAGACTTTATATAAAAATAGAACTTTGACCCACAACCTGCCACAACCTGTGCTGGAAAGTGACGCTTCATCTATAATAAACAGCTCAGGAAGCCAGAGTGCTCTAAGACATGCAGAATGTCAGATTGTCTAGTGACAATTCAGGCAGCTAAACAATAACTCCTGTAAGAGTCGAAAATGGCCAGGACTTGGGGTGCCTGGGTGGCTCTCCCTCTCCCTCTGCCTCTCCCCCTTCTCATGCTCTCTGTCTGTGTGTCTCAAACGAATAAATAAAATTAAAAAAAAAAAAACTAACTAACTAAAATGGCCAGGACTTAAGAACTGCCAGCTTCCCTAATATTTGACCTAATTCCAACTGATGATCAACAAGAGAAAGTCAAATATGCTCCCCTAACCAATAACAACCCCACTACATTTTCCCCTCACCAACAATCAGGGCACAGGTGGACCTTCTCTTTTTGCCACTATAAAATTTGCCCACTCCTGCCTGCGGAGCAAGATGGCGGAGGAGTAGGAGATCTGGATTTCGTCTGGTCTCAGGAATTCAGCTGAATGGGGATCAAACCATTCTGAACACCTACGAACTCAACAGGAGATCGAAGAAGAGAGTAGCAACAACTCTCTGAACAGAGAAGCGACCAATTACTGGAAGGTAGGAGGTGTGGAGAAGTGAATCTGAGGCGATATATGGGAGGATAGACGGCGGGGGAGGGGGCCTCCGTCGGCTGCTTCTGGCAAGTGACAGAGCAGCAGAGCACAAAATTGGAACTTTTAGAAGTCGGCTCCGCTGAGGGACGTCGCTCCAGTGGCTAAGCAGGGGGTGGAACCCTCGCGGGAGAGTGTGGTCTCAGGACCCTCGGGGTCACAGAAAGACCGAGTGCGGCAGAGCTCCCAGGGATCAGAGCGGGGAAGCCGGCTGCAGAGACGGAGCCAAGGCACAGGCTCTGAGCTCGGAGTTGCCATAAATTGTGATCTGCGGCCCAGTTGGGCCAATGCTCTTCCAGCAGGAACCCAACAAGCAGTAGACCCAGGGAGACTCCCCTTCCTCTCCTGGGAGGAGCGGCGCGGGAGCGGACCACAGGGATCTGCTGGGTTTGGAGACTCCACAGGGGGTCGGTTGCCAGAGATAGAAACGCCCGGTCATAGGCTGGGTGAGCATGGAGTGTGGCCGGAGACCGGGGACATGGTAGTGACTGACTGCTTTTCTCTGGGGGCACACTGAGGAGCGGGGCCCCGAGTTCTCAGCTCCTCCGGGCAGAGATTGGGAGGCCACCATTTTCACTCTCATCCTCCAAAGCTGTACCGAGAACTTGCAGGGAACAAAAGCTCCCAAGAGCAAACGAGCAGATTGCTTAGCCCGGACTGACAAGGGCGGGGCAATTCCGCCTCTGGCAAAGACATTTGGGAACCACGGCAACAGGCCCCTCCCCCAGAAGATCAGCAGGAACAGCCAGCCAATACCAAGTTTACCGAGCAAGGAGAATGGGAGAACTCCAACGCTAGGGGAATATTGCACATAGAATTCATGGCTTTTTTACCATGATTCATTAGTTTTTCAAAGTTAATTTTTTAACTCGTTTTTTTTTTTTAATTTTTCTTTTCCCCTTTTTCAACCAACATCTTATCAATCCCTTATTTTTTGAAAAAAAAATTTTTATTTTTCATTTTTTGAGTCATATTCTATCCCTTCATAGTAGTTACCAGTTGTTCTCTCTTTAAAATTTTGAGATACAGTTTCTTCTAACAGATCAAAATATACCCTAAATCACTAGTGTATGGCTTTCTTCTAGTCTCCTGCCTGATCACATTCTCCCTTTTTTTTAAATCTTCTTCTTTCTTTTTTCAAACAACTTATCGATTCCTTCTATAAAATCTTTTATAATTTTCATCTTTACACTCATATTCCATCCATTCATTGTATCAACCCTTATTTTGTACATATATAAGTCTTTCTTTCTTTACAATTTCAGGAGGCACTTTCTTCTAATGGACCAAAATACACCCAGAATCTAGTGTGTGGCACTGATCTATGCACTAGCCTGATCATATTTGATCATATTCTGGTTTTTTTTGGTTTTGTTCTGTTTTTGTTTGTTTTTATCTTTTTCTTCTTTTTTCTCCTTTTTTCTTTCTTTCCCTTTCTTTTCCCCTGGTTTCAGGTCTCTTCTGATTTGTTTACAGTATATTTGCTGGGGACATTGCTAACCTTTAGCATTTTGTTCTCTCATTCATCTATTCTCCTCTGGACAAAATGACAAGATGAAAAAAATCACCTCAGCAAAAAGAAGAAGAGGTAGTACCGTCTGCCAGGGACCTGCTCAATATGGACATTAGGACGATGTCGGACCTAGAGTTCAGAATCATGATTTTAAAGATACTAGCTGGGCTTGAAAAAAGCATGGAAGTTATTAGAGACAGCCTTCCTGGAGAAATAAAAGAACTAAAATCTAACCAAATCGAAATCAAAAAGGCTATTAATGAGGTGCAATCAAAAATGGGGGCACTAACTGCTAGGATACATGAGGCAGAAGAGAGAACCAGTGATATAGAAGACCAAATGATGGAAAATAAGGAAGCTGAGAAAAAGAGAGATAAACAACTACTGGATCACGAGGGCAGAATTCGAGAGATAAGCGATACGATGAGACGAAACAACATTAGAATAATTGGGATCCCAGAAGAAGAAGAAAGAGAGAGGGGGTCAGAAGGTATATTGGAGCAAATTATAGCAGAGAACTTCCCTAACGTGGGGAAGGAAACAGGCATCAAAATCCAGGAGGCACAGAGAACCCCTCTCAAAATCAATAAAAATAGGTCAACACCCCGACATCTAATAGTAAAACTTGTGAGTCTCAGAGACAAAGAGAAAATCCTGAAAGCAGCTCGGGAGAAGAGATATGTAACCTATAAAGGTAGAAACATTAGATTGGCAACAGACCTATCCAGAGAGACCTGGCAGGCCAGAAAGGACTGGCATGATATCTTCAGAGCACTAAACGAGAAAAATATGCAGACAAGAATACTATACCCAGCTAGGCTGTCATTGAAAATCGAAGGAGAGATAAAAATCTCCCAGGACAAACAAAAACTAAAGGAATTTGCAAACACAAAACCAGCCCTCCAAGAAATATTGAAAGGGGTCCTCTAAGCAAAGAGAGAGCCTAAAAGCAGCATAGACCAGAAAGGAACACAGACAACAAACAGTAACAGTCACCTTACAGGCAATACAATGGCACTAAATTCATATCTTTCAATACTTACCCTGAATGTAAATGGGCTAAATGCCCCAATCAAAAGACACAGGCTATCAGATTGGATTAAAAAACAAGACCCATCGATATGCTGTCTGCAAGAGACTCATTTTACACCCAAAGACACTCAGGATTGAAAGTGAGGGGTGGAAAACCATGTACCATGCTGATGGACACCAAAAGAAAGCTGGGGTGGCAATCCTTCTATCAGACAAATTAGATTCTTAAAAAAGACTGTAATAAGAGATGAGGAAGGACACTATATCCCACTTAAAGGGTCTATCCAACAAGAAGATCTAACAATTGTAAATATCTATGCCCCTAAAATGGGAGCAGCCAATTATATAAGCCAATTAATAACAAAAGCAAAGAAACACATCCACAACAATACAATAATAGTGGGGCACTTTTAACACCCCCCTGACTGAAAAGGACGGATCATCTAAGCAAAAGATCAACAAGGAAATAAAAGACTTTAAATGACACACTGGACCAAATGGACTTCACAGACATATTTAGAACATTCCATCCCAAAGCAACGGAATATACATTCTTCTCTAGTGCCCATGGAACATTCTCCAGAATAGGTCACATCCTAGGTCACAAATCAGGTCTCAACTCGTACCAAAAGATTGGGATTATTCCCTGCATATTTTCAGACCATAGTGCTTTGAAACTAGACCTCAATCACAAGAGGAAAGTCGGAGAGAACTCAAACACATGGAGGCTAAAGAGCATCCTACTAAAGAATGAATGGGTCAACCAGGAAATTAAAGAAGAATTAAAAAAAATCATGGAAACCAGTGAAAATGAAAACACAACTGTTCAAAATTGGGAATCAGCAAAGGCAGTCCTGAGAGGAAAGTATATAGCAATACAAGCCTTTCTCAAGAAACAAGAAAGGTCTCAAATACACAACCTAGCCCTACACCTGAAGGAGCTAGAGAAAAAAGAGCAAATAAAGCCTAAACCCAGCAGGAGAAGAGAAATAATAAAGAGCAGAGCAGAAATCAATGAAATAGAAACCAAAAGAACAGTAGAACAGATCAACGAAACTAGGAGCTGGTTCTCTGAAAGAATTAACAAGATTGATAAACCCCTGGCCAGACTGATCAAAAAGAAAAGAGAAATGACCCAAATCAACAAAATCATGAATGAAAGAGGAGGGATCACAACCAACACCAAAGACATACAAACAATTATAAGAACATATTATGAGCAACTCTATGCCAGCAAATTAGAGAACCTGGAAGAAATGGATGCATTCCTAGAGATGTATCAACTACCAAAACTGAACGAGGAAGAAATAGAAAACCCGAACAGACCTATAACCACTAAGGAAATTGAAGCAGTCATCAAAAATCTCCCAACAAACAAAAGCCCAGGGCCAGATGGCCTCCCAGGGGAATTCTACCAGACATTTCAAGAAGAATTAATATTTATTCTCCTGAAACTGTTCCAAAAAATAGAAATGGAAGGAAAACTTCCAAACTCATTTTATGAGGCCAGCATTACCTTGATCCCAAAACCAGACAAAGACCCTGTCAAAAAGGAGAATTACACACCAGTATCCTTGATGAACATGGATGCAAAAATTCTCACCAAAATACTAGCCAATAGGATCCAACAGTACATTAAAAGGATTATTCACCATGACCAAGTGGGATTTATCCCTGGGCTGCAAGGTTGGTTCAACATCTGCAAATCAATCAACGTGATACAATACATTAACAAAAGAAAGAACAAGAATCATATGATCCTCTCAATAGATGCAGAAAAAGCATTTGACAAAGTACAGCATCCTTTCTTGATCAAAACTCTTCAGAATATAGGGATAAAGGGTACACACCTCAATATCATAAAAGCCATCCATGAAAAACCTACAGCGAATATCATTCTCAACGGGGAAAAGCTGAGAGCTTCCCCCCTAAGGTCAGGAATGCGACAGGGATGTCCACTATCAGCACTGCTATTCAACATAGTATTAGAAGTCCTAGCCACAGCAAGCAGACAACAAAAAGAAATCAAAGGCATCCAAATCGGCAAAGAAGAAGTCAAACTCTCACTCTTTGCAGATGATAGGATACTGTATGTGGAAAACCCAAAAGACTCCACCCCAAAACTGCTAGAACTCATACAGGAATTCAGTAAAGTGGCACGATATAAAATCAATGCACAGAAATCAGTGGCATTCCTATACACCAACAACAAGACAGAAGAAAGAGAAATTAAGGAGTCGCTCCCATTTACAACTGCACCCAAAACCGTAAGATACCTAGGAATAAATCTAACCAAAAAGGCAAAGGGTCTGTACTCAGAAAACTACAAAATACTCGTGAAAGAAATTGAGGAAGACACAAAGAAATGGAAAAACGTTCCATGCTCATGGATTGGAAGAACAAACATTGTGAAGATGTCAATGCTACCTAGAGCAATCTACACATTCAACACAATCCCCATCAAAATACCATCCACTGTTTTCAAAGAAATGGAACAAATAATCCTAAAATTTGTATGGAACCAGAAGAGACCCCGAATAGCCAGAGGAATGTTGAGAAAGACAAGTAAACCTGGTGGCATCACAATTCTGGACTTCCAGCTCTATTACAAAGCTGTCATCATCAAGACAGTATGGTACTGGCACAAAAACAGACACATAGATCAATGGAACAGAATAGAGAGCCCCGAAATGGACCCTCAACTCTATGGTCAACTCATCTTTGACAAAGCAGGAAAGAATGTCCAATGGAAAAAAGACAGTCTCTTCAACAAATGGTGTTGGGAAAATTGGACAGCCACATGCAGAAGAATGAAACTGGACCATTTCCTTACACCACACACAAAAATAGACTCCAAATGGTTGAAAGACCTAAATGTGAGACAGGAGTCCATCAAAATCCTAAAGGAGAACACAGGCAGCAACCTCTTCGACCTCAGCTGCAGCAACTTCTTCCTAGAAACACCGCCAAAGGCAAGGGAAGCAAGGGCAAAATCGAACTATTGGGATTTCATCAAGATGAAAGCTTTTGCACAGCAAAAGAAACAGTCCACAAAACCAAAAGACAACCGACAGAATGGGAGAAAATATTTGCAAATGACATTTCAGATACAGGGCTAGTATCCAAAATCTATAAAGAACTTATCAAACTCAACACCCAAAGAACAAATAATCCAATCAAGAAATGGGCAGAAGACATGAACAGACATTTTTCCAAAGAAGACATCCAAATGGCCAACAGACACATGAAAAAGTGCTCAACATCGCTCGGCATCAGGGAAGTCCAAATCAAAACCTCAATGAGATACCACCTCACACCCGTCAGAATGGCTAAAATGAACAAGTCAGGAAACGACCGATGTTGGCGGGGATGTGGGGAAAGGGGAACCCTCCTACACTGTTGGTGGGAATGCAAGCTGGTGCAACCACTCTGGAAAACAGTATGGAGGTTCCTCAAACAGTTGAAAATAGAGCTACCATACGATCCAGCCATTGCACTACTGGGTATTTACCACAAAGATACAAATGTAGGGATCCGAAGGGGTACGTGCACCCCAATGTTTATAGCAGCAATGTCCACAATAGCCAAACTGTTATTCACCATGACCAAGTGGGATTTATCCCTGGGCTGCAAGGTTGGTTCAACATCCGCAAATCAATCAACGTGATACAATACATTAACAAAAGAAAGAACAAGAATCATATGATCCTCTCAATAGATGCAGAAAAAGCATTTGACAAAGTACAGCATCCTTTCTTGATCAAAACTCTTCAGAATATAGGGATAAAGGGTACACACCTCAATATCATAAAAGCCATC